>NC_135727.1:30758282-31058282 GCF_964656455.1 Halichoerus grypus | reverse complement strand
CAACACATTGAAGCAACTCATTTAAACCCACATATGGGCAAAACCCACAGAGAGACAATGCTAGAATGCACAGGCGGTGGGACCTGTCTGGTCACTTAGGGAATACCTTCTTCAGTTTCCATGCCGATCGCCCGATTCCCTATTATTTCCGTGAAACAGTCTAGACGGTCCAGTGTTCCTTGGGAGCGGGGTCTGAGCTGATGGACGGAGTTGGGAATCTGGAGAGTTGGATTTCAGTCTCAGGGATCCTTTCAGAGGCTCAGTGTTCCCTAGGTTTAATACCTCCCTTGCCGACATACAGAGTGGCTATAAAGACAATATGAGGAAATATGTGAATGTTCTCTGAAAAGTGACAAATGATACAGATGGAAGTTATCATTTGTGATGGTTAACTTTCTTTGGCAACTTGACTGCCCAGATATTTGATCAAACCTTACTCTGAGTGTGTCCGTGAGGGTGTTTCTGGATGGGATTAACATTGGAATCCGTAGACAGAGTAAAGCAGATCACCCTCCCTAATGTGGGTGGGCCTCATCTAATCAGTTGAAAGCCTGCATAGACCCCAGAGGGTGATGATCTTCCCCTAAGTAAGAATTCCTCCTGCCTGACTGCATGTGAGCTAGGACATCAGTTTTCTCCTGCTTTCGGACTCCACTGAGACATCAGCTCTTCCTGGGTCTCAAGCCTCCTGGCTCTCAGACTGGAATTACACCATGGGCCCTCCTGGGTCTTCACCTTGCAAACTCACTCAGCAGATTTGGGAACTAATCAATGATATATATATATATGTCAATGTATCTATCTATCTATCTATCTATCTATATATCAATATGTATATATCAACTAATCAATGATATATATATATCATTGACTCTGTCCGGAGAACCCAGACTAATACATCATGATATTTCAGCTGAGGTCCACATCAGTCAATACTCAGCCCTCCACCCTGCTATCAGCATTATCTACACCTGTGAATACTCCGAAATCTCTCTCTCTCACTCACTCCTTAGCTCGTACCTCTTGCTTTTGTTCCAAATTTAGAGTTAATTCGCCCAATATTTATGGAATGCGTGTCCTAGGTGCTGTAGAAGAAGTGCTGAATAAGATAAACAAGGTCCCTGATCTCATAGAGCTTCCTTTAGAATTCAAGGAGAGGAAAGAGAACATGAACAAAACAGTAAATATACAAGAAAATATCAAGCAGTGATAAGCTCTGTGATGAAAATGTAACCGAGTGATGTGATAGTGATGGAATCGAGTAAAGGAGCTCATTTAGTTTGGGAGGCCAGGCCTTTCCCCAGGACATGACGTTTAAGGCGCTAACTGAATGGCAAAAAAGAGCCAACCATGGGAAGATGTGGAGGGAAAGAGTTTGTCAGGCAGAGGAAAGAGCTGAAGCAAGATTCTGTGACCGTAATGTGCTTGGTGTCTGTAAGACACTGAAATCCAGCTAGAGTAACTGGAACATAGTGAGCAAGAAGGGGGATGGTAAAACATCAGGGTATAATGATAGGCAGAGTCCCTACTGTATAAAGCATGTAGGATATGATAGATTTAGATTTTCTTCTATGTGCCAGGGGAAGCCATTGCCAAGTTTTTTTTAAGTGAGCTCTACACCCAACGTGGGGCTTGAACAAAGGACCCTGAGATCAAGAGTCCTGTGCTCTACCAACCGAGCCAGCCAGGTGCCCCAGTCATTGACAAGTCTTAAGTAAAGGAATACCATGATCTGATTTATGTTTTTACAAGATTGCTCTGGCCACTGTATGGAGAATGAAGTGTGTGTGTGTGTGTGTGTGTGTGTGTGTGTGTGTGTGTGTGTGATGAATTAAAGCAGAGAGACCAGTAAGGAGGCCACTGTAGTCATCTGGGAAAGAAATGATAAGTGGCTTGGCCTAACACCGTGGTGGTTGAGATGAAGATAAGTGGATGGATTTGGGATATGTTTTGAAGGTAGAGGAAATAGGACTTGCTAAGAGATTGCAGGTGGGGGTAAAATCATGGACGGAAACAAAGGTGACTATTAGGTTTTTGGCTTGAGCAGCTTGGTACTAAAATGGGAAACACTGCTGGGAGGTACAAGAGAATCAAAAGTACTGTTTGGGAGACATACTACGTTTGAGATGCCATGCAAGTGGAGAGCTATGGGTATACAAGCCTGAAGTTCATGGAAGAAGTCAATTTTGGAGATAAAATTTTGCGAGTCATCAGCATCGACAGTATTTAAAGCCATGGGACTGGAGGAGATTGCTAGAGAGAATCTGTGGAGAACAAGAGTCCTGGGACAGAGCCCTGGGCACTCCCAACACGTCGAGATTGAGCAGAGCAGTGGGGTCCTGCAAAAGGAACTTGGAAGAAGGGGTTGGTGAAGTACGAAGAAAATCAGGGGAGTATTCTCCCAGAGTAAAGTGAGGAGAGTGTTTCATGAAGGGAAGTGTGGTCAAGCATGTTAAATGTTGCTAAAAGGTAAAGGAAAAGGATAGAGAAACGATCACTAGCTTTGGTGATACATCAGATTTATGATCTCAAAGATGACTGTAGTGTCGGCGTGGGTAAGGGATTGAGTGGGTGGGAGATGATGGTAGGATGGGAAACAGGAGGAAACCAGTTAGAAAATCGTTGTCAATTGATCGTTGACAAGGGTACAAAGACAATTCAAGAATATGCTCTTCAACAAATGGTGCTGGGACAACTAGACAATTCAAGAATATGCTCTTCAACAAATGGTGCTGGGACAACTAGACAATTCAAGAATATGCTCTTCAACAAATGGTGCTGGGACAACTGGATAGCCACATGTAAAAGAATGAAGTTGGGTCCTTACCTCATACTATATATAAAAATTAGCTCAAAATGGATAAAAGATCTAAATGTAATAGTTAAAACTATAAAACTCTTAGAAGAAAATAGAGGCGTAAATCTTTGTGACCTTGGTTAAGCAATGGTTGATTAGGTATGACACCAAATGCACAACAAACCAAAGAAAAAATAGATCAATTGGGTATCCTCATAATTAAAATATTTTGTGCTTTGGGGCGCCTGGGTGGCTCAGTCGTTAAGCGTCTGCCTTCGGCTCAGGTCATGATCCCAGGGTCCTGGGATCGAGCCCCACATCGGACTCCCTGCTCCGCAGGGAGTCTGCTTCTCCCTCTCCCACTCCCCCTGCTTGTGTTCCGCCTCTCACTGTGTCTCTCTCTGTCAAATAAATAAATAAAAATCTTTAAAAAAAAATATTTTGTGCTTCAAAGGATATCTTCAAGAAAGTGAAAAGACAACCCACAGAATGAGAGAAAATATTTGCAAATCATATTTCTGGTAAGGTACCTGTGGCCAGAATATATAAAGAACTCGTAGAACTCAGTGATAAAAAGGCAAATTACTCAATGTAATCATGGGCACAAAAGATTTGCATAGACATTTTTCCAAAGAAGCTATACGAATGGCCAATGAGCACAGGATAAGATGCTCAATACCATCAGCCCATCAGGGAAAATGTAAGTCAAAACCGCCATGAGAAACCACTTCACACTCCTAGGATGCCTGTAAGCAAAAGTACAGGTAATTGCAAGTGTTGATGAGGGTGTGGAGCAATGGGAACACTCCTCGCTTGCTGGTGACAATAGAAAATGGCTCAGTGGCTTTGGAAAACATTTTGGCAATTCCCCAAAAGGTTAAACATAGAGTTATCATATATCCCAGCAATGCTACTCCTAGGTATATACCCCAAATAAACAGAGAACATACTTCCGCCCAAAAACTTGTACGCAAAGCTTCGTAGAAGCATTATTCATAATAGTCAGGAAGTAAAAATGCCGCATATTATGAGTCCATTTATATGAGACATCCAGACGTGGCAAATAATTAGAAAGTAACGTAGGGGGTTCTTAGGGATGGGGGGAGGGGCCGGTATTGATGGCTAATACCTATGGGTTTCTTTTAAGGGGAATGTACATGTTACAATGGATCCTGTGGATAGACGCACAAGTCTGTGACTATACTTCAAAATGCTCAACTGTACACTTTCAGGGGGTGACGTGTATGGTATGTGAATTATGTATCAAAGCCACATCTCCATACACCCCAACTATCACCCACCCCTTCCCCCCTCCATTTGTTCAGTCTCAACTGCCTCCCTCCCATGTCTCCGTGTGCAGATCTCATCCAGCCTCATTTCCATTCGCTTCCTGATGGGCAGATATTTTAACTTGTATTGTAGTTATTGGTCTTTGGTTTTATGTTTCCCGCCCCTTATTACACTTAAATTCCTCGAGATCCTAGTTCACGTCCTGCTTTGCCACAGCCCTGCGGCACCGGGTGGGGCCACAATTCAGAGCTGAAATGCCTTCACCTTGAACTTAGAGGGCCCCGTGATAGGATTTTTCCTCCAGCCTCTTTTTTATCTTTGAAGTGCTACAATTTTTAGTTACTGTAAACTTTGGGACTTAGTTCTTAATCTTAGTCAATCCTGAAGCCTCAATAGTTGTTTCCTAGCCATCTCTGGATTCCTGCTGAGCTTTGAGCCTTTTGTTAGTCATATGGTCTCAGAATGCTAGGACTTCTAATCTTTCACTACCATTCAATTAAACCTGTATATATATGTATGTAATTAAATAAATATATATATATAGAGAGAGAGAGAGAGAGAGAGACTGAGAAAGGAAGGGAGGGAGGCAGGGACAGAGGATGGGAGGGAGGGAGGAAGGAAAGAGAGAGCATCTATCGTGTGCCAAAATACCAAGATGTTGAAGTCATAAAGAGTTACGTGTCCTCAGTCTTAGGACGCCTGGGTGGCTCAGTTGGTTAAGCGTCTGCCTTTAGCTCAGGTCATGATCCGGGAGTCCCGGGATCGAGCCCCGCGTGGGGCTCCCTGCTCAGCAGTGAGTCTGCTTCTCCCTCTCCCTCTGCCTCTCCACCCCCCATTGGTGCTCTCTCTCTCAGATGAATAAATAAAATCTTAAAAAAAAAAAAGAGTTCCCAGTCTTTGTGAGTGCACGTGAAGGTGGGCATACACAGACGGGATACAACAGACCTGGCAACGCACAGAGGAAGTAGCAACCAGCGCTGACCTCCTCCAGCCGACTCCCCCCAAGTACAGGGAACCTTTCAGCTGCCCGCGTATGCTCTGAGGCCACGTCTATTTCACAGATTGGCTTGCTTAATTTCCAACCACATTGCTTTTCTTTTTGTTGTTGTTTTTGTTTTTCAACTCCGTTGCTTTTCAAGTGTCTTATTCTCATCAAGTATATGAGTTCAGGTTTTTTTTTTCCTTGATCATGTATTAACTTGCTCTTACGCAGATTGATTTTGTTTATTGATTTATTTTAGCCTTTCTGTAGTCCCTTTGCTAAAGTTTGAAAACAAATATGTTGAAGCCTATGAATTCTTAATAGAGATGACATGATCTCTAGCCATCTAATCGAGTGACACTGCATTTCATGAATAACGTACAGAAATAGAAAATGCCCATTTTATTATCACTGGCGTTATCTGATCACACTTAAGAATGTTTTCGCCAACTGAGGGCAAAAGCTATATTTAAATATAGGCCACAGATGTCCTGAGAAATAAAGGGGACAAAACCACAGATTTGCGAACTCAGGAGTTATCCAATATGTACTTCTTTTGAAGGCACATTTACTTATTTTCCTGAACTTAACCATAAATATAAAAGTTAAGAGAATCCTAAAATAGTTTGAGGTAATCACAACTCTCTTTATATTCCCACAGTTCTCTTTTGCTTCACTTGGTACCAACACAGATTTGGGGGTAAGAGAACTCAAATGGGTAAAAGATATACACCACGCAGGGAAACCAACCACTGGACATACCTGAGGGAGTCCTGTTCTGAGTAATGGAGGGTAGGAGAGAATGTATCATTTACTATATTTGGGTCCTTAAAAAATTTCCCTTAAAAATGTACAAATCCGCTTTCTTGCCCTTGTCCTAATACTCCTGTTTAAAAATCTCAGCTCCCCAGATGCCTGGGTGGCTCAGTCGGTTAAGCGTCTGCCTTCGGTTCAGGTCATGACCCCAGGGTCCTGGGATCGAGCCCCACATCGGGCTCCCCGCTGAGCAGGGAGCCTTCTTCTCCCTCTGCCTGCCTCTCTCTCTCTCTGACAAATAAAAATAAAAATCTTTAAAAAAATAAATAAAAATCAATATCTCAGCTCCCCATTATCTCTACCTCTTCTGCCTATGTGTCTTCATATCACTTATCATCAGCTCATACAGGAAATGATTTTGCTCCTTGTCTGCCCAGCCCCATTCGAGTCAGTTTCACGAGGCAGGGATTTTTTTTCCCCCATTTTATCCACGACTGTGTTTCCTCCCATGCCTTAATCACAGTAAAAACTAAACACATGCTAAACATGCAAGTCATTATGTAAATAAACTTTTTAAATTTTGGAATAGTTTCAGAGTTGAGAAAAGATTGCAGAGTACAGAGATTTCCAGTTGACTTCCTCTCCCTGACGCCCAGTTTCTCCCACTGTTACCATCGCACACTGGAATGAGGCATTTGTTACAATTAGAGAACCAATATTGACACATTATGATTAACTACAGTCCAGAGTTTATTCAGATTTCCTTAGTTTTTACCTACTTTCCTTTCTCTGGTCTAGGATCACACTATGATAGCACATTACATTTAGTCATTGCCTCCTTGGACTCATCTTGGCTGTGAGAGTGTCTCAGACTTTCCTTGGTTTTGAAGACCCTGATAGCGTTGATGTGGAAAGTCAGGTATTTTTTAGCTTGTCCCTAGTTGGGATACATCTGATTTTTTTTTTTTTTTTCACACAACGTTATGTCAAATGTATTCAGTAAAAAATTAAAAATAATTATAGGGGCACCTGGGTGGCTCAGTTGGTTAAGCAACTGCCTTCAGCTCAGGTCATGATCCTGGAGTCCTGGGATCGAGTCCCGCATCTGGCTCCCTACTCAGCGGGGAGTCTTCTTCTGCCTCTGACCCTCTCTCCTCTCATGTTCTCTCTCTCATTCTCTTTCTCTCAGATAAATAAATAAAATCTTTGAAAAAAATAAATAAAAATAATTATAGCTTTATAATAAATCTTGATTTCATGGGGGGGAGGGGTAAATCCTGCATTCATTATTAGTATTTGGTGCTATCCTGGCTATTCTTGGCCTTTTATTCTTTGGTATAAATTTTATAATTAGCTTTTGAAGGAAAAATTTTGTTGGAATTGTATTGGATTTACATCTGATTTTTTTTTTTTAATAGGCTCCATGCCCAACATGGAGCCCAGTGTGGGGCTTGAACTCATGACCATGAGATTGAGTTCAAGAGTCAGATGCTTAACTGACTGAGCCACCCAGGTGCCCCCACATGTGATTTTTTTAAACATAAGTTTATAAAAAGGTGTGGGTGGGGAGAGGAAAACCACAGAAGTCAAGTGCTGTTCTCACATCATATCTAGGGTACATGCTATCAATGTAACTTATCGCTATTGATGTTGACTTTGGTCACCCGTCTGGAGGTAGTGTTTATCAGCTTTCTTCACTGTAACGTTACTCTTCCCCACCCTCCCGTTCCATACCACACTCTCTAGCACTATGCCCAGCCCACGCTTCAAGAGTAGGGAGCTATGTTCCACCTCTTTAAGGGCGGTATATCTACATAAATTACTTGGAATTCTTCTGCATGGGAGATTTGTCTCTCCTCTCATATTTACTTATGTATTCAATCATTCATTTATATCAGTATGGACACATAGATATTTCTTTTTTACTTTGGGTTATAATCCAATGCTAGCATTTCATATTTGGCTCAGCTTTGTTCACTGGAAACTCTTTCAGATTGGCTCCAGTGTCCTTTGGACATCCGCCCCATCATTTGGGGATTTTTTTTTTTTTTTTAGCACTTCCCTACTTTCTGGCACTACAAGATGTTCCAGGTTCATCTCTTATATTCCCTGCCCCCATCCTAGAATCAGCTATTTCTCCAAGGAGCCTTGGTTCCTTTGATTGGAGAATAGCTTTACAAACCAGTATCAGGGAATTGGGTGTGCTCATTGCTACTGGGCTGTGGTTGCTTCTGGGCCCCTTCAGTGAACAGAGCTAGGAAGGATCTGTATACGCACGGATCAGTAATTATTTCTGTATCTACCCACCTGTATCTGTATTAAGCTGAACATGAGTTCATACTGGTATCTCCAACTCCAATTCATTATCACGCGGGTCATTCTAGGGTCCTCCCCTTGCTTCTCTGTAGCCTCCCCCTACAACCTCCCACTACAGGCGGGAACCGGGCTCCCACCATCTGCCATCCACTTACTTACTTTCTCCATGTAGACCTGCACGGCAGCTTCAGAATTGTACCTGTGCCCCCATGGGAAACAACCAGAGTAGAATATTTATGCACTCGTTTGTCTTTAGCTTTATATTAACCAGACAAAACACCATTTTGCAAAGTTACTTGGGTCAGCATCATTTTCCCCACACTCCCTTCAGGGAAGCTATGCCATCCATTAGTAATACAGTGCCATCCATTACTCACAGTCTGCATTTCACCCTTGGATCCTCCAACTTCCTGGTTGATTTTTTTAAAAAATCTTTTTTCACACATTAAGGTTTTACTCTTTGTGCTGCGAAGTTCTAAGGATCACCACCACAGTGCCATACTGATTAGCTCTGTCTTACTAGAAAAATCTCCTGTGCCTCCCTAGTCAAGTTCTCCTCCTCTCTAAACTACTAGCAATCATGAACCTGTTTTCTACCTCTCTAGTTTTGCCTTTTCCATGTCAATGAAATGGAATCATACATTATCATGTCAATGATATGTATGTCAATGAATGGAATCATACATTATGTAGCCTTTTGGTCCAACTTCTTTCACTTAGCAAAATACATCTAAGATCCAACCATAATGTTGTGTGGAGTCGTAGTTGATTTGTATCGTTGAATGCCATTGCGTGGAAATACCACAATTTGTTCATCCCCTCACCTATTGAGGGACACCTTGGTTGCTTCCAGTTTTAGCTTCGATACAACTCTGTATTTGTTACAACTTGAAACTTAAATTCGGGAACACTTGCTGGGTGTTGCCCTAACCGACCCGGAGGTTTTTAGTACTTCTAAGGCAATCGGATCTTTGCTGCTCAGCGGCGCTGCAGTTTGAAATGAAAGAGTGGTGTTGATGGAGTAGGAATAGATTCACATTACCAAGCGACTGAAAGGTTGCAAGTAAGGAATCTAAATTTGAAGTTTCAGAGATAATTGGTGCAGGAGCATGAATATGAACGTGTTATTGTGGCTCTGTGATTTATTCATAACTAAGGAAATACTATAATCAGTCTTAGAAAAAAAAGTCACCGTGTTATTAATTGAAAAGATGATGCATCCAAATGTTAAAGGAGATTTCTAAAAGAAAATATGTTTAATAGCTGTAATCAGAGTTAACTTTCTTTAAAAATGTTAAATTTATCACAGCTCAAATGGAGTATTTTTAATTATAAACCACCGAAATTCCAAGTCCTGTAAAGAAGTGTTCTTTCCATGTCACAGTTTCATAATTACCATTAACTGTATTTCAAATACTTGACATTATTACCTAAAAGCTTGAGTAAAAGTTTAGCTGTTTTTCTACAAGGGGCATTTTAATAGATCTAAGAAAAAAACTTGAAAATGTGTTATGTAAGCATGTTCCCTCAATGTTGAGTAGGCATATGAAATAAAACTAAAGTATGTCTATGCAGGAACAACTTGTCACTGTAAGTTATTTCATACCCACTTTTGACTTTCTGGTCCGTATGTTATTTTGATGCTAGTGACATTGATGGCAAGTGACTGTGCTAAACACAAGGGAAAATAAACGAAACAATATCAAAAATTGAAAATGATGCCAAAACATGACTCATATTATCCTGGAGATAAATCACTTTAAAATGAAATGAAGTTAAAAAGTCAAATATAGAATCTACGTGCATAAAAAGATAAACAGAATTTGACCCTATATTTTTTTTGTTTTATTCTTTTTTTTTTTTTAATTGTTTTGAGTTTTTTTTTTCCTCTCCAAATTTTTATTTCAATTCTAGTTAGTTAACATATAGTGCAATATTGGTTTTGGGAGTAGAATTTAGTGCTTCATCACTTACATATAACACCCAAGTGTTCATCATAACAAGTGCACTCCTTAATCCCCATTGCCCATTTAGCCCATCTTCCACCCACCTCCCTCTATCAACCCCCAGTTTGTTCTCTATCATTAAAAGTCTCTTGAGGCGCCTGGGTGGCTCAGTCAGTTAAGTGTCTGCCTTCGGCTGGATTCATGATCCCGGAATCCCAGGATCGTGTCCCACATCGGGTTCCCTGCTCAGCGGGGAGTCTGCTTCTCCCTCTGCCCCCCACCCTGCTCTCGAGCTCTCTCTCTCAAATAAATAAATAAAATCTTTTTTTAAAAGTCTCTTATGGTTTGTTTCCCTCTCTCTTTTTCCCCCTTCTCCCGTGTTCATCTGTTTTGTTTCTTAAATTCCACATAATGAGTGAAATCATATGATACTTGTCTTCCTCTGACTGACTTATTTCGCTTAGCATAATACTCTCTAGCTCCATCCACATCATTGCAAATGGCAAGATTTCACTTTTTTGATGGTTGAGTAATATTCTATTATATATATCTATACACCAAATATATATATATATACACACCATATATATGTGTGTGTATATATATATACACACACACACACCAAAGAAGATATATATACCATATCTTCTTTATGCACTCATCAGCCGATAAAGAGTTGGGTTCTTTCCGTAGTTTGGCTATTGTTGATAATGCTGCTGTAAACATTGGGGTGAATGTACCACTTTGAATCTGTATTTTTGTATCCTTTGGGTAAAAGCTTAGTAGTGCAATTGCTGGATTGTAAGGTAGTTCTATTTTTAACTTTTGGGGGGAACCTCCACACTGTTTTCCAGAGTGGCTGCCCCAGTTTGCATTCCCACCAACAGTGTGAGAGGGTTCCCCTTTCTCTGCATCCTCACCCAACATCTGTTGTTTCTTGTGTTGTTCATTTTAGCCATTCTGACAGGTGTGAGGTGGTATCTCATTGTAGTTTTGATTTGCACTTCCCCAGTGATAAGTGATGTTGAGCATCTTTTCATGTGTCTGTTAGCCACCTGGATGTCTTCTTTGGAAATATATCTATTCATATCTTCTGCCCATTTCTTAACTGGATTATTTGTTTTTGGGTGTTGAGTTTGGTAAGTTCTTTATAGACTTTGGATACTAACCCTTTATCTGATAGGTCATTTGTAAATATCTTCTCCCATTCTGCAGGTTGCCTTTTAGTTTTGTTGATTGTTTCCTTTGCTGTGCAGAAACTTTTTATCTTGATGAAGTTGCAATAGTTCATTTGTGCTTTTCTCCCCATTGCCTCTGGCGACACATCTAGTAAGAAGTTGCTGCGGCCGAGGTCAAAGAGGTTGCTGCCAGTGTTCTCCTCTAGGATTTTGGTGGTTTCCTGTTTCACATTTAGGTCTTTAATCCATTTGGAATTTATTTTTGTGTAAGGTGTAAGAAAGTGGTCCCAGTTCATTCTTCTGCATGTGGCTGTCCAGTTTTCCCAACACTGTTGAAGAGACTGTCTTTTTTCCATTGGACATTCTTTCCTGCTTTGTCGAAGATTAGTTGACCATAGAGTTGAGGGTCCATTTCTGGGCTCTCTATTCTGTTCCATTGATCTATGTGTCTGTTTTTATGCCAGTACCATACTGTCTGGATGATGACAGCTTTGTCATATAGCTTGAAGTCGGGAATTGTGATGCTACCAGCTTTGGTTTTCTTTTTCAGGATTCCTTTGGCTATTCAGGGTCTTTTGTGGTTCCATACAAATTTTAAGATTGTTTGTTCTAGCTCTGTGAAAAATGCTGGTGGTATTTTGATAGGGATAGCCTTACATGTGTAGATTGCTTTGGGTAGCATAGACATTTTAACATTTGTTCTTCCAATCCATGAGCATGGAATCCTTTTCCATTTCTTTGGGTCCTCTCCAATTTCTTTCATAAGTGTTCTGTAGTTTTCAGAGTACAGATCTTTTACCTCTTTGGTTAGGTTTACTTCTAGGTATCTTATGGTTTTAGGTACCATTCCTTGATTTCTTTTTCTGCTTTGTTATTAGTGTATAGAAATGCAATAGGTTTCTGTACATTGATGACCCTATGTTTTACAACAACAAAAAAAGAAAATCTATAAAATGTATAAAAGATTTTATCTTTTAGTTTCAATAAGCATTACTTTATGCTTACTATGCAATATGCTTTCCCCTGTATATTATATTGGGCTTCCCTTAATGATATATTTTTCTGATTTTAAAAGTAATGTATACTCATTCTAAAAAATTAAAATTAGAAGTTACAAAGAAGAAAATTACAATTATCCAGAAGCCCACTACCCAGAAGTCACCATTATCTTTCCTAGTCTGATTTTCACAGTTGGGGGGGGGCGTGTTAAGCAGTTCAAATATTGTGGGAAAAATTAGACATATATACTGAAAGTGACAAACACACATCTCCTTCCTTTCTCTCTCATGAGGACTATAGCCCAAGAAAGTAAGATAAAAACATAGATCAAGAATGACGTTAATAGTAAAAACACAGAGAGTAGGTGCATGGATAAAGAAAATGTGGTATAAAACATACAATGGAATACTGTTCAGCCTCAAAAAAAAAAAAAAAAAAAAAAGAAGGAAATTCTTCACCATGCAACAACATGGATGAACTTTGGGGACATTATGTTAAATGAAATAAGCCAGTCACAAAGATGAACACCATGATTCCATTTATATGAGGTATATAAAATAGTCAAATTCATAGAATCAAAGAGTGGCATGGTGGCTGCCAGGGGCTGGAGGCAGGGGGAAATGAGAAGTCACTAATCACTGGGCAGAAAGTTTCCATTAAGCAAGATGAATAAGCTCTAGAGATTGGGTGTACAATGTTGCACCTATAGTTGGCAGTAATGTATTGTACACTGAGAAAGCTGAGAATTGCATCGACATGGATAGAATGGAGGGGATTATGCTAAGTGAAATAAGTCAAGCAGAGAAAGACAATTATATGGTTTCACTTATATGTGGAACACAAGGAATAGTGCGGAGGACCATAGGGAAAGGGAGGGAAAACTGAACGGGAAGAAATCAGAGAAGGAGACAAACCATGAGAGACTCTGGATTCCGGGAAACAAACTGAGGGTTACAGAAGGGAAGGGGTGGGGGATGGGGTAACTGGGTGATGGGCATTAAGGAGGGCACGTGTTGTGATGAGCACTGGGTGTTATACGCAACTAATGAATCATCGAACACTACATCAAAAACTAATGATGTACCATATGTTGGCTAATTGAAAATTAAAAAAAAAAAGTTGAGAAGGAAGATCTCGTGTTGTGTTCTTACCGCAATAAAATAAAATTTTAAAAAAACTAAAAAAACGTCCCATTTAATTTTTAATGATTACAAATATATATGGGAAGGAAGAAAACTAGGAAAGATAATGGTGATTTCTGGGTAGTGGGGTTCTGGGTAATTTTAATTTTCTTCTTTGTCAACAACCATGCTGCAAAGAAGAGTTTTCACTTTTGTTTCACTAAAGATATGCCATTAGTATAATTAAAGAAAATTATACTCTTCCAGTTATAAGACAAATAAATCACGGAGATGAAAAGTACAGGCTAGGGAATATAGTCAATAATAATATTGTAATAACGTGGTATGGTGACAGATGGTGACACTTGTGGTGAGCACTGAGTAATGTATAGAATGATTTTATTTATTTATTTTTAAAAGATTTTATTTTTAAGTAATCTCTACATCCAACATGGGGCTCGAACTCACAACCCTGAGATCAAGAGTTGAATGCTCTACCGACTGAGCCAGCCAGGCGCCCCACCGTATAGAATTATTGAACCAATATGTGATACACCTGAAACGCATATGACATTGCATGTTAATTATACTTCAACCAAAAAAAGGAAATAAGACCTAAAAAAAGAAAATTATACTGCAATCAGAAAGACATTTTCAAAACGACACTACATGGAATCCTGTGTATAACGTTGAAAAAACGAAACTACAGAGAACTGCATGGGAACAAAATAAGTGAAATGTTATAAATAAAAATCAGCATATGACTACACACCTATTAGAATTGCTAAAATAAAATATAGTGACAACAAATGATGTCAGTGAGGATGAATATCAGTCATCTGCGACAGGTGGGGCTTGGCAGATGTCAGGGATATAGGAATTCTCTCTGGCAGCCCCTGCAGATCAAAAATTGCAGGCCTTTGCATGCTTGTGATTCTATGATTTTTCCAAATGTGAGAAAATTGGTATTTGATGAAATGTGCAGATAGCTGCTTGGTGACATTTCCCAGGAGCTGGGGTGCAATAAAAAGTGAACATTTCTAGCACATTCCCAGGTTGGCTCCAGTTGCCCTAAAGGAGCATTGTACAATCCCCTCAAAATTAATTAGTTATCCCATTTCTCTTTATACTAGAGATAAATTAAAGCATAAAATTCTTCTTCCTCCCCCAGACCCTTGGATCTAAATTGTATTTTACCCTCCGTTCTTCCTCCGCAAAGCCTTCCTAGACTCACCTCGCCCACCGTGAGCTCTTGCTGTGAGAATTCCTCCTGCATTTATGGGACGAGTTCAGATGGCATTCAAAGAACCATGTCATTTCGCACCTTCTTCTGTGTCCCTGTTCTTGCTCTGTTTGTCAAAGATTTGCTACCTCCCCAGTCGGCGTGTACACTCCCTGAGAATAAGATTAGTGTCAGATACTTTAAAGATTTTATTTATTTATTTATTTATTTATTTATTTATTTATTTATTTATTTTGAGAGAGTGAGAGAGCATGAGCAGAGCGGGGAGGGGAGGGGAGGGAAAGAAAGGGAAGGGGCAGAGACAGAGGGAGAAGAAGGAGAAGCACTCTCTACTGCGCAGGGATCCCAATATGGTGCTCGATCCCAGAACCCCGGGATCATGACCTGAGCTGAAGGCAGACGCTTAACCGACTGAGCCCCCCAGGCGCCCCCACTGTGAGATGCTTTAGATATACTGCCTCTTCTACCACCTCAGTGGGTTAGCACAGTTTGGAATCAAACAAATGTCCAGAAACAATTGAGAACAGGCTTGGTGAAGTCATAAACACGATGTCTATGTCCCTATAAAGCATTTAAAGAGTAGCTATGGGGCACCTGGGTGGCTCTGTCGGTTAAGCAAAAGACTCTTGATCTCTGCTCAGGTCTTGATCTCAGGATCGTAAGTTCAAGCCCCGTGTGGGGCTCTGCACTGGTGGGGGAGCCTACTTAGAAAAAAACTAGCTGCAAGAGGGCTCTTGTAGGAGCATTAATTGCAATTTTCTCCTGACACTAAGACTATAAAGCAAATTATGTGGGGTTCTGTATTTAACCAGCCTGAAGCTTGGATCCATCTCCCCTGGACCCTTAGCCAGGAATCAGTGAAAACCCAGCCTTGGATGGATGCCTTGTTGGGGAGTGCAAAGCCGGTGTCCAGGTGTTGGTATAGGACCAGCAGCAGGTAGGAGTCTAGTCATCTCCCGAACTGGGGGATGATCAGGGTGAAAGGAAAGTACTCTGCCCAGTGGATTGTGGGATTGTGATTTGTAGTTACCAGAAGGCTTTCTCCTGTCTCTGCCGCATCTGGGATTGCCTCTGTCATTTTATTTACCATGCTGTGTCGTAGGAGGCGGGGCTGCTTTTGTTTCAGGGCTGTCTTCAATTGTTTCTGGGCATTTCTGAAATGAAACTGGGTGGTAGGTCTGCACCCATCGCCCTCAGTCATTTTAGTGAGGACATCAATGTTCTCTGGCCAAAGACTACCAGGAACACACACTTACTGATCGAACTGGGTTTATCTCTTGCTGCAGTGAGAGAGAATGTACACCACGGGGAGCTTTGAGGCGTCTCAAGAAAGAGGTACTAATACGACTTATTATATTAGGATCCAAGCTTTGGTTGGGTGACTTGACTTGGGTGAAGGTCAAAGGAAGCTGTGCTTCCCTCTAGGGCGGGTGCTGTCCGAAAGCAGGACAATCCTGTGATTGTTATCACTGTTATTATTATTTCTGTCGATTTTATCTGGGGTGGGGGAGGGTAGACGAGAGGGAAACAGAAGCTGCCATTGGTAAAGAAGGAGTGGTCACTCATATTATCCGGGAGAGAGAGAGAGAGCCGGTCATTTCTGTGGTTTGGACAATGCTCGTGTTTTGTCTGGGTTCAGACAGTATGGAGTCGTCTTGTTTTTGTCTTGATCCATCATAGTGACCGAGTTGCCCTGTCTGATATTGATGTCCTGGGAAATTGTTTATGTTCAACGGAACACCAAGGCCTAGTCTGGTGTTGCTGCTAGTGCCGGGCCGGCCCCTGGCAACACTGACGCTCAGCTGACAGTAGCCGGCTAGCTCCTGGATGCTAAGACATGCTCTTCTCTCTCTTGTTTAGTGGTTTACCAGAAAGCCGTGTGCAAGGGGCTCCCGTATGTGCGTTTCAAATAGGTCTGACCTCCCTTTCCACCCCACAGGCATTTCTGTCTCTAAGTCCATATTCTCTTGCCCCCACTGCATCTCCATCTACCCCACTGTCTCCATCTACCCAGCCCCTGGCATCTTCCTGGGAACCCCCCCCCCCTTGCCGCGACCAAGTCCTACCTCTTCCATGACGCTATCTCTGACCATTCCATCCAGAAAGACTTTCTCACTGCTCTGATCTTGAGGTCTTTATTGTTTGCTCTACTTCATTGGCACTTTTCGGGTTATACCAAGGTTGTCTGGCTCACTAGCCTGTCTTAGGGCCTAACACTACGTACTATCTATGTGGGTGGTGCTGAGTGGTGGCATGTACTACTAATTGCATTTTACCGCATGAGTCTTCCCTCTCCAGCTGAACTCGAAGCTACTTGAGGGCAGGAATTATGTGCTGAGAGTTCATTTATGCGCCAGGCTCTGTTCTGAGGTTTTGCATTTAACACAACAAGCCCATGAAGTAAGAACTACCATGAGCTCCATTTTCAGATGAAAACAAAACACTTCTTCCCAGCCTCTTCTGTTACCCCTTCTGCCCCTTCCCCGTCCAGGACAGTAGGAGGCTGGTTCATGATGGATAGCAAAAGGCAGGAGAGCAGTGTGCATGCATTTTCTCCCCAAATACTGTTCAGGTATAACTCACGTTACATGACACATATTCTTGAAAATAGGCATTAACAAACTGTGCTTGCTTAACCAGAGTAGCTATGTGGGTCAGGGTAACTAACAATGTTGTGAAAGTCTATGAAAACAGTATGTGCTGAGTTAGATCAATGTGATTTGGCATGTAGTATCTCCTTAGACTCTCACGATGCTACCCTTATCCTCATTTTGCAGGTAAAGAAACCAAGGCACAGAGTGGTTCCCAGGAAAAGAGGAAGATAGGATAAAGAAGTAAAAAAGAGGTTGGACGCCTGGGTGGCTCAGTCATTAAGCGTCTGCCTTTGGATCCGGTTGTGATCCCGGGGTCCTGGGATCGAGCCCCTCGTCGGGCTCCCTGCTCAGTGGGGAGTCTGCTTCTCCCTCTCCCTCTGCTGCTCCCCCTGCTTGTGCTCTCTCACTCTCAATCTCTCTGTCAAATAAATAAATAAAATTTTTTTAAAAAGTTCCATAAAAAAAGAAGTAAAAAAGAGGGGAAAAAAAGTGGGGCTAGAGATCTGATGCAATCCTATTAAAATCCCAATAGCATTTTTCATAGGACTAGAACAAACAATCCTAAAATTCACATGAAACTACAAAAGATCCCCGAAAGACCAAAGTAATCCTGAGAAAGAACAAAGCTCTGGGCATTGCACTTCCGGATCTCAAACTATATTATGAAGTGACGGTAAGCCAAACAGGATGGTACTAGCATAAACCAGACACACAGACCAATGGAATAGAAGCAAGAGACCGGAAATAAATCCACTGATATATAGTCATATTATATTTGACAAGGGAGCCAAGAAGACTTAATCAGAGGATAGTTTATTCAATAAAAGTTGTAGGAAAACTAGATATTCACAGCAAAAGAATGAAATTAAATCCCCTCCTTGACATTGGTCTTGGCAATGAGTTTTTGGATATGAACCAAAAGTACAAACAACAAAAGTAAACATCAACAAGCGGGACTACATTGAACCTTTTAGTGCTTTTGCATAACAATTTTTTTAACAATTGAAAAAATGCAAAGGCAGCCCTATGGAATGCGAGAAAATATTTGACAGCCATCTATCTGATAAGGAGTTAATATTCAAAATATATGGGGAACTCATACAACTCAACAGCAAACAAAAACAACAAACCAACAGTCTAATTTAAAAGTGGGCAGAGGACTTGACTAGACATTTTTCCAGGGACACATCCAGATGGGCAATAGGCACATGAAAAGATGCTCGACATCACTCACTCATCATCAGGGAAATGCAAATCAAAACCGCCAAGAGATATCTCCTCACACCTGTTAGAATGGCTATCACCAAAAAGATAAGAGATGACAAGTACTGCGGTGGTTGTGGAGGAAAGGGAAGACTCGTGCCCTGTTGGTGGGAATGCCAACTGGTGCAGCCACTCTGGAAAACAGTATGGAGGCTCCTCAGAAAGTTAAAAATACAACCACCATGTGATCCCAGCCGTCCTACTTCTGGGTATATATTTGGAGTAAGTAAAATCACTATCTCAAAGAGATTCTTCACCCCCATGGTCATTGCAGCATGATTCACAATAACCAAGACATGAAAATAACCTAAGTGTCCATCGATGGATGAATGGATAAAGAAAATGTGGAATACACAATAGAATGTTAGTTAGCCATAAAAAATAAGGAGATGCTGCCATTTGCGACACCATGAATGGGCCTTGAGGGCATTACGCTAAATGAAATAAGTCAGACAAAGAAAGACAAATGCTCTACGCTCTCACCTATATGTGGACTCTAAAAAAGCCGAACTCAGAAACAGAGTAGAATGGTGGTTACCAGGGGCTGGGGGTGGGGTGGGGTGGGGAAATGGGGAAATGTTGATCAAAAGATTCAAACTTTCAGTTCTAAGATGAGTCAGTCTTGGGGCTGCAACGTTCAGCTTGGTGACTGTAGTTAACAGTACCGCCTTATATACTTGAAAGTTGCTAAGAGAGTAGATCTTAAACATTCTCAGTGGAAAAAGTGGCCATGATGTGACACGTTGGAAGTGTTAACTAATCTTGTTAGTTTAACACAAGTGAATGTAATCATTTCCCAATACATACGCGTATCCAACCATCCCATTATAGACCCTGAATTTGCCCGATGTTCTATTTCGATTGTATCTCAATGAAGTTGGGGGAAAAGAGGTCAAGAGGAGGGCCCGAGGTGAGAAAATGGTGGCTGAGCTTTGTGGGGGTGGGTGAGGAGAGGTGAGGGAAGCTCTAGGTGGGTGTCCTTTTATTGTGAACCTGGAAGGACAAGGGAGACACCAGGACCATAGCTTTCCTGAAGACACTGGCTAGCCAACCCTCCTGGAATGAGATCGGAGGTCAGAGTTGCCAAACAAACACACAAACACAAAACGACAGCAACAAAACCCCAAAACCCCCAAACCAGGATTTGTCTTCTCTGGCAAAGCCCAGTCTCTACTCCAAAACACAATCACACCTCTCCACCCAGTGGCAATCTCTGGATAGTGCACTCAGACTGAGCCGGGGAGCCTAGAAGTGGCAGAGGGGAGTGGCTATGGTTTGTTTTCGTTTTTGTTTTGGGGGAGAAACTTCATTTCTTTTTTTTAATTAACATCTAGTATATTATTTGTTTCAGGGGTACAGGTCTGCGATTCATCAGTCTTACACAATTCACAGCGCTCACCAGAGCACATACCCTCCCCAGTGTCCATCACCCAGCCAGCCCATCCCTCCCACGCCCCTCCACTCCAGCAACCCTCAGTTTGTTTTCTCTGCACTCTCTCCTCAGGACCTTCCTTCTGTCTCATAACTGCCACCTGTCAGCGGGTGATTGTGTATCAGGTGCTGGAGACACGCTATTGAGCACGACGAAGGCCCACCCTGTTCTCACGGAGCTTACAGTGGGAAAGACAGACGAGCAAATCTATCCTTTCAGATGGTGACGAGCTCTATGAAGGAAAGAGATCTACTGCTGTGTAGAGAGTGACTGAGGTCAGAACAGGCCTCCTGGAGGAGATGACACTGGAGCTGAGACTTGGAGAAGGAGGAGTCAGCTATGGGAAGAGTTGACGCAGGCCCCCTGGATGCCCCTACGGTGCCTTGGTGCTCAAAGGACAATGAACTGCCCTCCGAACACACAGAGCCCTGCTGACTCATGCCAAGTGCTCACTGGCACTTTGGGGCCGAGAGAGAATGTTCTTTCCCATGGGCAGTTACAGCCCCATACCTGGGCACGCGGCTCCGACAGCAGACGGTGGGCTCCATCTCAGCCCACCGTCTGCCTCAGCGGGATGCCCTTGTGCGCAGAGCAAGCTGCACAAGCTCGCATGGGAGTCCGGGGTTAGGACGCTGCCGTGGCTGACTTCAAGCGGATGGAACTGCGTATGCAGGAAAGCGCATCATGCGTTCTGGAAACTTCGAGACCAATGGCAGACAGAGGCCAGATCACACAGGGCCTTCCAGGGTCGAACAAGCGGTTTGTATCTCATTTAATCCATGAGAGGCCAGTGAAGGTTTTTAAGCAGAAGGAGTGAAAGAATCTGTGTTTTATATATATATATATATATTTTTTTTTTTTTTTAAGATTTTGTTTATTTATTTGACAGAGAGAGACACAGCGAGAGAGGGAACACAAGCAGGGCGAGTGGGAGAGGGAGAAGCAGGCTTCCTGTCGAGCAAGGAGCCCGATCTGGGGCTCGATCCCAGGACCCTGGGATCATGACCTGAGCCGAAGGCAGACGCTTAACGACTGAGCCATCCAGGTGCCCCATATATATATTTTAAATAATATATAAAAGTATATAAAATAATATGTTAAAAATATATTTTTTAAAAATATATTTTATATTTTTATGTAAAATATATTTATATATTTTTATAATTATATATTTTTATATGTATTTTATATATATATATATTTTTAAATCACACTGGTTGCTGTGCAGAAGATCTACTGGAGGGAACAAGACCCCTCTGATACCAGCAACCCTAATTCCATCTGCAACCTGAATTCCCCTTTGCCATGTAAACTCATAGAGTCCCAGGGTCCCAGGGATGAGGAGGATGCAGCCATCTTGGCCTGGCCAATATTCTGCCTACCACAGAGTGGTTATGACAAAAGTCAGTGGACGAACTCTCAGCTGGGTAAGGAGGCAAAGGAAGAAAATGGTAGGCAGATGAAGAGGGGGAAACTGGTGGGGAAAATGGATTGAAGAAGTGTCTGATGGGACTGCAAAACTATAGCGCTAGAGTAGAAATTGTTTCAATGGCAGTTTCCAGTGATTGAAAAAAAAAGACAAGTGTAGGGTCCGATCATAGAGATGAGTATGTGATGTAAGGTTGTGGAGAAGGAAGTCATGGAAGTGAAAGTCCAGGGTGAGAAACGGGTGGTCCGTGTGGATGTTAAGATCACCCGAATGACGTGTGAGCTTCAGGTTAGGGAGGACAACGGAGTCTGGGAGGGGAAGACGGAAACCCCAGGAGCTAGGTGGGCCTGTGAGGGAAGAAGAGCCTTCGGCAGTGCCACCTCACCCAGGACCAGGAAGGATGGAGAGCTGACGATCCACCCCACTCCCAGGGGCTGGGCTCCAGTCCCTGGCCTGTGCAGTGACCCTCCTGGGCTGGGGGAGGCAAGGTCCAGTCCCGAGAGGCTGGCCCTCCTGAAGGTCCCCATGTCTCCCCTGGCTTCCTCCAGCAGCAGGAGGGGGGACTGGGCTCCAGGCCCTTTACCCGAGGGCTTTAGGCTCCTGCAGGGGGATGGCACCCCCATGTTTGCACCCCTGGAAAGGCTCAGGAAGATGACTGAGGCCCTAGACACTGTCCCAAGGACCTCTGGACCACATGCTTGTCATGAAGAGAGTCTCAGTGTCAGAGCTGGGAGGAGACTCTCCCTCAGTTTTGCTTCAGATTATTTCCTGAAGGCTCAGCTTTTTCCTTTCTCCACTGTTCGCTGGTGCTAATTAGTTCTCCCTCCCAAATACTTGGAGCCAGCTCCAACCATTGGGGGAGAGGGCTTGCTGTGGTGGGTGGGGGGGGGGAGAGGACCATCTCTTCCAGGGTCCTCCTCACTCCTGTCATTTCATAGCCATAGTTTCTCCTTGACAGCTGCTCACTCCGTGGCATCCCTAGGGCCCTGTCCCTCCTCCCTGAGCAAAGAAGAGGCTCCGGGTGCACACTTCTTTCCCAGAATCTTCATGATCCACAGCAGTCATCATCTCGTGCTTCAACTCTGCTGATCAGTGAAGGAGGCGACTGGAGAGGATAAGACTGAGTAGATACAGAGTCTTGGCGAATCTATTCGAACGCTGACACTGCGTGCAGCTGGGAGAGGTTGGCTTCCAGAGGTCTTAACTCCCTCCCCCACCCCCCCAGAAGGGCACAGGAGTGATGGTGGGGGAAGCTCTAGGATGGGGACCACGGACAGTTCTGCCATCTTTGGGTTGCACGGGTCAAACAAGAACAAGGACACGTGACAGTTCCAATGGGACACGGCACTGGTACATTGGAAAGTACCCAATAAATGTGGTAGATGTGTAAATGCGTGACTTCATGAATACAGCTGATGGGTTTAGGTAGGAGGTGAAGAGGATGGGAGGCAGCTTGCTAGGGGAGAGGGGAAGGGAATGGTGGCACAAAGAGGGATGTGTGCTTATACAGGAAGTAGAAGACTTTCTTAGTAATAATTATTAGTAGTAATAATTAATTAGTAGTAGTAGTAGTTAGGGCCTCGATCTACTTTCCAGGCCTATCTGCCACTCTGCCCGCGCTGGAGCCATTTAATTCCGTGGACAGGTACACACACACACACGCGCGCGCACACACACACACACATCTCTTGTACTATTCATGCTGTTTCCTGTACCTGCAACGAACTCCCTCCCTAGTCCTCCCTTGCCGTCCTTCATTGCTAGGTAAACTAAGGATCCTTCAGAATCCAGGTGAGATGCCTCCTCTTGAGCACCTTCTCAGGCACCGATCCACTCCCCTCACCCCCGCCACCTAATCATTGTCTCTCCTGTACTCCCATTGCACTTTGTGTTCCCCCCTGTTTCAGCACTTGCCACCTGTGTCATTGGTGTCCAAGTGTCTGTTCTGCCCCTCTAGACCATGAACTAGGGCAAGCCCTGAGTCTGAGGCATCCGTGAACTAGCATAACTCCAGGCATACAGTAGGTGCTCAATACATGCCTGGTGAATGATTGAATGACTAGGGTATGCGGTTTATGTCCTGGAGCTTCTTGAGTCATCAGATGTTATTAATATGGCTAAGTTGTCCTCTATTTGAGGAGTCAATGCTGAGTTGGTGGTGGGTTTTGTTGCTTTTTTTTTACATTGTGTTTCTGGGACTCTCTTCATGTATGGGTTTTGTGAAGGGCAGAGTGCATCGGGCAGGATTGTTCTTAACACGTCCATAGAACTATTGTGAGGTTTCTCATCTCTGATCATAAGAGGTAGAGAAATTTTCTGATGAGTTGGATGCAGTGAAGTGTTGTGCTCACTCATGAATAAAGTGCTTACCCGATAGCTAAACTTATTGACAATAAAATGACAAAAAGAAAAGGCAAAAATCACTACATAAAGGCCAGCATACCCCTCATGCTTTTCTACCAATAGTGGACATTTATTACTAAGTATTTTGACAGTGGTTTGTCTGAGTTCCTTAAATGTCTTCAGGTTAGCTGTTCGGTGTCCACTGCGTGCTGAGTGGCACAGAGAATGGACTCTGAGGGTGTTAAGCCATGTAGCAGTTTATTGTTAAATTGGGGTCAGGGGTAAGGGACTTGGAGGTACCCTGGACTCGGAATGGAAGCCCACTTTTCATTGTATGGACCGAAGCACTATTTTAGCATCAAAGCCTATACTCGCACTACTGTCCCTTGTGTGTGATTTAGCCCCTAGTGACTCAGCTCTGAAATGGCTAGTCACAGTAATCGCCAATCATTTCATAGCCATCATTTTTTAATGACAACTTCCTAATGAGCTCATCTTTGGGAGGCCCAGTGGCGGAGCTACGGGCTTTTCTCAAGAGATTTGAGAGATGTAGCCAGCCAGAGAGCATTATTTACTTTGGGGGAGCTTTGAGTCTCAAGACCCGGCCGAGACTGTCTGGGGAGTACTTGCACTAACAAACCTTGTCAAAAATGTCATACTTGCCATCCCAGGAATTTAGCAATAACAGCCTCTCAGTCCTGAGCAGAGCAGGACTAAGAGGCTGGCGACTGCTGAGTTTAAAGTGACTGAAGGCAATAATAATAATATAAATAAATAATATAAATAAATAAATAAATAAAGTGACTGAAGAATTAGTATCTATGGACGGTCTGCAGGGAACTACTCTGGGGAGAATATTTTTGAAGAAAAAACCATGAGGATACCCCGAAGTGGAATCTGCTATGATGTGTTACAACTGATGGTAAAAATATGTGTGGAGCAGAAAAAGGGTTAGTGAACAAGTGTTCAAAAACTTGTGAAAATGTAAGGTCTTTAATTCTAATAGTCATTCATGATGTTATTTATCAGCAGTTACGCTGAAGATGCTTGAATGTCTCGTGCATTCCTACATCAATGGGGAACTTCATTCACTCGCATGAATTTAACCGCTGCAGTTCTGGGAACCTCTGTCAGAAATGGAAGCTGGATATCCTGACTTGTACTATCGCACAGCAATTCGATGGCTTCACAGTGGTAAAGGGATGTGTGAGTGTGTGTGTGTGATTTTTTTGAGCTCGAGGTGGAGACTGAATTATTTTTGATTGAGAAAAATCTCCTGCAACTGTTATTATTGAACACTGGATGTTTTTGGAAATTAGCTTTTGTTGTGGATTTGGTAATATTTCTTAATGAATTCAAACTAAAACTACAAGGCAAGCAGTGCTTATATACAAAATTTATACTGTGGCAAAGTCATTCCAATGACAACTAACATTGTTTGAATCAGAGTAATGTCAGGCTGCTTTATATACTTTCCATGCTGTCAAAAGTTAAAGTAAGCGAGATCTCTAGTCTCACACAAATTTGCAGCGGGTATGTATCCAAGCTCAGACCATAGTTTCAGCAACTTTTTTCAGACCGCTGTGCAAGTACAAAGGAAATTTTCATATTTCAAAACCACTTAACTGTGCAGTTGAAGAGCTTCCCCATAAACTTCAAATGGAAGTGATTAATCTGCAATGTAATGACATGATAAAAGCAAATATCAAAAGAGGACTCTAATAGAATTCTATAAATGTCTTCCAAGTGATGAATAGGCTCAATGAAAATCATATGTTTGGGGATTGATATCAGTATTTAGAAGTACTGCCCTAATGGGTTGACATCGATATTTGCCAATATCTCTGTGAAAAGACATTTGCAAAGATGAACTGTGGAAGACCTCATTAGAGATCAACAGATGAACATATGCAATCAATTTTGATGAGAGAGAACACTGTGAACCCCAATTAAAATGTTATTCTCCCGAAAGAATTCCATTCTCCTCATTAATAGGCCTTTATTATTAAAAAAAACTGTATGCAATTATTATTATATTTTTAGTTTCAACAATCAAATATTTGTGGAAATTTGTTTTCTCTCTTTTTATGTAAGTACCTACGTGATGGTCTCATCTTTACCTCTGAGCTTCCCCAAACCCAAATGTTCACTCTCTGTTCCCAGTGTAGGTGGTGGATGTATTGGACCACTATACTTTCTCAGGCACTGGTAAAATTAAAGGGACAGGAGTCGTGTGGACCTGAGAATCGTGGAGGACCCTAAGGCCTCGAAGAACAGGGAGGTAACCACGAGCAACCCTAGAACCTAAGGGCCTTGGCCACTCATTGGAGGCTGAGCATGTCAATCCTTGCTTCTCGACAAATGAGCCTGGAGGTCCAGCAGCGGGGCCGCGGCCCATTGTTGACGCTTCTGTCCCCACCCCCCGTCACTGGTCTAGGGGGACCTTCGTAGCCTTGTCTACTGTCACCTGAGGGGAGGCCTGGGTGGGCCGCTGGTGACATCCACCCCCTTCCCTTCCCGTCGCCTCCTCCCCGAGGCCTCCTCAGGCACCGCCACAGACTGTCCTCCCCTCCGTGGCCGGCCCCTCGGCGGCCCCGTCCACCTCGCGTCGGGCCCCGCTGCCCACGGCCTCGGGTCTGCGGCAGCCCCCTCGGTGGCCACCATCTTTGCCATTGGCGTCGCCTCAGCCTGGTCGCCGCCCCAGTGAGGTACTGCTCAGTGCCATGTCCGCCTCCGGGGATCCAAACCGGGCCCCAGGTGGCCAGGATAGCCCCGTGGGTGCGGCGGGGGCGTGGGCCCCGGAGGCTGGAGGCGGCAACGGGGTGGCCCTCGAGTCCGGGCTCCCCTGGATTGAGGTGGCCGGAGTGGCGGGGCCCGTGGGAGGCCTTGGGGTGGAGCTGGTGGCCCTCGAATCCGGGCTCCCTGGAATAGAGGTGGCCCTCGAGTCCGGGAGCCCCGGAACGGAGGTGGTCCTCGAGTCTGGGCCCCCCCAATTGGAGGTGGCCGTCGAGTCCGGGCTCCCCTGGATTGAGGTGGCCGGAGTGGTGGGGCCCGTGGGAGGCCTCGTGGAGGAGCTGGTGGTCCTCGAGTTCGGGCCCCCCGGAATAGAGGTGGCCCTCGAGTCCGGGAGCCCCGGAACGGAGGTGGCCCTCGAGTCTGGGCCCCCCCAAATGGAGGTGGCCATCGAGTCCGGGCTCCCCTGGATTGAGGTGGCCGGAGTGGTGGGGCCCGTGGGAGGCCTCGTGGAGGAGCTGGTGGTCCTCGAGTTCGGGCCCCCCGGAATAGAGGTGGCCCTCGAGTCCGGGAGCCCCGTAACGGAGGTGGCCCTCGAGTCTGGGCCCCCCCAAATGGAGGTGGCCGTCGAGTCCGGGTTCCCCGGAATGGAGGTGGCCGTCGAGTCCGGGGCCCACAGAATGGAGGTGGCCCTCGAGTCCGGGCCCCCCGGAATGAAGGTGGCCCTCGAGTCCGGGCCCCCCGGAATGGAGGTGGCCCTCGAGTCTGGGCTCCCCCGGATTGAGGTGGCCCTCCAGCCCGGGCTCCCCCGGATTGAGGTGGCCGAAGTGGCGGGGCCCGTGGGAGGCCTCAGGGAGGCTGCGCTGGGTCTGGGTCTGGGTCTGGGTCTGGCCCGCGGCCCGGGGGGCGGGAGGGCCGAGGCCGAGGAGGACGACTCGGACTTCGGGCCGGCGGAGGAGGATGGGGCGGAGCAGCTGGAGGAGGGCCTGGACCCCCTGGTGGACGCCCACCAGTTCCCCATGGTGGGCTTCCGCTTCGTGTTCATGGACCTGGTGCACTCGCTGCTGCACCGCATCTACTGCAACAACCACATCCTCGTGCGGCCCCGCGGCGGCCGCGTGACGGGCCGGCCCCGGGCCCGGCCGCCCGACGGCCCCGGCTGGCACCCCTCGCCCCCCGCCACCCCGCCGGCGTGGGCAGCAGCGGCCGTGGCCAGCGAGTCCAGGGTCTCGTCCGAGGAGGAGGCCGCCTGGGAGACGGCGGAGGAGCCGGACGAGGAGTCTGCGGAGGGCCAGGCGACCAAGGGTGAGGAGGGCCGGGCGCGCCCGGGGGGCGGGGGCTGCGGGCGGCCCTGCGGGCGGCGCGGGCGCCGAAGCCGGGGTCGGGCTTCCCGCAAACCCAAGGCCGCGGGCCCGAGCGGGAGCCCCACGCCCTAGGGACCGACGGCTTTGAGAAGGAAGCGTGAGGCCCCCTGGCAGCCTCGGCTGAGACCGCTGAGCGCCAGGGGGCTGTCCGCGCAGGGGGGCGGGGCGGGGGCGGGGCCTGAAGGACTAGAACGAGCCAATGGCACACCTCGTTTCTGTGCGTGGCTTTTAAAACTGTCAAGAGTCTCCGAACGTTCATCCCCGATCCTTACGAACTGACACGCGGGCGCCTGGTACAAGTGAAATATTCAGGGGTTGAGGAGCTAATGAGCTGCACCATAGAATGTGTCGTTGAGGCACAACATCTTGGCGAGAAATCTCTGACAAAAACTTACGGAAGGCAGCAGACCCTGATGATTCTGATCCCTTCTTCTCAGAAGGGCCCGAAATAGTCAGCAGCACAGGGTGGCAGGGTGACCGACTGTTAAGAATGTCACCGTGAGAGTAAGTGATCAAGCGGCAGAACGGTGAGGGCCATGGAGGGGTCGTCTCAACCCATGGGAAGCTTCCCACCTCTCCTTTTCTGAGTTACTTCTATCCTCCTGCTTCTCCTGCGGGTAGAGTACTGGGTGTCACTATTCATCATGCATCGGGATGGTTTTCCCTGTGAATGTCCGCTCCAAAGTCTGTGTTATTCTTTACCAAAGGAACAACTCAATATCAGCATGAGAAGTCTGACAAAGAGGCCCACGACTCTGAAAGGGAGGAAGAAAAAGACAAGTTCAACAAAAAACAAGAAGGACCCGACTAAAAAGGATCTGCCCCACCAGACAACAGGCCCAGAAAATCCAGGTATCGGTACAGCTTTGCACATCACCCCACCATTCCTGGCATTTACCTGTTACTGACAGGCTTTTTTTTTTTTTTTTTTTTCAATTCTCCCAGTAAATTAAGAAGTTTGTTTAAAATTAGTTTAAAAATTCAGTTTTACCTGCTTAGAACATTAATAGAATACTCACATGCCTAGTAATAGAAAATATAGTATATTCTGAAATACATTTCATGGTTGCTCATTCGTTCTTGTGAGGTCTTTTGTCCTCTACCTGGAAGACTACTAACAAGTGGTAAATGTATCGGCAGCTGAGACCAGTGTTTGTTTAGAGAACGGTTAGCAGAAGCAGCAGTGAAAGCGGCTGGGCTGCGCACTAGTTGGGCATTCATTACTTGGCCATGGAAATGTACCCCCTTGTACTCACTAGGAGAGACAAAGCCTTTGCGAAGGTGATTACATACAAATAGCAAAAAGTCAAGCATTTCAAGCAGGACCACACTTAATGATTAATACCTAAATATTCAGGTGTAGATTTTTGTATTTTATGTGACGGTCCAAGGACACTTAGTCATAGTATGGTTATGACTTATCACTGAATTGGCAATTAAGTCTTGAGGTCTATCTTGTCTTTG
Source organism: Halichoerus grypus (assembly GCF_964656455.1). Taxonomy (NCBI): domain Eukaryota; kingdom Metazoa; phylum Chordata; class Mammalia; order Carnivora; family Phocidae; genus Halichoerus; species Halichoerus grypus. The sequence goes on along the minus strand of NC_135727.1, from coordinate 31,029,032 downwards.
AATATATTGAAATGATTAACATTTTATTTTTTTGCATTTTCACAGCTGTGTATTTCATAATCACAGCCTCATTCCTGTATGGTAGATAGGGAAACCGAGGGCCTGGGGGAGTAAGGGAGTGTCATCTGTGGAATGAGCAGAGGCTTTTAAGGTGAAGAGATTTCCGTAAATTCCAGAATGGCCTCTCGGGGGGGTGGGGGAAGCATTCCCGGTGCTGGGCAAGAGGGAGACAAGGTCGGTATGCTCACAGAATTGAAGCCATGCGCTGCCCGAGCGCCCTACACACAAGGGCACAGGTTACGAGAGGACAGTGTGTCGTCCCCCGGCTGCTGAGACGCAGCACACAAACGCAGCCCATGTACGCAGGGCTGTTTTCACAGGGTTAGAAAGTCACTGGTGCTGGTTAATGCTGCCTAACTGTTCATTTTCTCTCATTTCATCCTGCAGCAAGAAGATGAAGAAAGAAGAAAGAATCTGTTGTTCATTAGTTTTAGGTTTTTCATTTTTTAGAAGCCCACGGGAATTTCATTAACACTGATGTCATTCTAAACTGCATCACCCACAAAGTGATATCCAATGAAATACAACTCTTCTCTTACGTTTGACGAATATATTTGACAGCATTTGTTCTAGTTAAAACTAAGTTTGTTTTAAATTAATACACTGGAGGGGCGCCTGGGTGGCTCAGTTGGTTAAGCGACTGCCTTCGGCTCAGGTCATGATCCTGGAGTCCCGGGATCGAGTCCCGCATCGGGCTCCCTGCTCAGCGGGGAGTCTGCTTCTCCCTCTGACCCTCCTCCCTCTCGTGCTCTGTCTCCCATTCTCTCTCTCTCAGATAAATTAAAATAAAATAAAATAAAATAAAATAATACACTGGAATGTAGGCAGATTTTACTTAGTTAAATTATCTTGACTCAAATCTCTCTTTTTCCTCTTTGTTTTGGCCCACCGTACCTTCATTGAAAGGTATCACTTTCCACCATTTGGTGAGCCTATTTTAAATTAGTTTATTACAGCCCCAAATAAAATAAAATGTCAAGTTTAAAACACTTTTTGTAAGGAGAGAGATGTAAGTCAGGTCTTTAGAGCTACACTGTCCACGACATTAGTAACTGTAGTCACACGTGGCTATGAAATATGGCTAGTCTAATCTGATATGTGCTGTTAAGTATACAAATGTTACATTAACTCACTGGTAATTTCATATGGATTACATGTTGAAACGATAATATATTGAGTTAAGATACACTATTAAAATTAATTTTTCCCATTTCGTTTTACTTTCTTTAAAAGATTTTATTTATTTACTTGATGGGGGGGGCGGTGAGGAGCAGAGGGAGAGGGACAAGCAGACTCTGTGCTAAGCGCAGAGTCCGACGCGGGGCTCGGTCCCATAACCCTGAGATCGTGACCTGAGCCGAAATCAAGAGTCAGATGCTTAACTGCCTGAGCCACCCAGGCACCCCTCTTTTTACTTTTTAACGTGGCTACTAGAAAACTTAAAATTACACATGTGACTTGCATTATATGTCTATTAGACAGTGCTGCTCTAGAGTATGGGTTTTTTTTAAGATTTTATTTATTTATTTGAGAAAGAGAGAAAGCCCGAGTAGGGGGAAGGGCAGAGGGAAGGGCAGAGGGAGAAGGAGGCTCCCCACTGAGCAGGGAGCCAATGCGGGGCTCGATCCCAGGACCCTGGGATCATGACCTGAGCCGAAGGCTGACGCTTCATCGACTGAGCCACCCAGGCGCCCTAGAACATGGTTTTGAAGGAAACCTCCTGGATGGCTCAGCTGGCCTGGAGGCCAGATGGTGCTGCTGAGCCTGGGCCCAGACACTGATTGAGAGCAGCGGTTGGTTCTCGAAGTTTGGTCCCACAAGAGCATCATCAGCATCACCCAGGAATTCTTAGGCTCTACCCCAGACCTACTGAATCGGAAACTCTGAGGGTAAGCCCAGCACTCTGTTTGAACAAGCCCTTCAGGGGATGCTGGTGCAGCTAAGGTCTCAGAAGCGCTGGGTAAGAGCCACAGGGGAAGAAGCTGAGACTCACCTGTGGTAGAACCAGCCTTCATTCACTGGCTTGGGACTTGCAGGTAAACTGGACAGGATGGCAAGGGCTGGCCTGGGGAGGAGACCAGAACTCACAGGGGGCTGAGACCCAGAGCGGCTCAGAGGGGGTGATGGCAGCAGAAAGCTGCATAAGGGAAAGAGCTGCTTCCAGAAGGATACAAACATGATACCCTGTGTATGAAGTCTAAAAAACCTGCAAACTGATCACCACGTATTGACTGTAGATCCAGATGTCTGGGGTAAAAACATGCGCAGGAGAGACGCGTGCCAATGTAGCGTGTGTGCCAGCTGCGCGGGGAAAGGTAAAGAGCTCATTTAGGATGGTGGCTACTTCTTGGGGAAACAAAGGGAGGGGAATCCTGCTGGGGAGGGCTCCGCAGTGGCTTCGACTGTATTTGTAATGTCACATTTCTTAAGCTGGGTGGTGGGTACACAGATTGTGATAGAGTATTCTATCCTGTGGAGATCTGAAATATTTCATAATAATGAAACTGAAAGAAGAAAGGGAGAGAATGCACTTAATTTCTGGAATCTGTTTCAGGAAGAAAAAAAAGATAAAGTCATACTTGCCCCGAATAGAGGATCAGGGAAGGGGAAGGGCCCAGGGGTTTGAGACAAGAGGGCTTCATTCCTGCATGTCGTTCAGGTTTCCTGGGCGCCCCCTTGGTGGCAGGAGACACCTGCTCTCACGGTCCGTGCCAGCACAGCTCCGTTTCTCATGTATATGATCTACCACGTGTGTATTCCCCTACTCCACCACCACCAATCGCTGTGCTGTGGTTTTATCTTTCTTTCCCAAAGCCCTAATTAGGTGTAAGTCATGGCTGTAATTACTTCAGGGAAGTAAACTTAACACTCCCACAACTCCGTTTTTGGTCACCGGTGTTGACATTTTAAAATGTATTATCACGTAATAGTCCTTACGGCTAGAACCACACGGTGAAATAGAAGGCAGAGGGCTCTTTGTCACCATTATTGAAACTGCAAGAGCAGGCCAAGGTAGTGTGATCTGAGGGCCTTCCAACTGGCTCCGGTTAGTGTGTACGCCGTGCGAGCTGTAGAAGACTATTGCTGTAAGACCCAAGCCAGAGGGACCGGCGTCCTGAGCTCCTGCTGTCCAGGCCCCACTTTGGTCCTCCTCTGGCCACGCCCCTCCCTACAGGACCAGGAGCCCCGCCCACGGGAACGAGGAGTGTGCCCCTGCCGGCCCCCCCTCCAGGTCCCTGGCCCCCCGGAACCGTCCCGAGCCCATTGCCAGGGCCTGCGTGCTCCTCTTGGAGCTGACCTTGCGAGGGCTGACGGCACTGCCGGTGTGTGTGCCCCCAGGCCTCAGGGGGAGGGGGTCGTGTGCCTGAAACGGGGGATGGGGCCTGGTCTAGGAGACAGGGTGGGGGGGTGGGGGGCAGCTCTTCCTACATCATCGGAGCAGGACTTAGAGGAGTCTGAGAATTCTAAATCCTTTCAGGTCATTATGAAGTCACATGTGTTGTGGAAGGAGATAAATCATTCAATAAAACATGCTGATTTAAACATTTCAAATATACAGCTAGATGGTATGTGGATCCCCAACTGAACTCTTTTTCTGACCCCTGCAAATGTTACAAATGTTACAGGAAGTCCAGGTTCAATATCTGGTCTATCACCCCTTTCCCCTCTTCGCCCCACGTTACACTGTTACCTGTGCATAGTGGGGCCCCTTGCTTCTGAAAGTACTTGTCCTAATAGCCCACCTTGCTGGAAGACTGGGATCTAGTCCCTAGCCCAGGCTGGAATACATCCACCAACCACCTCACCCCCATCTACTCATCCCCCAACTGCAGTGCCCTCCCCTCCCACTGGTCCCTCTCTTTGCTCTCCAAGTGTTTATCCACAACACTTCTCTTCGATACCACTTCTTCCCCATACAAATACCCACGTGCAGGCCGTTAGCTTGGTCAAGTGCACCTGTGTGTAGGCCCTTTGTCCTCTGCACAGTCTCTTTCTTTAATTATCTTTCTTATTATTATGTTCAATTAGCCAGCATATAGTACATGACTAGTTTTTGATGTAGTGTTCAGTGATTCATTAGTTGCGTATGACACCCAGTGCTCATCACCACGCGTGCCCTCCTTAGTGCCCATCACCCGGCTACCCCATCCCCCCACCCCCCTCCCCTCTGAAACCCTCAGTTTGGTTCCCCGAGCCCAGAGTCTCTCATGGTTTGTCGCCCTCACTGATTTCTCCCCCTTCAGTTTTCCCTCCCTTCCCCTGTGGTCCTCCGCGCTATTCTTTATGTTCCACATATGAGTGAAACCATATGATAATAGCCTTTCTCGGCTTGACTCATTTCACTCAGCATAATCCCCCCAAGTTCCATCCATGTTGATGCAAATGGTGGGTATTCATCTCTTAACGTCTTGCTTCTCTGACAACCCTCAGGTCCGAGTTATCAATATCTTATTAGACTTCCCTCCCCATGTGACAAAGACAGACTGCAGAACAAGCTTTATTGAATTTATTTGCGTTGCATACCTATAATAAAAATCGAGAATGCTAAAAGAAGCCGAAAACTTGTCAGAATGCGCATCTAGGCATTAAAAAAACTTAACCTCTTTACTTAAAAACAGAGTTTTGTTAACTGTGGAAAAGAAATTATTAATGGAGAGCTCTCAGAGTGAGAAAAAACTAATAGTGGTCCACCCTAAAGAAAGGGGGTAGGGACTAATTACCAGGGTCACCCGGGTCAAGGGCAGCTACCTAAATAAACTGTTCACTATGGAAGTACAAAGGAAATCAAACTCAATCAATCAAGAACCTAGCATTATCAGAATGGTAAAGAATACAGTATCAGGAAAAATAGATGTTTCATAAAGAAAATGCAAAATCCAGCGTATGATTGTAGAATGTCACGTTATACCATCATCATCAAGACCAAGCACCAAGGACTTAAATTAGCTCTGGCACCTCACCGCCTCTATGAATTTTTTTTTGCACGAGGCAGCACCCCACTCAGAATTTAAAGGCACGGTTAGATGTTGAGGCTTACATTCCTGTGTTAACAAAGCAGCTCCGTGGTGACAGAGGCAGACACAGTGAGAGGGACAGCGAGAAGATACTTCTGGGTCTCCTAAGAAAATGAGCTAGGTACTGTCCAGACATCCAAGGGGAGCTCTCCCTTGGTGTTTGGTGTGTTTGGGAGATGGCACAGAAGGAAAGGACTTGGGGGAGTGGCTCATTGGGGACGGGGTGTGCGGGGAGCTATCCAGTCTAGTGACTTTTGAGGTGTGTGCCTCCAGGAATGAGGGCAGGGAGAAGCTACGCCGGTTTGATCGCCTAAGGTTTCCGGTTTGCAGAAAGTTAATTGTTCTATGGCTTTGGGCTTGCGGTCTTGCTTTGGGCTAAAATCATGGGAAACAGAGGCTGCTGAGGGGAAGAGACTAGAAACTGGCCTACAGGGAGGTTTCTGCCTTAAAGCGAGAGCCAGGGAAAAGCGCTCTCCAGGAGCCCAGGGTCTTAAGTGCTTAAAGAGCAGGATATATATGGCATTCAGTACATTTCTCAGCAACTAGAGAGTCCCAGCGCCACTGGGACAAGAGCTCAAACACTGATGAACTAGCCATCTAGGGGAGCACGATGATCCCCAAGAAATGTTCTGCCTCCTAGGGAGGTGCTCGCTGCTGTCAGACTGGCGATGTGGGGCATGCGCAGAGAGAGAGCTTTGCATGTTGCAGGCATGGGGGGCGGGGGGGCAGGGATACAAGGGGGGTGTCTCAAAGGGCAAGGGCTAACTGGGGGACTGGCTGTGCGAAGCTTTTCTTGGAGACCCAGAATTTTCACTTCCATCACCTCTTCTCAGGGCCTTTGTGAAGCTTGCAGCAGCAACCAAAGAACTGAAGCATTTAACCAGGCTCATGAAACCTGAAGGCCAACCCCTGGGCCAAGTCACCTGGCCATTCCCATCCGAATGAATTTATCTGAACGAAGGAAATGGGCAGTTAAGGATTCCCCAGTTCTATAGCAGTGCAAACATTCCACATTGTCTTTAGAGAGGAGATGCTGGGTTTTCAGATGCTGGTAGTGACTGTATGGAAGTTAGGCATTCGTGGCATTTGTTACATTCAAATAATTAGTAGCTTTAATTCCGCCTTTAAGGCACTTTTGCTTAATAAAAAGTGGTTACAGTAAATAAATCACTACATGGCATTAATGCAGCTATCGGCAATGATCATTTGCAATGCTGATGCCCCACCCAGGAGCTATTTATTGCATGCTTTCGGCTATATGGCTCCAAGCTTTGGCTTTCTTCTTGGCCAGGGAGAACCAAACCGGCTCTTCCCATTCTGCCGGCTCATGGAGCACAGCTGGGACAGTTGAAGACCGCCTGGTTTCTTTGGCCACGGTGGGCACTTGAGCTGTCTTCCGATCTTCAAATCCTACGAGAACCACAGCAAATAACACACAAGCAGTAAGAAGCCCCAGAGACACTCAGGGATGTTTATGGGCTACAGTAAAAGTTCTCCTCCTTTCAGGTTTCCTCGGGCTTTTAAAAGTCCCAAGCATGGGCCTGCTACGGGTGGTCTCTCGAAGGGATAAAATCTACACAGCTATGGCCACGGGGGCCTGGGCATGGGAAGGCCCAAGAGAAGATACCGGCCAAGCTTTGGGTGGTTATTATTAGACTGTCTCACACTTTTGACTTGAGACCAGGGAGGAAACCATACGATATGTTATCTATTCAGTTTTTTACATTTCAAATCAGGTAATGTTATTTCTGTTTTGCCGATCTGTGTCATGTGAACTGACTAATAAGGATTCAGTAGATCCACCCAGTACAAGTCTGTGCTAAAGAACACTGTACCCACTACTCTGACCAAGCAGACGACCTCCCTATCCCTTAGTTCTACTCCTTCCTTCATCCTGCTTTATGGCTGATGGACTCAGTGACTTTACCTCAACCAGTGTGCGGGGTATGCATTAGAATCACCTAGGGCTCTCTCTCTCTCTCTTTTTATTTAAGCAATCAGACATTTATTTGGTCAATTAGAATTGCAATTCAGGAGACACAGATTTGAGGTAGAAGCCTGACTGCTGGTACACAGCTAGAGCTTTTTTTTTTTTTTAAAGATTTTATTTATTTATTTGACAGAGAGAAAGAGCACAAGCAGGGGGAGCGTCAGGCAGAGGGAGAAGCAGGGAGCCCGTAGTGGGGCTTGATCCCAGAACCCTGGGACCATGACCCGAGCCGAAGGCAGACGCCCAACCAACTGAGCCACCCAGCCACCCAGCTAGAGCTCTTTTTAAAAATACCAGTGCCCAGGGGCACCTGCGTGGCTCAGTTGGTGAAGTATCTGACGCTTGACTTCAGCTCAGGTCCTGATCTCAGGGTCGTGCGATCGAGCCCCGTATCAGGCTCCACGCTCAGAGCCTGCTTAAGATTCTCTCTCCCTCCCTCTGCCCCTCCCCTCCATCTCCAAAATAAATAAATAAATCTCTAAATAAAAACACCAATGCCCACACTATTTCCTGAACTAACAGAATTAGAATCCTTAGCAATGGAGCAGGGCCATCTGTACTTTTGTAAATGTTTCAAAAGCTCGCCAGGTAGTTCTAAGGCACAGAGCTGAGAACCATCTGACAGGAGTAGAGTACCCGTGAGATTATTAATAGCTATCAGCAGGTCAGGTGCCACGATTTCGTGGCCAGACCATGGCTTCCTAAGTTCCTAGTCTAATTTCTTCATGAAGGGGACAAAGGGAGAGGACAAAGATGATTCAGTGCAAACCCATCCTCCCCTCCCCCTGCTCCTGCTGAAAAGAAAATCCCTCTGGCCCATACCTCTACTGTTGAGACCACATTCTATTCTATCACAGCCCGGTGTTCACTTGGCTTTCAACATCTCCCCACCTCCCACGCCCTGCTCAGAAGGTGGAGAAGCAAGCCTTTGAAATAGCGAAAAGAAATAATTCGACACCACTGGACCTGTACAGTGGATTTTTTAAAGTGTCCCTGGGGCTGTAGAAGGTGAGAAAGTACTGCTTTGCTATGAGCTGGGAAGGAGCTCGGTGCTCTCCTCTGGACTCGCAGTCACGGGGACATTTTAGTGAGTGATCACAACTCTGTGCCTATACCAGCTTCCTCGACAGGGCAGAAAACTGGGAGGCCCTTGGGAAGTCACACACTGGACTCAGAGTGGTCCTCACCATTGGATTTTCCTGAAACAAGCTAATATCTGTACCTAATGGAAGAGCCACGTGAAGCATGAGGCTGATGTGGGGCGGAGGAGGGGGTGGGGAAAGACATGTGTTGCCTGAGATGGAAACAGCAAAAGTTTCCCAATATGCTGCCAGGACTTTTTTTTGGGGGGGGGGGCTGTTTTTACCTGCTTTGGTAGACTTAGGTAGCTTCTTCTGTGCCATCTTCTCTGGTTTATTGACATCGGAAGTAAAAGTCTTTCTGGGTTGGTTTTCACTTGCAAGGCCTGCTCCCTTTAATACAAAAATGAAAACAAAAAGCTTGTTAAGTCCTGACGTGGAGAAGAGTGAATTACTTATTCAGAAAACCACAAGGGGCAAGCCCTGTCCTGGCTATTAGAGTTCCACATTAGTCAAAAGGAAAGAGAGAGAGAGAGGGAAGGAAATAGCACTGAGAGGAACTTGGCTCAGAATTTAGGTTCACAAAACCTCAGCTGGTTCAAGTTTATCACCTTTGAGATCTGGAAGAAAAGGCCATCAAATCATACAAATAGTGTAAACAGGTTAACATAATTATTTAACCTGAGAACAACCTTTTCCCTAATGCACTACCAACACTTAAAAACAAGCTACCAGAATGTGGGGGTTACGAACAAATCTTGTCAAGGAATTGAAGTGAGTTCCACAGGATCTCACTTAGCAAAACTGTTGACCTCTGACTTGCACTCCTTCCACCAGAAAGAGACGTAGCTACAGGTCTTTCCAGAATTGTACAGTTTAAGCTTTTCAAATGCACCTCGCCACAACTGGTCTAAATTACTGAGTTTATATACCCTGGTGCATTTGCCCCTGATGAAAGCTTTAACAAGGTGCGCTTTGCCCCTGGAACTCCTGCTCCCATAAAAATACTAATGATGACAATGAAAAAATCTTTCAAGTAGAGTTAAGCAGATCCTCATGTGATCCCCCGACAGTTACAGTAAGCAGCCAACAATACGGGAACTTAGACATATCTCTTGGTATGTAAATGTGATACGCTTTCTTCGGTCAGTGTTCTGTGGTTTTGACAAGAGGGGCTCTCATTCCAGCACCTCCAAAGACATCGCAAATGGGACGTTGAAAGCAAGACACCATCCCGTCATCCCTGATCCACAGGTGGGACCGTTAGTCTAGTTCATCATGTAACTTGGCTTCTCACCTGTAGGCAGGGGCCACACCAAAGCCAACCAATATGCAAAGCCCCAAATATCAAGCATTACCTTTATAAGGTCAATCATTATGGATGATATGAACAGGTGCCCAGAGATGAGATGTCAAATGAAAAATAGTATGTATAGTTTGATTCCCTTTGTATCTTCTTCAATACATACATATATTCGTAGGCATAAAACACCTGTAAGGATAGTTACTCAATTCTCACCCCAGTGGTTACCTTTGGGGGTTTCTTCTATAACTTATTCCTCACTGCTCAACCGATTTCATGGAATCCTGCTCTAGAATATTCAGGACAGGGTTTGATTTATGGAACCTTCTCCTACTCATTACTTTCCACAAACCCTTTCAGAGCATAAAGCCGGGCACATTATTGTCTGAGTACCAGGCACGACTCTTCCCCTGAAGAGCCCCCCTGCCTTGATTAGTGCACCCAAAGACGTGGGGAGCCGCAGGCTTGGCAGAGGTCCCGACGCAAGCTTAGTCAACCAACTCTAGTAACCTTCTGGAGGGTTTTGTAGGCTGCCGCAGGTTCTCCCCAACGTCTAGGCTCTTTGGCCTCAGGCTTGGCTCCAGCTTTGTTCTTGGTTTTTGCCTCTTTCTTAGGAATGTGGGCCTGGGAGCTCATCTGCCTCTGCTTTACCATGGTTATCCAAGCTGGCTCTGAGGCGGCGTAATCTGACTGTCGACCAAGAGCCTTTCCTGAGAAAGGAAGGAGAGTGGTTAGAACTGAAGTGAGGCAGGCAGGGTCTCGAGCCGGGCCGGGGCCTACCCACACTAATGTACCAGATGGCATCCTTGTTAATTGCCAGATGAAAATGAACAGAGATCCCATCGAAAAGGGCCCCCACTTCTTTGGCGCCATCCCCACAACATGGCAAGGCAAGAGCTCCTTGCGTAGATCAGAATTTGCATACCATCCTCTTACTGGTCCCTCACCCTCCCTCATCCATCCCTCTTCGTATCCCCAAATCAGGGTAGGACCAGGGTGACCAGGTGGGCTGGGAAAACTCCCAGGAGGCCAGAGGCTCAGGCTACTGATGGCATTCCTTGAAGTCCAAGGAGTATCTTATATCGACATTACATATTCCCTCGTGCAAGTGCGTGGTTACACGGGTGTGGTTCTAGGTGTGAAGACCAGGGTTGGTCAGGGTGAAGGTACAAAGGCTTTGAGAGAGATCGGTGCTCAAAAGATCACCTAGCTCTAGATTCTTAGACATTTCAGGTGTGGGAAGCAGCTTTGGAAGTATAAGCATTTACAGTAAATTAAGATTTCAAGCTGCGAGTCTGAACGTAGTGCTCTACTAATGAGCTGGCTTTTAAAAACCACATGATGTTGTGGGAGGGGGGTGGGGAGCATATGTGTCGAAGTATTTTGAGAAAGGTATAAAATTCCATCCAAAGGGAAGGTGCGCAGAAGGAATAGGCAGATGGTCGTGTGTCCATCACAGAATGTGGATGGATGGATGTCCCTGGGACAGGGAAGACTCAAAATTAACCATCTCCAGATCCATTAAGCCAGAATGGGGCATCATCCTGCTCCTAAAATCCACAAGCCAGCCCTATCAAAGCAACAACTCAGCAGGCAAGGCTGGAGCAGACTTCCTCCCCCATTCAAGACTTTGATTTCTAGTTCTTCCCTCCACTTGGTACCTCCTTGCCCTCTGGAAAGAGGAAGTCTCACCTGGGACCTTGTAAACAGGTTGCTTCTTGGCCATGCTTTCGGATTTGGGCCTGCTCTGTTGCTTCTCCGCCACGTCAGATGCTGTGGCGGGGTTCTCTACGCTGCCCAGGAGCCCCTGGGAAACGCTTCTTCTGATTCGCTGTTCTTTACATGTGGAAGATGAAACCGGGCCCAAGGAGAGTGAAGAAAGCTCGGTAAGGTCATCTTGTTTCTCACTCTCGTGCTTCTTCAAGGAAGGGACTTTTCTCAGGCGAACTCCAAAAAGGGTTTCAACACCAGACCCACTGGAGGATTCGTTTGCATGGATGTTACTTTGATGGCCGCTCTCGAGACCTTCCCCCTTGGAGTAAGTGTCCCCAGCAGTGGATGCCTGCCTGGTAGGAGCCATGCTGAGCTTCATGGATTTGGTAGCGGGAGGCAGGCTATTAATGAGGTCTTCAGGGCCTTGGCGATGTTTCTTGGTCTTGCTTAGAGAAGCCGGGCCTCTTGGTGGGGCCTGGCTGGCGGGGCGGCTCTCCGAGAGGGGGCCCTCAGCGGCAGCCCTCACGGAACCTGGCCGGACCTGGGGCAAACATTCGGGCTCGGCCGGTGCCTGGGGAGTGTGTCTAGGCTGCGGAGGCCAGCACTCCTCAGACCTGCTCCAACCTGCAGGGGCACTCACGGGGCCTGGGGAGAAAAGCTGGGGCTGCAATTCGGCCCCCTCCTTGGCCTGGGGAAGGCCTCTGGAAGGCAGCCATTCTTCAGAGCGCTTCTGTATTTCAGGAGAGCCCTGAGAGAGCAGGGAGGAGACTTGCTGGGACGCGAGCTTCGCCAAGCTCGCGGGTGCCGGGGACAGGTGTCCCGGGGGCAGCGGCTCCTTGGAACTGCTCCACTTGGGCTTCGCAGGGGCACTCTCTGAATGTGGGAGAACTGCTCTGGGGCCTTCAGGCCCCCCCGGGGGCTGTAAAGGGCGTGCTGTAGGCAGCAGCTTCGACGAGATGCCTCCCTCGGTACTGGCATCCTTTGGGCCCGAGCAAGCTGGGTACTGGACTTTAGACCTCAACGGAGCTTTGGAAAGTTGATTCGCAGATGGAGGACCGGCAGGGCTCTCGGAAAAGACTTGTTCTGCCATAAACTTCACAAACGACTGGGAAGGATGCCTGGGCACCGGCGGTTTCTTAGCCGAGCCTCCTTCGGCAGCCGTATTCTCTAGACGGGAGGACACCTCCTGAACCTTGGACCTGGATGAGACCTGGGTAGGATACTTGGAAGGCACTGGCTTCCCAGACACGGCCGCCTCAGCAGGAGCGCTCTCACAGCTGGACGACACTTGCTGCCCTTTGCATCTCCCAGGGGACTGGGAAGGCTGCCTGGAAGGCAGCGGCTCTGCAGAAGCACCCCCCTGGGTGGCAGCCCTTTCTGGAGCTGCGGAGGCCGGGGGCTTGACCACTGCTGCGCTCAGGGCCTGCGAAGACCTTCGGAGAGAGTGCCGCTGCTCCATAGTCATGATCCTCAGGGCCTCGGCGCCCTCTAGGGCCTCGGAGACGGGCTGCTTGACTTTTGTGTTCCCCCGGGACTGGAAAGCGCATCTGGGAGGCTTCGGCGCGGCAGCGGCGGGAGCGCCGGGTGCTGGAGGAGCGTCCCATCCTGGAGGAGCGCTCGCCGACCGCCGGGAGGCTGCTCGCTCCCCTCCCTGCCTCCTCGGGTTCTGAGAAGGCTTTCTGGGAGGCAGCGGGGGCAGCGGAGGCGGCGGGGGCGGCGGGGGCAGCGGCTCCAGAGAAATGCCCCACTCCAGAGCAGCGCTCTGGGCACTCACAAAGCCCTCGCGCTCGCCTGAGCAGCTCAGCCAGGACTGGTAGACGCTTCTGGGGGACGCCGGGCCCGGCGCCAGGGCGGGGCCGAGGGCGGGGCCGAGGGCGGGACCCAGGGCGGGACTGAGGGCGGGACCCAGGGCGGGACCCAGGGCGGGCCGGGCGGTGGCAGCCGAAGCGCCCACCGCGGCCAGCGGGCGGGGCAGCGGCTGGACTTTCGGCCTCACCGAGGGCTGGGAGGGGCCTCTGGGCGGTGGCTCCACGGACGGGCCCTCCCCGACAGCCGTCTCGGATGCTTGCGGGGCCTTAGTATTTGTCAAGGACGCAGCAGAATCTGGGGGGAGCGGCAGCTCCACTGAAATGACCTTCTCCGCGGCGGCGCCCTTCGGACCCGAGGACACATTCGGTTCCACTCCGGGCTTCATCGAGGCCTGGGCAAGCACTTTGAGAGGCAGAGGCTCCGCAAAAGCTGCCGGGCTTTCGGGACTGGCAGAGGCCGGTGGCGGGACCAGAGGGCGCGTCGGGAGCTGAGCATGATATCCGGGCAGCGGCGGCGGCTGCCCAGGGACGTTCTTTTCGACCACAGCGCCTTCGGCACCCAGGCACCCTTGCTGCTCAATGACGGGTCTCACGACCGCCTGGCGGAGCGGCGGCAGCTCCACCGAAATGCTCCCCTCCGCAGCCGAGGACTCGGGGTCCTCCCGGGTCGCCTGCTCGGCGATGGGTTCCAGCGGCCGCTGAGAATGCGGTCTCGGGGGCGGCGGCGGCAGCGGCGGCAGCAGCAGCAGGTCCACGGAAGTCACCCCGACGGCGGCAGCCATTTCTGGACCTTTGCGGACGGCTTGCTCAGGCCGAGGCCTCAGCAGGCGCTTAGACGAGATTCTGGGCGGCGGCGGCGGCTCCAGAGCAATGGCCCACCGCACGGCGGGGCCCGCGGGGGCCTGCCACTCGGCCTGAGGGCTCCGCCAGGACCGGACGGGCTGCCGGGCGGGCGCCGGCTCCGCGGGGCTGCTCCGGGGAGGGCCCGGGGGCCTCGCCGACCCCGAGGACGCTTGCTGCTGAAGAATCGGCCTCGAAAAGGCCAGAGCGAGCCGCCCCACGGACACCCCCCACTCCTCGGGGAGGTGCTTCGCAGCCGAGGCGCCGTGCTGTTGGTCTGCGGGCTGCCCCGAGGCCTGGGAAGGGCGCCTGGGAGGCACGTCCTCCTCGGAGCTGCTCCGGGCGCCCGCACTGTTGTGCTTCCTCTCCACGTGACCGTGGGGGTCTGTGCGGCCTTTGTCCTCGGGCCCCTGCAAGGCCTGCGCGGCACAGGTGGGCGTCAGCCGCTCGTCAGAACTGCCCGAGCCCCCAGAACTTTTTGAGTCTGTGGCCTCTTGGTCACCGTCAGGCTTCCCCAAGGCCTGGGAGGGGTGTGCGGGAGCCAGCAGCCGCTGCGCCCCGCTCTCCTCCGCCGACGCTCTCGGGGGATCCGAGGACGCTGCTCCCGCCGCCGGCTTCCGGAAGGCCCGCGGAGAGGAGCTCGCAGCCAGCTGCCGCTCAGGGCCGCTCGCTCGCGCGGCCGAGCTTTGCGACTCGGTGAAGACTTGTCGCTCCTCGGCAGGCTTCCCCGGGGACTGGAAAGAAGGCCTGGGAAGCAGCTGCTGCCCCGAACCGCTCTCCTCCTCGGAAGCACCCTCTGGATCCGAGGACGCTTCTTCAGCCGCCCAGGCGAGGCTTCTGGAAGGCAGCCTCTCCGCACACCTGCCTCTCTCGGCCAAAGCACTTGCCGGACCTGAAATGCTCGCGGCGAAGGCCGGGAGGACGTTTCCGGGAGACATCTCTCTGCAGACAGCGGGGATACCTTGCACTGACGCCATTTTCAAGTTGCTCGCTTGCACATCAAAGCTGAAAGCTTCTTCCCCTTCAGACTGCACCTGAGAAGGATCCGTGAACACTTGAGCCTCCATGGCCCCTGAGAAGAGGACATCGTCCGGGGTTGGAGAAGGGCCTTCCGCCGCGGATGAACGAGCAGCTCTGGCTTCTGGCCGCTGGCCCCCGGAGGCCCCATCTTCGTGGCACGGCGACGGGCCACCGACCACGGACTGTGCCGTGTCTTCGGGTACAGCCTGGGACGCCGGGCCTTTTCCGGCGTCCACATCTGCCCCAGCCTTTCTCTTTCCCTTGCCATCTTGATCTGGAAGCAGCTCCTGAGGGGTAGCGCGTTCTGCCTGCGGAGTGGTGGGCGGCTCCCTGACTCGGCGCTCCAGAGACAGGTTCCAGAGAAGACACTCTGTGGCAGGCTTCTCGGCAGGCGGGGACCCAGCCCTCTCAGCTAGGCCAAGCCCTCGAATGGACTGCTTAAGGCTTCTTCCTGTGGGCGCACACTCACTCGATCCCGAAGCACTTGATCCTTTTTTGGGGAGATGTCTTCCGTGCGCTGCTGACAATGGGGAGCTCTGACTCCCCGCAGCGTCCGCTCCTGCAGCCTGGTCTGCTGTCTCATCAGAAATTTCAGTTCTCTTGCTCTGCTTCAGGCTTGAGACACCTGTACCCAACAGAAATAAGGAAAAGAAAAAAATATGCATGCCTCGGACTTCCTAAAATAAGAGGATTCTGCCCCGGAGCCCCGTGGGTACCTATTCACTACTGACTTCTTCAGTATAAGGAAGCAGCTATTCAGAAGAGAGCTGGCGACTTGGTCACTATTAGCCTCTGCAGTTGGAAATGTTTAAATCCAAGTGTAATCCCAATTTTACCAACCAATTACAAGGTCGGCTCATTGACAGCAAATCAATAGTCTGGTCCACCGTTAGTCGTGAGACACGTTAAAAGGCCGTTTTGGGGGGCGATTGGTGGCTCAGTCCTTAAGCGTCTGCCTCCGGCTCAGGTCATGATCCCAGGGTCCTGGATTCGAGCCCTGCATCGGGCTCCCTGCTCGGTGGGAAGCCTGCTTCTCCCTCTCTCACTCCCCCTGCTTGTGTTCCCTCTCTCGCTGTCGCTCTCTCTCTGTGTCAAATAAATAAATAAAAATCTTAAAAAAAAAAAAAAAAAGGCCGTTTTTGAACCTGTAACAACGATTACCCTTTAGGAAACTGACTGGGGCCTGACAAAGGGGAATTTTACTTTCTAATTAGTATTTATATTTTTTACTTGATTCTATTTAATTTTCACATCGTGTGCGGGCATTGTTTTACTTTTTAGAAAGGTGTCAACGGGGGGGTGTTATCTGGGAGGTAAGATTATGGCCCCCTTTTCTTTTGCTTTTTACTCTCTTGTAGTAAACGAATCTGATGTAATATACAGGCAAGGCAATTCTTGGAAAGCCTTAACAATGACATAAGTCCACACAGCCTTCAGGTCAAATGCAAGGCAGCGGTGACACAGAGTGCCCCTCTCCTCTCTAGTACTTTTGCTGAGGGACTCAGTTTGATCACCACCACCCCACCCCCCCCACCCCCGGGGGAAGGATCGCTGCCTTCTCTGCCTCATCATCCAGTGCATCCCCACCCTCCATCTAGTGGTTTCCTATCCAGCGACAGGGCACTGGGCGTAGCTGGCTGCACTCCAAACCACTCCCATTTATGGAAAACCCAAGTATCTGCCCCCACGGACACCAGATCTGTTCTATCCTCTGTGTGTAAAAGGGACAGCTATTAAAAACAATAAGAGAAAAAGATTAAAAAGAAAAATTTAAATTTCATTTCGTTTTCTTCTGTGTGTGTGTGTGTGTATGTTTCGGGACAGTTTTGTGGTTTTGTGAGTTTCCATGGAAAAATGTGTTTAGGGATATCCTTTTTTGGAACCCACATGTGAAATCCTTTGTGGCAAAAAAAAAAATATGAAATAACTGCTCAACTTAACTGTGGAACTGGAATTTTGTTTTATCAAGTATTGCTTGAAATTAGGTTGCCATCAGCTGGAACCAACATCCCCATGCACACACACACACACACACACACACACATACACATACACACACCCAGATTTTCACCCCAGTGGTATTTGTGGTTTGGGGGATTTGGTAGGTGTTGGCTGCCAAGGACATGTGTCTACAGCTGCCCGAGCCCACTTCGCCTGTGGATATGGGAACTGGTCTCACTGTTATCATAAGACCTTTTTCTCTCTACTGGAAGAGAAGAGCAACCTTAAAAAACTAGTTTTGAGCTAATTCTGTTATTATTGTCTGGTTCTGGTGTTCAGGGGACACTGAAGGGGGACTCATTGGCCACCCTCAGATATACCTTAGCCTTAGAGAGGATTAAACAAGCTTACAAACAAGCAAGAGCTACACACCTCTCTGGTTGGAAATTCATTTCGACAAAATAGCAATCCAGGCATAATCTTTTACCTTGATCCCACACACGTGGCAATGGTATGAGTCGGGCAGTTTAGATGGAGGAAGCTGGACCCCTTTGATATGCATCTTAAACTGAAAGCTCTCAGAGGGTACCAGGGACAGACAGCAGCCTAGGTAAATCATATTCTATAGCTCCTCTCACACAGCAATTAAGCCCATCATACACGTTTCTGAATGAGGGTGAGGATGTGCCAACCTGCACTGTCTTTTTTCAGCTTCTTTTTGTCAGCTTCTTTTGGTTTGGTTATACTCTTCTCTTCTCCAGAAACCACTAGAAGGGTGGGCTCCTCTTGCTTTGCTTTCTCCTGAAAGACGGAAAAAAGAGCTTCAGACGGAAAGTGCTTCTTCCCACCCACCCCTGAGTGGTTGCCGAAGGAGATGACATCAGGGAAAAAAAAAAAAAGTCCTTGATCTCCAAAGGGCTCTGCTGGGAACATAACAATACCATTAACCACAGAAATGATTTCCAATGGCATTCATCCCCTTGCTGATCATTTTACCCACTGGAAGTGATCATTATTTTACCTGTTGGGAGTGATTCACCTAGATTGGAAGCTCCTGATCTCTGACTGGTTTGCTGCAACTCCCCGAAAACCGCAGAACCACACTACAAGGCCGTCAGTCTGAGAGTGGGCCCGTGGGGCCTGACGGCAATCTTATTCTTGCCAACACTGGAATTCCCAAATTTGTTTTGCCAGATCTGGGAGCCAAACTCAAATCCCACTCGGCTTCTTTTCAGGGAATTTAGTGAAAGCATGAATTAGGTCTTTCCGGCTCCAAAGAAGAAAGAAGATTGGGGTTTTGCTGGGAAAGAAGAAAGAAGATGATGAAGGGTTCGGCCTTTACGCTGAAAGGGTTGAAATTGGTCTACTATAAACAAGGTTTACGGATGATTACGGGGCAGCTTTGGAAACGTCTGAGTGACGCTGCACCGAACAGCAGCCGGAAGCTGCTCTGTGTGAGCCTCTGTGACACGCGTCTGAAGACAAAATGTCCTACTCGTTCCGCTCCCACTCAAAGTGCCCGTGCAAACACACTCAGCGCAAAGGAATTCATTTTTGAGTGAATGAGGTGAGACCGGCCTGGGTTCAAATCTCTGCTCCAGCATTTACTCACCGTGTGAGCTTGGCCAGGTTGTTCTCTACATCTCTATGCCCACATCGATCTCTACATCTCTATGCCCACACCTCTAAATCAGGGGTGAGGGGGTACCTAAGAAACTCCAAAGCAAGGAGCAAGTGCCAGCAGCCTTTGTGTCAAACATGGTCCTGGACCCTTTCATATTCACCCATGTGTCGAGAGAGTCACATGGAAGAAGAGGTCCTGACCTTCTGAGAGAGTGATGCCCAGGCCTTTTCTTCTTCTTCTTCTTTTCTTTTTTTTTTTAAAAAAGATTATTATTTATTCATTTGAGACAGAGAGCTACAGAGAGAGAGACAGCATGAGCCAGGGGAGGGGCAGAGGGAGAGGGAGAAGCAGGCTACCCACGGAGCAGGGAGCCCGATGTGGGGCTCGATCCCAGGACCCTGAGATCATGACCTGAGCTGAAGGCAGACGCTTCACCGACTGAGCCACCCAGGCGCCCTGCCCAGGCCTTTTCTTAATTAGGCTATGCAGAAGGAAGAGAGTCAGAGGCTCATACTACCTTTCCCTTAGCCAACATTCCCCATCTCCCAGGTTCGTGGTGAGACGTCCAGGTGATAATGCATATATAGGGTTTAGTGCATAGTAATGGGTCACCTTCTGCTTGACAACCGACCAAGGCGATCCTCTCAGGGCCACCAGAGGGCCCCCTCCTGGACCTGCTGTCCTGCTGACTGTTCTTTCAACTCGTATTTTGTTCTTTCTTTTTTGTTTTTTTATAGAGAGAGAAAGAGAGCACACAGAGTAGGGGAGGGGCAGAGGAAGAGGGAGAGAACCCCAAGCAAACGCCCTGCTGAGCGCAGAGCCCGATGCGGGGCTCAATTTCACGACCCCGAGATCTGAACGTGAGCCAAAATCAAGAGTCGGACGCCTAACCGACTGAGCCACCAAGGCGCCCCTTGTTGTCTTTTTAAAGCTAAACTGAGGTGTCTGAGCTTGATGCAACATGGTGGGGTGAAAAGAGTATGGGGTTGGAAGTCACGACTGGGTTCTGGCCCCAGCTCTGCTACCATCAGGGTGTGTGACCTTAGGCAACTATTTGTGCTTTAATGTCCTTCCCTATAAAATGGTTGTAAGTCCTTCAAGAGGCCTGGGAATAAACTCCCATGTAATAAAATCTTTTAGTGTCTTCCAGCTCTGACTACAACCCTTTACTTATAGCCCAGCGGCACTGAGGAATTGGGTGTTTGACCAAAGTGACATCTTCCAGCTAACTGACACATCTTTTGAAACACCAACATCTTTTAGTAAATTAAAATTAAACACCAACGTCTTTTACCTTTTAGTAAAAATCTTTCCCAAAGGCATTACTTCCCTATCTTCTTAAACAGTTATCAGGAAATACAGGTAAACTTTTCTTGATGGCTTGGATAAATAATGAACACGATCTATTACACTGGACCGTGATAGGGTGTGGCCCTGAGGGATTTACTGAGGTGGGCAAGGTTCTGGATCCCTCTACTAAATGGTCCCAGATCATTTCTGCCATCTTTCTCTGCTATCAACGGTCACGTCTCTTTGTTGCCAGATCTCCCAGTCTGGTGGCCATGTTTTTAACATAACTGGCCTGCCTCAATGTAGCTCTGTCTGCTAGAAAATCACGTGACACAACTTTGGGCTATCTATGAGACACTGAGAGATCTCTGGGGGTATTAATAGCTGAGTTCTGAATGCTTGGAGTTGCTGGAAGCCTGGCCTCCAAAGGAGTTGAACAGTGCTACAATTTGTAGCTCATGGGTCTTACCTGACTAATAATTAAAAGAAACCTGATCTGGGCCATGGTTGAATATCCTCTACAAAGAGGGCTGAGTGAATTCCCAGATGCCAAGCCAAGAAGCAGTTCCTGGGGTTTAGGTCACTGTTTCTGCTTTCTTCAGTCCCTTTTGTGTAAATTCCACGTGGATAGGATATCCCACCCACTAGATGCAAGTTTGCTCACCTCTCTTGGCGGGGGGTGGGGTGGGGGTGGTGGTGGTTGGTGTCAAGCTTGGGACAGTGCCCTTGACTTTACCATCCTTACTTAGGGCATAGATCCCTCAAACCATACCACTCCCCTAGGAGCAGTTTGTGAAGGTTGGAACTCATCTCTTATTATATGGGAGTTTATTCCCAGGCCTCTTGAAGGACGTACAGTGATTTGAGGGTTTTTTTTCTTCTTTTGTTTCCAGGGGTTTAAAGCCATCTTGTGCTGAGCAGCTGAGGAATCCAAACAGTCCTTGGTGGTGGCTGGGGTGTTGAAACTCATGGGCAGGTGAGTGCTGCCGGGAAAGGCAATCATGGCAAAAGTGGTCAAGGACTGTGAGCGGATGGGTCCAGGTGAGGGCTCAAAGGAGCTCTGGAGAGAGGGGGAGAAAAGGAATGGGTCAACTCCCTATGCTGTCACTGGTCCTGAAAGTTGGAAGCTGCTCTAGCTGAAGCACTCCTAAAGAAGCAATCCTTGGGACGCCTGGGTGGCTCAGTCGGTTAAGCGTCTGCCTTCGGCTCAGCTCGTGATCCCGGGGTCCTTGGGATCGAGCCCCGCATCGGGCTCTGCACTCAGCGGGGAGTCTGCTTCTCCCTCTGCCTGCCGCTCTCCCTGCTTGTGCTCTCTCGCTCTCTGACAAATAAATAAATAAGAATGTTTTAAAAAATTAAATGAAGAAGAAGTCCTTCATGAACTACTATCCCTTGTCCTCCAGCAATACTGACCCTTCTGGTCAATAGGCTCCTTAGAGGCAAGGTGCATACTTCTGCTGGGTTCCTTGTAGGTGAAAACGAGAAAGAGGAAATTCAGGTTGCTCCCCTGCTTAGAAAGGATTCAGGGGCTCCCCTTTGCCCTCAGGACAGGAACCCAACCATTTAATGGAGTTTACAAGGACAGAGGATTTGCATTTTCTCTTGTCCCTTACCCCCTTTTAATTAACAGGAGGGGTCCACTGGGGTGAGAGGCACAGTCTCGGTCAGAAAAGCCCATCAGGGCTGTGCGGTTTCTCCACAGGAGGGCCGGGTGGAGGGGAGAAAATCAGGCTGGAAGAGGGCTTGTCTGTAAGCTGCGTTTGCATGTGACGAGCCCTGGGTGTGATATGCAACCGAGGAATTACTGAACTCTACATCTGCAACTAATGATGTACTATATGTTGGCTAATTGAATTTTTTTTTTAAAAAAGCTGCATTTGCATAAACGGCACACTAACTTTATTTCCATTTACTGTTCAAGGTAGCCAGGCTGATGGGAGGACTCTGGGGAACTGGGTGCCCCACCCCCAAGGAGGTGGGGATGGAGCCTGTCACCTTGTCCTCATTATGCCTGGCCTCCACCTCTCCCAACTATCTGGTCCCGGGGCTCCCAGCTCAGTTCCTCTGTGGGAGCTTCAAACCGGTCTCCTCTGGGCATCTTGACATAGCATTCTCTACACCTCAAAGACACGTGCCAGAGCACCTCCCACTCCTGAGAAACTCCCAATATCTGTGTCAGGAGAGCCCCTTTGAAGGCCAGGTGATGAGCCACCTCTCTCCTGGACACCAATGGCGAAGAATACAGTTTAGCAGGTGGACAATCTCCCTCTCTGTTCACGCACTAGCTCTTTCCAAACTAGCTTTCCACAGCACCAGGGGCCGCGTTCGTACCTGCAGCTTTCACATCTTTCCATACCTCCCCACCACTGTCTGGTGATAACCTTAGCTACTATCTTGGTTCCAAATATGGTCCTTTTAGGGCCTGTGATTCCAATGCCTGGTGCTAATGGGTCAGGCCAATGAGACATCCAGGTGACTGTTCTGTTTGTGATTCTAGGAAAAAGGGGAAGGAATGCTAGTTATCTTTGGAGGGGTCAGTCACGCAAAATTAGGAGTGGCCCCCATGCCTGTTCTAACTTCTTGATGCAACTCTCATCCGTGAATTTATAGAACACCTCTTCCGGGCACGGTATATTTGCTTGGGTTATCTGTAGGAATTGTTCATTTAACACTCAGTGTACAGAGTAAGGTCTCTTGTTTTGTTCTTCTGAAACGTGCTCATGCTGCAGGGAGGTCTTACGGTCCTGGTATTTGGAGACTAGGTGACAACGTCTATACTCCCGCTAACCTCACATGATCTGTCTCCCCGCGTCGCCTCTGTGACTGTCTCCTATCACTTTCTGCTCCAGGCACACTGCTGGTTTGCTGTACCTCAGACATTGCGTACGTGCCCTTCCCTTGGGGCATCTGCACTTGCTGTTCCTTCTGCCGGGCATGCTCTTCCCCCATGTTCATCTGGCCGCCTCTCTCACTTCCTTCAGGTCCCCATACACAAGCCACCTTCTCGCTGACACCTTCCCTGGCTAACCCAGTCACAATTTCATCCCTCCACCCTGACACATCATCATCCCCTTCCCTGTGTTGTTTTCTTCCTCCTTGGCACTTTTTACCACTAATATCTTGTGTATTTTGCTTATTGATCTTGCTTATTGTTCCATATCCCCCACGGCAACTATAAACTCCATGAAGAAGTGTTTTCATTTGTTTTATTTACTACAGCATCCCTAACACCTAAAACCGAGCTGGTACATAGTAGTTGCTTAATAAATGTTTGCAGAACCGGTGAATTGATTATGTTAAAAGTTTCCACCAGATGTTGCCTTTCTGAGAAATTGCCAGAGAAAGCTCCTCGGTTCTCTGTATCATCTTAGTTACTCTTTCTGAAACCTCACTAGCTCCACCCAAAGGTAAATGGAAAGAGTCAAGGAGGTCTGTGGATCCAGAAACCCTAAAGGGGCCCCATGCAACTGGCTTTCTATGAAAACAAACTTGTGATGCCTAGACAACAAGCAAAGGCACAATGAATTTAAAAAATTGTTCACTTTGATTGGCATCCTAAACCTTGTAGTGTAAACGCTATAGACAAAAGTGCTGTTCAGTGAAATTCACTCTATAGCAAAACAAAGAAATCAGGCTCAGCAAAATTCTGGCAAATGGCAGACTGAGTGTGGGCAGGAGAGAGCTTAGCTGCTCCCAGCCACAGCCTAAGCCAAGAGTCCATCAAACTTAACAATAGCCACTAGTCTCCCCGTGCTTGATGGACTCGCGGTAAGGAATCTCTGGGTATCAGATCTCAACACAGACCCACAGCTATCTTCAAAAGGGGGCTAAAAATAAGAGAGCAAAGCCATCAAGCATTATCGCCACATGAAACAGTCGTAAGGGGATCTCTGTTGTTGAGGTTAGAGTATGTCGTATGGCTATATATTGTGTGTATATTTTACAATTTCCCTTAAACTCAGAAGTGAACTAAATAAACAGTTCATTAAATAAATGATTCAAATAAACCCTCTGGAACTCTGGGCAGTGTTTCTGAAAGTATGGTCTGGGATTCCCCCATGCCCCCAGCATCCGAATCACCTGGAGTGTTGAAAAAAATATATTTTAAAGGACACACCAAGACCTGATGAATAAGACTATCAGGGGAGGGGCCTGACGATAGGCTCAACAGGCTCTCCAAGTGAGTCTTCCTGGTTGTGAATCATTCCTAACTCTCTGGTGTGACAAGAAAGGCTCTCATTTTCAAACAGAAGCACAGCAAAACCCGAAATAACCCCACCAGTTGCCTCAGAGCAGGAACCAGTAATATCTGGATTCCCTCTGGGAGGTGGGGCCCCTTCTTTGGGCCCTACCTTTTCCTTCAGCCATGTTGGTTAAGAGAAACCTAGAAAAGTTACCGCAGGAGCCAACCGGAGGATTTTATGAGCTACCCAGGAAAAGCAAGCCTAATCCCTTCCTGGCAGGTTTCTGAAAGAAAATCAAGTGAAGGAAATGGGGCTCCTTTCTCTACTTTTCCTTCCCCTCATGCAACCCCTTCCCTCCCTTCCTGCACTCTGAGAGCCAACACACCCTCTCGCTACCCAGTGTGCATATTATTAAGGAAGGACAAGACGTTTTCATTCCTTCTCCTGTGTTTTAGAGGGGAGTTAGCACAGACAGCTTCTGATTAACAGCTAGAGTTAAATGAGCTCCTTTTGCCTCAACATCCAGGAGAGGTGCCAGGCCTGGCGCCTACTAACCCAGAATCTTCCTGGGGAAGGAACCTGGGTCAGGCCTTGGGCCAGAGGAAAGGATCCTTCAGCACTGGTTGGTAGTGGTGCTGGATACCCCTTTGTGTTAGTTCAGATAAGGGCTGCTCTTTGGAAAATTAAAACACATTTTAGCTCCCCTCTTTCCCTTCTGTCAAGTTTCTAGACCCAGTGCAAAATAGTTCAGTCAATAATCCACCCTTTTGGTCATCTTTTTGATGGTTTCTTTGTCTGTTGTATGATGCTAGGGTCTCCCCCTTTTCTTTTAAGTCTTGATAAGAAACAGTTGAGGGAGGCTAGAGAGCACTTTCGGTGATTCTTGGAACAAAGGAGGACCCCCACTGTTAACGTCTTAAATAAGGGCATGACCGGCCCAGATTTCATCAAGCATTGGGCCCCAAAAGCTGTCACCCTGGGGCAAAGCTCCCTCTGAGCCTGCCGGGCAGGTTTTGACACTGGGACGTTGGAGAGCTGTGTTCCATGTGAGCCATTCAGCCAAAGGCTCCAAACACAAGTCGCCATAGAAAGCTCTCCAGAAGGAGGAGCAGCTCTTGATGGGAATGGTGGTCCTCAGCGGACGCTTCTCTACCAAGACGCACGGACACAGGGTAGGAGACCCGATATTGGCCATTAGGATTTTCATTTCCCGGGTGTGTCATTGGGCTTCTGTGCCCATTCCTGAGAATTCCCGTACAACTGCTGTTTCACTCGGAATCTCCGTTTCATAAGAGCTGTTGTGGCCGCCATTTTGCCAATCAGAAAGTTCTGGGAGGTGGACTTTCACATATTCCCTGCAGCCCCCCCGTCCCTTCCTCTGGCCATCTCTTCAAGTTCTTAACTAGTATGGAGAAGGAAGGACATGAACTTTGGAATTGAATAGGCCTGAATTTGAGGTCCTAGTCATGCCATTTATTAGCCGTTTGACCTGGGACAAGTTACCTGGCCTCTTTGAGCCTCAGTTTCTATGTTTCTAAAACATATCTCTGTGTCTCTAAAACATTGTCTCTAAAAGGGATAATAATAATATACAATTTGGTGTGCTGTTGTAAGGGTGGAATTCAACAATCCAGGGGAAGTGCCTTTCACAGAAGAAAGTCTCAGGAAGTGTGAGCAGCTGTTGCTGTCGTGGGTATTGGTTGTACAAACTGAGAGAGCTGCTGGGGTCCACATGGTTCGGTGAAGAGCCGTGTGACTTTAGGCAGGACTCCTGGGTTTGAATCCCAGCTCTGTCTCTGGTTGGCTCTGTAGCCTTGGCCAAGTCATTTCAGCTCTCTGAACCTGTTTGTTTTATTTTTTCCACCTACAACAGGAATAATGCTATCTTCCCCATCTATCTTACAGAGTTCCTGAGACAATCAAATGCACCTCTACGTGCAAAATCACTTTGTAAGCTACAAATTTCTATGCAACAGTGGCGACGGGGGCATTATGCTCTCCTTTGCTGTATCGGAGAGCTAAAAATAATACCGCGGGGCTTCAGAGACCGATTTGTAAATAATAATGGTGAATTATGGAGTAGGCCATCAGGAGTAAAGCAAGAGAGACATGACAAGGAGGCAGCCTTGCAGCCATCTAAGTGAGCTCTCCAGTAGCCAATACGATGGAATAACTGGCAACTGCTTAACCCCCACCATGTTCAATAACGACATTTATCCTGCAGTGGGACAAAAGCCCAGGTGTTTCATCAGCTTAAATTTTAAGCACCTAAGTAGCTGATACACCCCTTTCTCAAGAGTGAAAACCGACTGGGTTGCATATGCATGGCTTCTTTTCCACACAATTCTTTTTCCCCATGAAGAGCAATATTGAAGAAAAATATTCTACCGACTCATAAGGGAATACAGATGAAGATGGGCGGGGTTGGGAAAGTGGGAGGGTCAGTCAGGGGAGTGCTAAGTAGGAGGATCCTCTGGTCCAAGGGTGGGCTAAAGATGGTCCGTGGGGTGGGTGAGTCAGGCCCTGCTAAGGCAGACTGCCTGCTGAGGGAGCCCTGGGCTTGCGTCTCTCTGTTGCGGTTAGAGCTGAGGTCGAGCGGAGAGTCACAGTGGCTCACGTCACATAGACTCTGCGGAGATACCTGTTCATCCTCATTGCCATTCTGGCCTGTGCTCAAAGAACAGAAGCCCCTGAACTGGGACAGAGGGCTGGGAGGCCCCCAGATGAAGATCACTCAGGGAAGAAACAGCAAGTTTTGCTAAACCAAAACTCAAACGGGAAAAGCAACTCAACTCTTCGCTCAGGGAAATGTGGAAGGAATAGGCAGAGACAGCAAGGCTTCCGGCAATCCTTCCTAACCTGCCCCCAGGAGTTTGAAGCAAAAAGCGAGCCTAGGGTAAAAGGTCTTCTGTGTCTTTTTAAAATTTTCTCTTGGGGCGCCTGGGTGGCTCAGTCGTTAAGCGTCTGCCTTTGGTTCGGGTCATGATCCTAGAGTTCTGGGATCGAGCCCCGCATGGAGCCCCGCATGGAGCCCCGCATGGAGCCCCGCATGGAGCCCCGCATGGAGCCCCGCATGGAGCCCCGCATGGAGCCCGGCATGGAGCCCCGCATCCGGCTCCCTGCTCGGCGGGAAGCCTGCTTCTCCCTCTCCCACTCCCCCTGCTTGTGTTCCCTCTCTCGCTGTGTCTCTCTCTGTCAAATAAATAAATAAAATCTGAAAAAAAAATTCTCCCTTTATCGCTACTTTTTGCCATTTTAATTATTACGGGTCTTGGGGTCCTTGAAAGAGAACGTGTTTCCTTCTGCCACCAGCAGGGGGCAGCAGCTTAGAGAGGAAAATAAAACAGCCGGCTTGGAAAGACACCCCCCGCCTCCACCCAGAGACTCAGCTATCTTTCATTCTGACTTCCCTACTTGGATGATGTGGTTTTCCGCCTAGCTCCCTAGTTGATCCTCAGCGAGAAGGCAGTTGGAGCTGGCTTTGTGGGAAAGCCTCTGGGGATAAACTACTTGGGGGTCATAATTTATGGGAAGCTTAGAACAGCATCCAGGCCGGCACATCTGGTTGGGATGGTGATTACAGCTGCTTCTCGGGATGCCGCCGTTGCTGCCGTTGCTGCCCTCCTCGTGTTCACCACAGTGAACTAATGAACCAGGAAGCATGGCAGAAACAGCTAAGAAACGCTCACGCCTGGGGGTGGGCGGGGTTTGACCCCACCGCCCAAGATGAGACTTCCTGCTGGGCAGCCCAACATTTAACCTACTGCAAGTAACCTGACTGAATACTTGAACTTACTAATAGAAAGTTTGTTACATTCAAGCAGGGCAAATGTTTAGACTGATGCTTGGAAATGTTGACTATAAATAATTTAGTTCTATTTATTGACCTATAAAATACATAGTTAGCCTACTCAAATTAACAGAAAGAAAAAACCCTATGTCTTCAAATGTTACCTAATTTTTAAAATTGTAACCCCCCCAAGGTAAATACTAAGAAAAGAATTTAAAAATATAGAGAGAAGGAAATAAGAAGGGAATGAAAATGGGTACACTGGGGCGCCTGGGTGGCTCAGTCGGTGAAGCATCTGCCTTCGGCTCAGGTCATGATCTCAGGGTCCTGGGATCGAGTCCCGCATTGGGCTCCCTGCTCGGTGGGGAGCCTGCTTCTCCCTCTCCCTCTGCCCCTCCCCCCGCTGTGCTCTCTTTGCCTCTCTCTCAAATAAATAAGTAAAATCTTAAAAAAAAAAAGAAGAAAATGGGTACACTAAGACAAAACAATTAAATCCAAAAGAAGGTAGCAGTGGAGAAACTGAGGAACAAAAAAAGATATAAGATAGGCAGGGAAAAAAGAGCAAAATGGCAGCAGTAAGTGCTTCCTTATTAGTGATTACTATGAATGTAAACTATGAGTGTAAATAAATTAAATTCTCGAATCAAAAGGCAAAAATTTGGCAAGATGGATTTAAGAAATATGACCTCTTTATATGCTGTATACAAAAGACTCACTTTAAATCCAAAGACACAAATAAGTTGAAAGCGAAAGGATGATAAAAGACATTCAAAGGAAATAGTAACCAAAAGAGCCAGGTGGCTACACCAATATCAGATAAAATAGACTTTAACTCAAAATTGTTATAGAAGATCAATATGGACCTAATACATTGATAAAAGGGTCAATCCATCAGAAAGAAAGAACAATCATAAGCATATACACCCCAGACAGTCCCCCCCAAATACATGAAGAAAAATGGACAGAATTGAAAGGAGAAATAGTCCTACAATAGTAGTTACAGACTTCAATATCCCATTTGCAAAGTAAATAAGCAACTAGACAGAAGATCAATATGGAAATAGAGGACTTGAAACAATACTATAAACCAAGTAAACCTAACAGGTGTATATATATATATATATATATATATATATAGAACATTCTGTACAGCAAGAGCATAACACATATTCTTCTGAAGTACACATGGAACATTCTTCTGGATAGACCATATGTGAGGCCACAAAATAAGTCTTAATAAATTTTAAAAGATGGAAATCATACAAAGCATCTTCTGTAACTACAATGGATTGAAACCAGCAATCAATAACAGAAGGAAAGCTGGAAAATTCACAAATAGGTGGAAATTAAACAACACAGCCATAAGCAAACAATGGATCAAAGAAGAAATCAAAAGGAAAGTTAGAAAATACTTTGACATGAATAAAAACTAAAACACAACATAAAAAATGTATGTGATACAGTAAAAGCAGTCCTTGGAAATGTATAGATATACACGCTTACGTTAACAAAGAAGAAAGATCACAAATTAATAACCTAACTCTCCACTGTAAAGAACCAGAAGGAGAAGACTAAACCCAAAGCTAGCAAAAGGAAGGAAATAATAAAGATTAAGGCAAAGATAACAAAATAGGGAATAGAGAAACAACAGAGAAAATCAATGAAACCAAAAGTGGGTTCCTTGAAAAGTAAAACAAAATTGACCAATCTTTAGCTCAATTTACTATGGCAAAAAGAGAGAAGACACAAATTACTAAAATCAGAAGTGAAAGGAGACAATCACTACTGACCTTAAAGAAATAAAAAGAATTATAAGACAATATTATACATTTGTATATCAACAAATTAGATAACCTAGAGGAAAGGGATACATTCCTAGACACACCCAAATTATCAAAATTGACCCAAGAAGAAATAGAAAATCTGAATTCACCTATAACAAGTAAAGAGATTGAATCAGTAATCAAAACTTCCCAACAAAAACAACAAAAAAGACCAGGACCAGATGGCCTCACTGATGAATTCTACCAAACTTTTAAGGAATAATCCACACCAATCCTTAACAAATATTTCAAAAACAATGGAAGAGAGAACACCCTGATTTTGCGAGGCCAGCATTGCCATGATTCCAAAGCCAGATAAAGGTATCATGAGAAAAGGACACTATAGACCTATATCCCTCATAAAAACACATGCAAAAATGCTAGCGAACCAAATCCAACAACATATTAAGGCAATTGTATAGCATGACGAGTTTGGTTTTACTCCAGGATTGCAAGGAGGTTTGCATATGAAAATCACTCAATATAATATACCATATTAATAAAATGAAGGAAAAAAATAACATGATCATCCCAATTGATGCAGAAAAGCATATGACAAAATCCAATACCTTTTCATGTTAAAAACACCTAACAAACTAGGGATAGAAAGCATATGTGAAAAATCCATGGCTAATATCATACGCAATGGTGAAAGACTGAAATCTTTCCCCCTAAGATCAAGAATAAGACAGGGATGTTCGCTCTTTGCACTTTTATTCAACATTCTACTGGAAGTGCTAGCCAATTAGGCAAGGAAAAGAAACAAAAAGCATGCAAATTGGAAAGGAAGAAGTAAAACTATCTCTATATACAAATGACATGATCTCATATATAGAAAATTATATATATATGTGTGTGTGTATATGTATATATAGTTGTAGTCAATATAATTATAATGGATAGTCAGGTGGGGAATTTCAAAGAGCAATGGAAACTATAAAAAAGGAACCAGATAGAAATTCCTAGAACTGAAAATTACAATGTTTGGGGAAAAAACTCCCAGATAGATTTTGTGTTCTCATAAAAGCAAAAGAAAATACCAAGTGAATTTATACAGAGAAGTCAATGAAAAAGACATAATATGAAGAAAAGAAATTAAAAGATTAACAAAAAATGAAATTCTAAAGAATCCCCATAAATCTAGGAGAGCTAATAAGTGAATTAATCAAAATTAAAAGATACAGGATCAACAAACAAAAATCAGTTGAACTTCTATACACTGGGCATGAGCAATCTAAAAAGGTAATTAGGAAAACTCTTCCATTCACAATGACATCAAAAAGAAAAAAATACTTAGAAATAAGTTTAACCAAAGCGGTGTGAGACTTGTACACTATAAACTACAAAACATCACTGAAAGAAATTAAAGACCTAAATAAATGAAGACATCCTGTGTTCATGGAATTGGAAGACTTAATGTTAAGATGGTGATACGCCCCAAAGTGATCTAAAAATTCAATGCAATCCCTATCAAAATCCCAATGTGCTTTTTTTTTAATTTTTAAAGATTTTATTTACTTATTTGAGAGAGAGAGAGAGTGTGCACGAGCTGGGGGAGGGGCAGAGGGAGAAGCAGACTCCCCACTGAGCAGGGAACCCGACATGGGGCTCAATCCCAGGACCCCGAGATCACGACCTGAGCCGAAGTCAGACGCTTAACCCACTGAGTCACCCAGGCACCGCTCCCAGTGTGCTCTTTAGACGATATGGAAAAACTTATTGTAAAACTGATATGGAATTGCAAGGGACCCCAAAAAGCCTAAATGATCTTAAAGAAAAAAAGGAACAGAATAGGAGGATTCTCACTTCCTGATTTTGAAACTTACTACAAAGCTACAGTAATCAAGACAGTTGGTACTGACATAAGCAGAGACATACAGATCAATGGAATAAAATTGAAAGTCCAAAAATAAATCCATTCATCTGTGGTTAACTGATTTGCAACAAGCGTGCCAAGAACATTAAATGGAGGAAACAATAGTCTTTTCAGCAAATGGTGCTGGGACAACTGGATAGCCACGTGCAAGAGAATGAAGTTAAACCCTATCTCACACCATATATAAAAAAGAACTCAAAATGGATCAAAGACCTAAATATAAGAGCTAAAACTTTTAGAAGAAAACATAGGGGTAAATTTTCATGATCTTAGAGTGGGCAATGGTCTCTTTGATACGACACCAAAAGAACAAGTACCAAAAGAAAAAAATATCAATAAATTGGATTTCACCAAAATTAAAATATTTTTTTAAATGTTATTCTTTTGAAAGAATTAAAAGACAACTCACAGAATGGGCAAAGTATTTGCAAATCATATATCTGAAAAGGGTCTAGTATCCAGAATATATAAAGAACTCATAACTCAACAACAAAAAACCAAACAACACAATTAAAAATGGGCAAAGGACTTGAATAGACCTTTCTCCAAAGATAAACAAATGGCCAATAAGCATATGAAAAGATGCTTAACAGCGTTAGCCACTAGGGAAATGCCAATCAAGACCACAATGAGATACCACTTCACAGCCACTAGAATGACTATTTTTTAAAAAAAATGGAAAGTAACAAGTGTTGACTAGCATTTGGAGATAATCAGAACACTTATACCTAAGCAGGGGGGAATGTAAAGTGGGGTAGCTGCTGGGGAAAACAGTTTGGTGGTTCCTCAAAAAGTTAAATATGGAATTACCATATACTCCAGCAATTCCGCTCTTAGGTATGCATGCAAAAGACTTGAAAACAAGTGTTCAAACAGAAACTGTATATGAATGTTCAGAGCAGCATTATGCACAATAGCCAATAGGTAGATAGGACCCAAATGTCCATCAGTGGATGAATAGCTAAACAAAACATAGTATATCCATACAATGGAGTATTATTCAGCCACAAAAAGGATTGAAATACTACAACATGGATGAACCTCAAAAAAACTGTACTAAGTGAGAGAAGCTATATGCAAAAGGCCATATACTGTATGATTACGTTTATATGAAGTATCCAGAATGGGCAAATCCAGAGGCAGAAAGCAGATTGGTGGTTGCCAGGGGCTGAGAGGAGGGAGGAATGATGGGTGACTGCCTGATAAATATGGGGCTTCTGTTCGGGGGAACCAAAACCATTCGGGAACTAGATAGTGGTGACGGTTGCATTGCATTGTGAGTGTACTTAATGCCACTGAATTGTACACTGTAACCTGATAAATTTTGTTATGTGTATTTTATCACAGTAAAAATGTTATCTAATTCAATCCTTCTACCAATTCAGACTAATTTGTCTGATTTAGTGGTATTCTGCAGAAAATACATATAGTCTAAATCCATAAATCAGTGAGCATCCATATCCACCTACCACCTGCCTGTGCTTTAAGTTTGTTCCTAACTTGATTGCTTTTTTTGTTATTGTTGACTCATCTAACTGAAGGCTGCTTCCCTCCATAGGATCTTTTAACATCAAAACAGTTTTGTGCTGACTCGCCAATTATCTTCATTATCAATTACCTTTCTGTTTACTTTTTAGTTCCCAAGGTTAATTGTTCTAAACTCTACTTCACTTTAAAAGTCCTTTCAAGTTTGGGGTGCCTGGGGGGGGCGCTCAGCTGGTTGAGCATCTGACTTCAGGTTTCAGCTCAGGTGGGATTGAGCCCCGGGTTGGGCTCAGCATAGAGTCTGCTTGTCCTGCTCCCTCCCCCTCTGCTCCTCTGCTCTCTCTCTCATAAATAAGTAGATAGATAGATAGATAGATAGATAGATAGATAGATAGATAGATAGAAATATAAAACCTTTAAAAGTCCTTTCAAGTTCAACAACAACCAATTAAATTAACCACACATTAGGTTGAGAATGGAAGTATTGATATGGGCACAATCTACTAATTTTTCAGTTGTTGATGGATATTATTTGGTTGACAAACCTAGATGTCCGAAATGCACATGCATGCCCTCTCATGTGTCAAATGATTTTTCATATGGGTGTGTGTCTACCAAACAATACTACATGCCCTAACCTTTGAGATTTTGGCTTTCAAAAACATAGAGGCTTTACTTCCATAAAAATCTCCATTGTTTTCTTCCCCAAATAACTGAAAACATCTGCAAACTCTTATTGTTTTCTGAAATACCATCTTCCATTGCTTATAAACTAAAGTGCTAATTATTTGGTTTGTAGAATTGGACAGAAAATGTAAACCACCAGGCAAATCAAAAGTCAAAAATGGCTGCTTCTTCCCCAAACGGCCCCCTAGTGCTAAGCTACAGCAGAAGAGAGTGCAAGAGATTATGCCTCTGACCTGTGTCCCCCAAACCTACCACTTCGGATGGGGCTAACACTCACCTTCTTCAGTGTCACGACCTTGAGTGGTAAAGTTTTCTTCTGTGGGGACTCCTCGTCCACAGAGATTTCTTCAAGGTCGGCAGAGATTGTGTCACACCGGAGAAGAGGGGGGCTGCTGCTGGAATGGCGTGGCCACAGTGAGGGGAGCTGCCAAGGAGGAGAGTAGAAGGAAAAAAGTTAAAACTTGTGTGCTTTCCTCCAAAGTACTGGCGTTCTCTTGTTGCTTAATGGTTGAAAGACTAAGACCCCAAAGTGAAAAAACAAGCCAAGAAAAGATCTCCTTCCTCCCTCTCTTCACTTCCGGTACCTATGCAAACCAAAGACCAATATAGCCTTGGGCCACGCTCTGGGTCGTGGCACACTTTTGCCAATCCCCAAAGACAGAAACTTCGAACTGCTTGTTTGATCAAAACCAGAATTCTGGTGTTCTCTCTCTACTGATGCTAACTATAAATCTTCTTTGAGTCTGATCTTTGTTTTGATTTTGGCCCTGTCTTTGGAAGTCTGGTTCTTGTGGAGGTTGAGTTTTGGGGTTAAGATCTAGGCTTGGCATCCAAACTATAATCCTTGCTCCTATCATTTCAGGAATTGTCTGGATCAGATCTTGACTCTGTCGGTTGTTTATCTTAATCCTGTCAAGACTGATCTGGAATTATTAGAAAATCTATAGAACTAGCCCTGATTAGAATTGCTTTCTTAGTTTTCCTAAGGGGATAAAATTGACCATTTGGGTTTTCCTTGGGCTTCAGCACACTAATTTAGTTCATTCCAATTTGAACCTCATGGCACACTTGAATCTGAGGCACTGGTCTCCGCCATGGTCATTTGGATGTGGATCGGAATCTCTGATTTGATCTTTAACAAATACTGGTCAAGCATCTACAGTGTGCCACACCCCATTCTAAGCATTGGGCCTATGGCAATGAACAAAACAAAATCTTTGCTGACCTGGAGCTGACATGCTTTCTTCTGTCTCCTGTTCAGGACAGATGGCCTTCAAACTCTCAAAGCCAAAGACAAGGGGCCCTGAGGAGGATTTGTCCAAGGTTCAGCCCCTGGAGAACTCCTGGCTAGTGTCTAAGGTGCCCCCTTATTACTAGCAGGCCCCATTGGGGGCTCTTGAGAAGAAGTCTCATTGCTTCACCAGCCCCAAGCCCGATTCTAATAACAATAATGACAACTAACTTTTACTGAGGGCTTTACTCTGCTTTAATCTGTATCATTTCCTTCCTTTTGCCAGCTTTGGGTTTAGTTTGCTCTTCTTTTTCTAGTTCCTTCAGGTGAAGGGTTAGGTAGTTAGGTTATTGATTTGAGATCTTTCTCCCTGCCAGGCAGGGAGTGTTCTTCATAGATACCTTTCATTCTAAACGTGCAACAATTCTTTGAAGCACCTGCTCTTTCCCGATGGGGAAAACCAGGTCTGAGAGATGACGTGACTGGCCCTCATTCTCACGGTGGCCAAACAAGCATTTGAAAGGTCTGCTTGCCTTTAGAGCCCATGTTCTTAACCACTGTGCACTCCTGTCTCCTAACTGTAAGAGCCAGGAAGAGGGGATGTCCCATACTCAAGTTCAGGGAGTTTAAAGGCAACCACCAGAAGAGAGGGTGTGCCTCCTTCCTTAAGAAGGGCCGCAGAGGGAGAGTCAGGCCTGTGAGCAGTAAGAAAACTGCTTTGCAGCCTTTGCAGTTTCTTAAATTACTGAATTCAATTTGTTTCCACAAGAAGATGTTCACAATCTGCCAGTACCTCTTATCTATTTGTCCTCAAACAAAAAGGACATGAAATGTCTTGGAGAGTAATCTAGGCGCCCACATTCCTAACACTTCAGATAAGACAGCAGGTGAAAATCTGGCAGGGAATAAAACACCGGTTCAGTCTTGGTATTTCTAAAAGAACGATACACCGGAGGTTCCTCTCCCACAATCTCCCAGTTGCTCGGAATGTCACATGATCCATTACGGATCCTGCCCCTTCAAGGAACCCAGCCATTGGCCATTTCCCTACTTGCTCAGCATCTATGTAGCCCGGGGGGGCGGGGGTCAGGACCCTCGACTTGATGCTATCAACCACCCTGTCATTTAGGGTTGTGACCTTGGCACTTAAGGGAAGTCTCGCATGCAAAGATCGATCTGGTGGTTGATGGCTCGGGCTCGGTTAACACCCCACCCTGTCTTCAGCCCTGTTTCTCAGAAGAGGGAGCACGAGAGCAGGCCAAAGATGTGAGGAGTGGGCCCAAACCAGCCATTTAAGAAAACTTGTCTTGGGCTATCATGGCTTTCCCTATCCACCCCCTTCATTGCAAGAGGAAATGCCCCTAGAATCTTTACCTTTAATTTTCAACCCCCTCCCCCCCCCCAAATCATCCTTCTAGAGCAATGGCCTGTCTGCTCTGAGAGTCTCTCTGTTGCTGGGACTAAGAGAAGAGGGAGAGAGGGAGACTTCCAGGACCCAGGTTTCCCCTTCCTTCCTTTTTTTTTTTTTTTTTAATAGTGCTTTATTTTTTATTAACATATAATGTATGATTTGTTTCAGAGGTACAGGTCTGTGATTCATCAGTCTTACACAATTCACAGCGCTCACCATAGCACATACCCTCCCCATGTCCATCACCCAGCCACCCCGTCGCTCCCACCCAGGTTTCCCCTTTCTGCATGTGAGAAATCACCCCGTAGCACTTGGTCGTGTACATCTGGATTTTTGCCACTGGGTGGCAAGGGAGTGTCGCTGTGGAGACAAGCAAAAGCTGGTGTTGGTGTTCAAAACTGAGCATTAGAAGTGACTTTTCCTGCTGTGGTGCAAGAGGGCAAGAGTCCGCTGACCTAGGGCCTGCTTTATAACCATAAGATCGGACCCGCTGCTGACAAACTCAGTGTTTGCTTGTCTACCCTCGACGGTTAATGTAGCCAGCAGAACTTTCACACACGGTACAGAAACCAGAGTGAGAGATTTGGGGTCTTAAACAGACGTGTCACCTGTAAGCCCCAGTGACCTTTTGCCAAATGCAAAATCATCAGCTCCTCGGTGGAAAAGGGTCTCCCCATTGTGTGGCCTTCTCAGTTACCCAGGGATCCTTGGGTATCATCCCACCCACAAGCTGAGAGAAGGAGGAAGGTAGCTGCTTAGGGTGATTTTCCTGACAATATTTCCGGCTTGCCCCTGGAACATTTCTAGATCAGAGCTCCAGAAGAGTCTAACTGAGCAATGGTTAGGGTTATCTGGAGGTAAAAGACTGCTCTATGCATGTGCATAGACTAAAGGTATACCCTTCTCCCTGTTGAGGCAGGCACAAAGAAACTGAATATCTTAAAGCCTGGGATGTTGGAAAGACCGTGGGTTTTGAGGTCAACGCATCTGGGTCAGGTTTCCAGGTCTACCATTTATTATCTGGGTGAGACTGAGCAATTTCTTTAACCTCTCTGAGTATTCTATCCTCACAAGCAACTGTTTGAGGTAGAGGTTAATACTATACCCACTGTAGATGAGGAAAGGAAGGCTCAGAGAGGTCAAGCAATCAGCCCAAGATCACAGAGCCAGTAAGTAGCAGAGCGAGAATTCAAGCATAGGTCTGTCTGTCTGACTCAGCTGCCATACTTGGCCCAATTCCCCTCTATTACCTCAGTGATCTTGGAGCCCCCAATCCACATTCCACTTCTGGGCACATGTCGGGGCACAGCTCCAAACATAAGTCCAGAAACAGCTCCATGCACATTACCAGTCCCAGATCTAGGCAGAGTTCTGAAAACTTGAGATCTCTGTAGAAGAACGAAAGAACATGGCAGTTGGAATGCCTGCACATTAACCAACAGTGGAATGTCACCGCCCTAAGACTTAACGCATTCTTGGGGTGTGTCGAGTGAATATGGTAAGGCTAACCAACACTGTGTGCTGGGCACTAAGTCAGCGCATCGTGTATTTCTACACTCTCCCTTCTTTACAATCAGCTGGGGAGCAAGGCCATATTCCCTCCTCCTTGCTTTTTGGCAGATTGGGGTGGGGGTGGAGGGGGGGAAGAATGAAAGAGGAGGAGTCTAATTAGGCACTGATGCTTGAGTTCACTATTACCTGTAGAGGTCTGCCTCTCTGGGGCTCTGGAGAGGGGCAGATTCTACTTGCTGATATTTCAGGCTCAGGATCCAACATGAAGATGCTGTCATGGGACAGGGCTTTGCTGCCCATGGTGCTCTTGGCCCTGAACAGGAAGGAAAAGGTCTTGTAAGAGCAGCCCAAGGGCTGTAGGAACTGAAGACACGTGTATATCCATAGCATGACATATCACAGACACCTCAGAAAGGGGGCAAGGATGCACAGGTGCTGACAGAGAAGGTTTTCCATGAGATATGAAGTGAAAAAATAAAGAATAGTATGGTTTCATTTAATATATATACCCAAGGGCACCTGGGTGGCTCAGTCAGTGAAACGTCGGCCTTTGACTTGGGTCATGATCCCCGGGTCCTGAAATCGAGTCCCGCATCCGGCTCCCTGCTCAGTGGGGTGTCTGCTTCTCCTTCTGCCCCCCCCCCCCGCCACTCGTGCTCTCTCTCTCTCTTAAATAAATTATATATATATATATATATATACACCTATATTACATACACATATAGTTTATGTTCATAGAAAAAAATCAAGAAGGATATCCACCAAATAATTAGTGGCAGCTCCCTCTGGGGAATGGCATTGGGGGCAGGGGGAAGGAACCTTAATTTCCTACTTTATGTACTTCTGTATAATTTTGATTTTTTAAATTATCAACACATATCTTTTTTATATAATAGTTTTGAGATATGGTTTACATACCATACAATTCATTCATTTAAAGTGTATAATAGCAGCAATGCTGTGGAATGGGAGGGAAGATCCTAAGTCTATTATTAAGGTAAGAGTTATAAAAGATCTTTCACACCCAAATTTCTCCCTAGTGTTTTTGTTTTGATTTAAAATACCAAACATCTGCCCAGATACTGGAGACCCTCATTCACTAGATTTTTTCCTCTTTCACACAAGGGCTCTGGGATACATCTGTCTGATTTTCAAAGCCATCTTATGCACCTACCCCCAGCTTGTTAACCCAGATGGAAATACCTTCTGATTGGGAATAAAACCAGGTTGACAACAATTAAGCGTTAAGGCAAATCAGGGAAAAGTTAGAAACAAATGAAGGGCTAACAGCACAAAAGACTCCTTTTGGAATGTTGGGAATATATTTTACCTGTGAAAAATTTCAACCAAAGACATCACAAGAAAAGAAGAGTACAGACTAACATCTCTTATGAAATAGATGTAAGAATCTTCAATAAAATACTAGTAATCTGAATCCAGTGACATAAAGAATTATACACTATTACCAAATAGAACTTGCAAGAAATGTGAGGTTATCTTAATATATGAAAATCAATTAACATAATACGCCATATCAACAGAATAACAAAAACTGTGGGGTCATTTCAATAAATACAGAAAAAGCATTTGTAAAATCCAAATACATAATAAATACACTCATGATAAATACTCTCAACCTTGACAGAGGACATCTGTGAGAAACTCTCAGCTAATGTCACACTTAATGATGAAAGACTGAATGTTTTCTCCCTCAGATCAGGGACAAGACAAGGATGTCTGCTGTTGCCACTTTGATTCAACCTTGTCCTGGGGGTTCTAGCCAAGGCAATTAGGTAAGAAAATTAAATAAAAGGCATCCATAATGGACAGGAAAATGTGAAATTATCTCCAATCATAGATGACACAATCTTGTGTATAAAACTCCTAAGGAATCCAATAAAAACTACTAGAACTAATACATGAGTTCAGCAAGGCTACAGGTTAAAAGACCAATGTGTAACAATTGATTGTATTTCTATATACTTGTAATGAACAACCCAGAAATGAAATGACAAAAACACTTCCAATTTTCAACATTTACAATAACATCAATAAGAATAAAGCATGTAGGAATAAATTTAATGAAAAATGTGTAAAAATTATACTCTGAGCACTCTAAAACACTGATGAAAGAAGTTAAAGAAGAAAACCTAAGCAAATGAAAAAGCAACCTATGCTCCGGGCCTTGGAAGCCTTAATCTTGTCAAGATGGCAATAGTCCGCAAATTGATCTACAGATTTAATGTGATCACTATTGAAATTCCAGTTGCCTTTTTTCTTTTCTTTAGCAGAAATGGACAAGATAATCTTTAAATTCATCGTGAAATGTAAGGGGCCACAAACTGATAAAACAATCTTGAAAAAGAAGAACAAAGTTGGAGAACTCACACTTGCCAATTTCAAAACTTACTACAAAGCTACCGTAATCAAGATAGTATAGTACTGCCATGAGGATAGACATATAGATCAATGGAATAGAATTGAGAGTCCAGAAATCAACTCATCCATCTATGGTTAATCAATGTGCAAAAAGGGTGCCAAGACCGTTCAATGGGGAAAGAATAGTTTTTTCAACAAATGATGCAGAGACAACTGGAAAGATACATACAGAAGGGAGAAGTTAGACCCTATCTCATACCATATATAAACATGAACTCAAAATGGATCAAACACCTAACTATAAGAGCTAAAACTCTTAGAAGAAAACACTGGGGGGTATATTTTCATGACCTGGATTTGGCAATGGATTCTTAGAATATGACTCCAAAAACTTAAGCAACTGAAGAAAAAAATAAATGGATTTGATCAGAATTAAGCTTCGAAGGATACTAGCAAGAAAGTGAAAGGACAACCCACATAAAGGGGGGGGGATATCTGCAGATTGTATATCTTTTTTTAAAAGATTATTTATTTATTTATTTATTTGAGAGGAAGAGAGCAGAGCGAGCGAGAGAGAACACGAGTGGAGGGGGGAGGGGCAGAGGGAAAGGGAGGAGCAGATGCCCCCCTGAGCAGGGAGCTTGATGTGGGGCTTGATACCAGGACCCTGGGATCATGACCAGAGCCAAAGGCAGATGCTTAACCGACTGAGCCACCCAGGTGCCCCTGCAGATTGTATATTTGATAAGGGATTCATATCTGGAATACATGAGGAACTCTTACAATTCAATAATAAAAAGATAAATAACCCAATTTTTTAAATGGGCAAAGGATCTCAATAGATATTTCTCCCAAGAAGATATGCAGAGAGCCAACAAGCACATGAAGAGATGCTCAGCCTTTCACTAGCCAGTCAGGAAATATAAATCCAAACCATAATGAGATAGATACCACTTCAGACCCACTAGAATGGCTAGAAACAAAAACTCAGAGAGTAACAAGTGTTGGCAAGGTTGCGGAGAAACTGGAACCCCCACGCGCTGCTCGTGGGAATGTAAAATGGTGCAGGCAGGCATTTTGGAAAACAGTCTGGTCTGGTGGTTTCTCAAAAACATGAACATTAAATTACCATATGACCCAGTATACTCCTAGGCATATACCCAAGAGAAATAAAAACATACATTCATCCAAAAACTTGTACACAACTGTTCGCAGCAGCATTCTCCATAATAGCCAAAAGATGGAAACACCCAAATATCTGTCATCTGATGAACAGATAAAATGTGGTGTATTCATACACTGGAATACTACTCAGTAGGATGAAGGAATTAAGTATTGGATTCATGCTACCACATGGATGACCCTGGAAAACAAAAACATGCTAAGGGAAACAAGCCAGTCACAAAAGGCCACATACCATATGATACCATTTATAGGAGGTATCCAGAATAAGCAAATTGATAGAGACAGAAAGTAGATAAGTGATCACTTTGGGCTAGAGTGGGGAGGGAATGGGGATTGACTGCTAATGGGTACAGAATTTCTTTTAGGGAGGGGTGGAAATTTTAAATTAGATAAAATAATTGTTTAAAATTTCAGGTACTTTTTTTGCACTTATTACCTTTATTACAAAACAGTTACTATAATACATGTAGGTTGGCACTTTAAAAAATACTTTTTTTTTCCCTAAGTAGGGCTCCACGCCCAAGGTGGCACTTGAACTCATGACCCTGAGATCAAAAATTGTATGCTTTACTGAGCCAGCCAGGCACCCCTAAAAAACAATCTTTTTTTTTTTTTTTGAGAAAGAGAGTGAGAGCAAACGGGGGGAAGCGGGGAGCAGAGGGAGAGAGAATCTTAAGCAGGCTTCACACCCAGTGCAGAGCCCATTGAGGGGCTCGATCTCACAACCCTGAGATCATGACTTGAGCTGAAATCAAGAGTCTAACACTCAACCGACTGAGGCACCCAGGCACCCCTCCCTAAAAAACAATCTTTAAATGGTACCCAGAGTAGCAGCTCGGGCACTGTAGGACCAGCCCCCACCCCATCATTGTGAGCCTGTCTGACTGTGGGACATGCACATGGATAGATCTGATAACCACACGCTCCGAGGACAATCGGGTGTTATGGGGATTGAAATGGCACCCATACCAAGGTAGCCTGTGGGCCAGCAAGAGGAGAGGAGGCAGATGCCTTCGTACTACCCACTTCTTCTTCTGCCCCCACTCCCTCCTGTCCTCCCCCCACCCTGCAAGCCCTGTGCTCACTTGCCTTCTTGGTGTGGAGAACGCATCAGAACCAGTGGACCATCTTGGAGGCGGAGGGACAAGTCGGAAGGGGGAAATGCAGAACTTTAGGAGAGATGGCCCTCGCTGATTTGTAGAGACGAGGCAGAGTAGACCCAAACTCCCCTCTCCCCTCCCCCACCC
This sequence comes from Halichoerus grypus, assembly GCF_964656455.1. Lineage (NCBI taxonomy): Eukaryota > Metazoa > Chordata > Mammalia > Carnivora > Phocidae > Halichoerus > Halichoerus grypus. Next base: position 30,986,539 of record NC_135727.1, on the reverse strand, counting down.
TCTGGTTTATAGCAGGGCTAGCGTAGGCTCACTGGGAGCTATTGGGCTGTGGTCTATATCATGGCGTGATTTGTGAGGTATGAAACAAACCCCTCTGTCCAAAACCATCCCCTCCCACCCCCAGCAAAGCTATCTGAAATTCCTCACACTCAACGCACTCATGAAGGGCCTCCTGAAGGAGACCGAGGTGCTAACTGTCATGTTTGCTGACTGTCCCATTTCCAGCAAGCCAAGCCTCGAGGGAAGGGGTCGCGGCACAGGTGAGCTCTGTGGGCGGTGCAGATAAGTCTGGAATGTTCGGGCCAGGGGAACAGGCCCAAGTGGAACTGCGTAGAGGGGGAGCTGACGGAGCCAGGGAACAGCCGGGGGTACTGGATGGTCAGATATGGAAGTGGGGGCGTCACAGATGAAAACTGGAACGGGGTGGCTGAGAACCAGTCTTCCCCATTCTGGGACCAGTTACAGCATCTCCCTCCGCCCCCCCCCCCCCCCGCCCCGTCTCCTGGGATGTTGCCAGCTCCTTTTCTTTGTTTGTTTTTACATTAACACAAGTGATTTCGCGCTGTGGCCTCCACCCAGCTCAACCTGGCTTCAGCGTCTGAGATTTTAATCACACATTAAGAGATGGAGCATCCCCCGCCGGGTAAGCACAGGTCTATAGTCTGAGGGCCGGGCAGGCTAACCAGGCCAGCTGCCCGCATGAGGCAGGCTGTCTTTACGTTATGGAACAGAGGCCTCCAGCGCCTCACTAGGGGTGGGCCGCATGGGTCACACAGCTGTGACAGGGGAGGGCCGCCCTGGTCTGTCTGTACCCAGTGCTCTCGGGGTCAGGGACGTGCAGCGGCCAACCTACTGAGCTCCGCACCCCAACAATAAGCATCGGTGTGAGCGCGGAGAAGGGCCCCCAGGCCACGGCCGCCCACCGGGCCTTACCTGGCCTCAGTGTGCTGACCTTCCCGAACCGGCTTCAGAGAAGGGATGTTAATACTGTCGCTGGACAAGCTTGGCTTTAGCCTCCTCGCTCCCTGGGCATCTTCCGGCTCTTTTTTCTTCCTCTTGCCAAAAAAGTTCTTGAAGGCTTTGAATTTGGATTTCTTCCTTCCTGGAAGTTAAGGAAGGAGAGCGAGGCAGAGTGTGACAGTGGATGGGGAGATGGGGAGGAAACGGGGCCTTTGTGACAGGAACAAGGACTGTGATCCCAGGTGCCCTGCAGACTTGGCCCTCGCCACCCCCCCCCCCACCCCGGGGCCCACGACACCACAACACCATGCATGCGGCCTGCTCCCTTCTTCATAACTCCATAGGACAAAGTGTCCGAGTTCTGGGGAGAGCAGAAGCTCGGGCCCCAGCTTGTGGTCCTCGGGCAGGCCTCTCTTCAGGCCCACCTCACCAGGCATCCACTTGCCTGGCCACTGCAACCATGAACACACACCTCGGTCCTGACCCAAGAAGTTCATTCGTCTGCAGCAATTATTGAGCCCACACAAGCACAGGGTGCCCCCCTGACTTCACACTGGTGTCTGGAGTCACCACCACCCAGTTGGGGAGGCAAGCTTCCACATGTGAGAAAGCCCCTCAGGACCCCTGGAGCTGCAGGTGGGAGCTGGGACTGGCCAGCTTGTGTGCTGAAAGGATGCAGACCCGCGGGGCGAGTGCTATCGGGACGGTGCAGTCAGGGAAGCTGCCCTCGAGGAGGGAATTTAGGAGCGAGGGAGAGGGCTGGGAATTGGGAAGAAAGGGCCACCAGGCAAAGAAGCTGCCTGTGCAAAAGGTGTGACAGAACCAGATACCAAAGGGTTTTGCAAGGAGTGCGTGTGTGTACGCGCGTGAGTGCGTGCATGCGCGTGTGCGCGCGTGAGTGCGTGCATGCGTGTGTGTGCGCGCGTGAGTGCGTGCATGTGTGCGTGCTTGAGTGCGTGCGTACGTGTGTCTGCGTGCGTGAGTGCGTGTGTGCGTGCTTGAGTGCGTGCGTGCACTATGTGCACTGTGTGTGTTCTTCCATTTTTGCCGGTTGGTTTGGATTATCTAGGGGGCTACTGCCCGCTGCACCTGCACATAATTGCAAGTTTGCGCTATCTACATTAACCACCAGGGCAGAAGCAAGGCATTGGAGCTTTAAATGCTCCTAAGGCTTTGTTAGGGCTTTTTTTTAGTTTCCTAGCAAGCACATGTATCTTTACTGGGGCTCAGCAGAAGAGGGGCGAGCAGAGGGGAGTGCGTGCTGCATTCTTCAGAGGGAAGGAATCAGCTCTTACTGCTTTCACACGCCATAATTTACCAGCATAGGTGTCTCATCCAAATTCCCAACAGTCTGGTCTCTGGAAGGCCTCTTGCCAGCATAGCAATGTTGCCCTGGCAGGGAAGGGCCCGGGCAAGGGAGTTGCCAATGGGGCTGCCATTAGAAAGGCTTAGTGGTGTAACGGAGAGTACCACCCAAGAGTCAGAACAGTCTGGAATCCTCGACTTGGCTCTGCTATCAATTAGCTCTGTGACTTTGGGTAAGTCACTCAACCTCTCTGGAACTCAGCAGGAAAATGAAGGGATCACACCAGTCAGCATCTCCCAAAGTGTGTTCAGAGGGCTATCATTGGTCTATTGCATGAGAAAGGGGTCTGCGGGCCAGTCATTCTGAGAAACGCTGGATTAGGCAAAGTTTAGGGATCTGCTTTCCAACAAGACTTTTCTGGAACCTCAACATGCCTATGTGAACAGTGAAGCTTTAAGATACTGGGCAGCAATGTTGTCTCCCAAATGCATGTAAGCAGAATGTCTGGCAAAACACACTATGGGAAATGCTGAACTAGGGTTCCTTGTAGCTCTGGAATCCTATGGCCTATGAGAAAGGTTTCTAAACTTCAAGAATTGAAGGGACACTGGCATTCAGTCCAGTGTCCCACCAGTCACAGCAATCAACCCTTCTCTTTGTATGCCTAAAACTTGACTGTTGGCCTTCCAAGTTTTACACCTGAATGCCCTCTAGTCTGCCTATCCATCCATCTATCCATCCATCCATCCACCCAACAAATATTTAAGACCAAGCACTTACTATGTTTTGGGTATCAACGAGAAAGGAGTAAGATACAGTTCTGTGTCTTAGCTACTGTCCCCCACATCAAGGCTGTAGGCAGGCCCTCTTCTGCGTCCCCTACAGCAACCAACACTGTGAAAGGCATGCAGTAGCTCCCAAGGGACAACTGAGTCCATTGAGGGATGCAGAATACCAACACAGCTGTCACTTCCCTTAAATTAAGGTCGCCAAGCAGAATCATCCTTAAGCATCCTATAATTTAAACACTGGCCCTTGTCAGGGTTGATATAAGTTGTAAAAAGTGTAGGTAAAGAGCTTAGCATAGGGTCTGGCATGGTGCAAGTGCTAATAACTGTGAGCTAGTACTAGGGAATCAATAATTACTTGTTTCCTTTTTTTAAAAAAAATTTTTTTAAATAAACTCTACACCCAACGTGAGGCTTGAACTCACAACCCTGAGACCAATGAGTTGCAGGCTCTACCCACGGAGTCAGCCAGGTGCCCCAATAATTACTTGTTTATTAAGACCAGATTCAATTCTATCTGTAGAATTGGTCTATCAGTTCTATTTATCTATAGATAAGGGGAAGCAGCCCCATATCTATCAATCAATAGTGATCTGTACAGTATAATGATTAGAAGCAGAAGCCAGTGTGGGGTGGGGCAATGCAAGAAGACAGAGGACTGTATGCTTGATAATCACTGCTTAAGTAATTCCTATTTGGGATGGCTTGGGCCATTTCTCATCTACTAGGATGTGCCTAAATAGGGTCATGATGGGGACCAACTTGGCGATTCTACCTACGGATAGAAAGAATAAAACACGAAGATACAGCAGGAAACATATTTTTTTCAAGTTTCCTTCTATAATTTTTTCTCAGGAAAAGTTCAACTAATTTCTATAATGATAAATTATTTAGAACGATACTTGGGGGTGGCTTGAAAATGATCGAGCATTACTCTACTATACTAATTGCTATGATCAGTTCTTTGCTGGAAAAGATTTATCAACTGGATCTCTTGGGGGAAATGCCCTTATCTGTAGTATTTGCCTATTTCTCTGGTGTAAAAGTCCCTGCCAGTTTTCACCCAGAACAGATAAGATTGATTGATTCTTGACGGGTGGTCTCCTTCTGGTCTTCTAAAAGAGGAACAACTTTATGCTCAGAGTGTTTAGAAACATAGTGATCGTTGCCCCTCTTGCTTCAAAATCCCCGACTAGAAGGGAGGAGGGCAAACCTGCTTCTCACAAACCAGCAAAAAGGCAGAGATGAGAGAGTCAGCGGCTAGCAGCCGCACTTGTAACACTATCTATAAACACTTAATAATTGGATAAAATCGCTTCTAATAAACATCCGGGCTCTAAAGCTGAGTGTACCAAGCATGACCATCGTACGGGCAGACAGAATTAGGTACTGACGCCTTTTTATGTCCCTAAACCAGCAAAGTGACTAGAGACTTTAGAACCATAACAGGGGCTAACATTTAATGATGCATGTATTTCAATTTCTGTGCCTCCCCTCCCCAGTTTTCCATTTTTGCTGGCCAAAAACAACAACCTATTTTCCCATGAGGATCCAAAATACCTTAAGTAACATGTGTCTCTTTCAACTCCGGGCACTAGAAGGAAAATAATGTTTCCATTCGTCCCTGTGGGCTAGCTCTGAGTATGTGGGCATGGGGGGGTGCGTAGAGCTCTGTTAGTAGAGCTGGGGGTGCACCAGGAGATGGTAACCACCATGGTGGGTTGGTGGCTCACTGACCTCGGGCAGTGACTAGGAAGCTGCACACGGCCTTACCGAGCAACCCATTGCCACACATCCAATATCAACTGCAAGAGTCCAAGTCTTTGGCCTGTTTTGGCTTAGGAGACCTCCCGAGCACCAACCACATCAGACCCCATGTGTGGAGATCGGCCCTGAGAAATAGATACGAGTCTGGGAACGGTCCACAAGCTATGTATTCTGAAACCCCACTGAAATCTGAGAGAGTTGCCCTATATTCAAGTGTATGAAATGGCCTTTCAAGCTCTCTTTTGTAAAGGGGTGCCTTTAAATTACCAGCAGCTGAGCCCTGCCCAGGCTGGTTTTCAAAAGAAGCTGAAGTGCCAAAGGCTAGATAGACCTAGGCAGCTGGTAGAGGTCGCCACCCACATTTGTATCCAGCCATGTTTATGTAGGTCACCTCCACACTGGGTAACAAGTGCCCCCGCCAGGTACCGCAGTGGTGGGCAGTGAGCTGCCGGCCACCAGCTTCTGGACTTCTCCTATAACAAAGCCACTGATTTCCCTGTCCGAGCCCAAGGACCATGTATTCCCAGACAGGAGCTCTCAACATCCTCATCCAATGAGGGCCGTGTGTCACATGCCAGAAAACAGCCCACGGAAAGCAGTTTTTTCCCCCCAGAGAGGAAAACACCGTTAACTCCAATGAAGAAATCATCACTTCTGGGTTATATATTTGCTTATCCACCACGCACACAGGCAGCCCACCTGGGCTGAACTTAATGGGGCTTTAAAAATGCATCGCATGACAGTGACCTTGTTCTCTTGCATTGCTGCTTAGAAAGAAAACATTTCTAACTAGCCTTTCTCTCCATCAACCTCCAAACAGCACGCTATTCTCTGGCTAGCAACGACTAGCTCTAAAAATGTACCCAACCGTCTGATCTTTTAAAACAACAAAATCTTGCGAGCAGAGAAAAGGCATTTCCTTACCTTCACTCTTCATCAAGATGCACCGCATTACCACCTTCCTTTGTAGGCATCTGTCTAGCTCATATCCAAAAAGATAGGTCAGTTGGTTTAGTAGGGTGAATGAACGGAATCTGGTGCCTTGGTGAAGAGGCCTATCATTCATTTTTTTATCCGTTCATTGAATGAATATTTGCGGGATCTAAGGACTCTCTCTCTGAGACCCAATACAAAACAATGGTGACACCAAAACGAAGCCCCAAGCCCTGCCTTCAAGGATCCGTGCACCAGGTTCAGCATCCCCCGCCCCACATCAGCCCCACATCAGCAGTAAAAGCGGGCCTCTAGGAAGCCACAAGAAGGTTCCATTCTGTTCTTCCCGATCAAGTCTTCTACATCATACGCTACTTCAACAAAAATTGGAGAACAACCCAGTGAACTGTTGCATTTAGTCCTATCTTTAAATTCAATGTCTTATTTTATGTCTGATGGTTCCTTTGCAGTGGAGGGATGTCGATGAGGCTTATCACTATCTAGTGACCTTTGCCTTCCTGAACTGATACTCACTCGCGGTTACATATCGCTCCTAGGTGGCCCCACAATTTAGGGAATGGACACACATCTGAGTAAGTTTTGCAAAAAGAACTTTTGTAAATTGAGTCCCACTTAACAGAAGCCTGTGGTGGCATCTTTGGTTTGTATTCCCCCTTTATTCCTCAAATTACAAAAAAATCTGGATTACTCTCTACAGTAAAACCTCAGTTGAATCTCTCAGGTCATGGTCTGCTCCAAATTTTTTTTTTCTAATTAAGCAGAAATATTTCTCCTGCCTTAGTAAGTAGAAACCGGTAACCATCCCCAAAGAAGATTGCAGGGCCTCAGACAAACCTTGTGATATCAGAGTTGGACCCCCCAAAAAAGAGGCAAAAAAAACCTGCAAAGTAAGTGCAGACTGAGTCTAATGTTATTAGAAATTTGATATGAACTCGTTTGCTTGTGGCTTCATTTTTTCCTAGGGGTTAAACACAGTAAACGAATCTAGTTCTAGATGGCAAGATTCCACTGGGCTACTTACCCTCATCACTGGTGTCCAGAACTTCCAGACTTCCAGAAGCTTCACTTAGTGATTCAGCCATAGTAGGATCACTAAAGTAAAATATTGAGTGAAAAAGCAAAAGATCATCATTTGATATCCAGGGCCTAATACGCTCGTTTTACCTTACCCTTTATCCTTCCGTTAGATTCTTAAACCATTCAAGGAAAACCAGACAAAGAGAATTGCCATGAGAGCGAATTACCCTTCCTTAAGAAAAAGCTCCTGACTTCATTTATATGAAATGTCTAGAACAGGTAAATACACAGAAATATACATGCAAAAATGTTTATCATTGCATTGTTTTAAATAGCCAAAAATGGGAAGCAATCCAAGCGACCATTAAAAGGCTAATTCTCTCATGACTCTGATTCCATGTCATGGGAGAATCATCCATCCTTATGCTTTTCTCCATCAGTACAGATAATCAATTGAGCATCAACTGTAAATTTTCCATTCAGTCTAGCCTTCTAGCAAAAGCTAGGGCTGACAGGTCTAGGGAAACATGTCTGTGGATAACCAGATCTTTAAAAATCAATGCTGACATTTTTGATGCGAGTTTGTGTGGGTTGGGAAGGGGGCTCTGACCAGCACCCTAACCCAGAGAAAGGATGCTATATTCATACACAGCTGGGAAGCTGTAGAGAGGTGGGCAGAGCTGGGCCTCATAAGAACTCCCCCTAGGGTCTTGATCCGACCAGTTGAAGGACCATCAAGTGGGGGTTAAGTAGGTTCTGGAGCCCCATTTCCCACCCCAGATCTGCTCAGCTCCCAGACATAGTCAAACTGCCATTGCTGTTTCGTGCATGGATTCCAGGCCAGTCCTGTCCTGCCCTCCAGCCATACACCCCTGATACATCTCCGGAAGTAGAGAGGGATGCCCGTAGGCTCTGAGGTTAAGGCGGACTTGAGAGGTCACCAGCAAGAGTGACTGAGGCCTTGGAAAGCAAACGCTTCCAAACCACAGTGAGGGCTGACAGGGCCCTGGTGTCGAGATGGCTTCAGACCCTCTCACTGTGAAGTCCTATGATTTCCCATGGTGTGAGTTCTTTCTTACTGTGATGAGTAATAAACCCAACTCGCTCGATGACAGGTGTGTCCTGGCTGGCCTTGGCTGAAAAGTATTGACACTATGTTCAAGTCACTCAAACTCTACGAGCCAATATCACAATTCTGCCTGAAGATGACTTAATCCCAAGCCCATACAATGCTCCCTAATTCTCACACACACACACACACACAAGTTCCACCTGGAGATTTGGGGGGAGCAAAGGGATGGAGAAAGTCAGAAGTCCCTCAGAAATCCTGAGGGAGGACAGGAGAATTCCTTGGGCCAGGAGCAATTCACATCATGGGTGAGTTCCTGGGCCAGCATAATAAACATAGCAGCACCCCCACCCCGACACTAAGGAAGGCTTTTTATACCCTGGGGAAATAAACTCTCTCTGAGCTTTGGAGAAGTCCATAGAAAAGGAGCCTGTTTTCCAAAATACCAGGCCACAGTAGGCTAATATTGTCCTTAACCCACCACTGGCAGGGGTAGAAGACAGCGAAGCAACAACCAAAGAGGAAAATACAGAAGCCAAGAGGGAGAACAATGAAAGAGGACACCTTGGTGGCATCTGAATCCCTTAGAGCAATTAATAGAATCACTCGATTTGACTAACTCTCGAGTGTAGACTGTCTCCGATCCTTCCTAGCACACTTGCCTCATCCTCCTAAGCGAATCCCAAGGACCCTGAAGACAGCACCACCATCAGCTGAGCTGTCTCCCTGTCTCAACCAACCAACCACCCACCCAACACAGCAAAACACACATGGCTCCCCTTGATTTGAAATTCTCTTCCCGTTACCACCCCATTTCTTACCACCCCAAAACTTTAAAGGGTTATGTCATCTATACTTACTATCCTTATGTCTTCACTTCTTATTCTCCTGGGCTCTCTCTCTGAATTGAGGCTTCCGACCCGAACTCCTTCCAAAGCACTCCACCAAAATGGCTCTTATTAAATGCCACTGCAAGTCCCCTGACTTCCCAGCAACATCTGACACGCCCTCCTTTTTGCATAATTTTATCACTTTGCCTTATTGACCGTCATACTCCCCTAATTTTCCTCCAACCTCATTGGCTGATTCTTCCTCAAGCTCCTTTGCTTGACCTTCCTCCTCTCCCTAGATCTGAAATGTTGTAGCCCCTAAAGGCTCTGTCCTTGGCCCTCTTTATCTATGACCGTTTCCTAAATCAGTGCCATTCAGTAGAAACATGAACGTGAACCTCCACTGCAAGCCATGTGCGTTGTTGCAAAATTCCTAGTAGCCGTATTTTAAAAAGCCAAAAGAAAACAGGTGGGGTTACTTTGACCTCAGTAGAGCCCAAACATTATCATATTTTATTTAACTCAACAGAACCAAAATATTTTACGTTCTTTTTTTTTTTTTCCACGCTAAGTCTTTGAAATTCGGTTTGCATTTCACACAGGTGACAATTTTGAGCGCTCAAAGGGCACACGTGGCTAGGGGCTACCACATCCTAAATGATCTCGTTCAGACTTGAAGTACCATCTCTACACTGGACTCCAAGGTGTCTGTCTCTAGACTGGATGTCTCCTCTGTACCCCATGGCCCTATAACCAACTGCCTCGCCAACACCTCCAACTACTGGTGTGTGGAACTCTTGCTTCCCCTCATACCCACTCCTTCCCCCACCCCAGCTCCCACCCCCCCCCCCCCCCGCTCCGAAAAATGCCACTAACCAAATGCTCAGACTGAAACTTAGGAGCTCTTGATTCCTCTCTTTCCATCGTATGCCACATCAAATCCGACAGTAAATCCTGCGAGTCCTCCTTGCACGTATTTCTGGAATCCGACCCTCTCTGGCCCCGTCTGAGCCACCATTATCTTGTTGCTGCATCACTACAATGACCTAACCAGTCTCCCCGCTTCCTCGTTTGCCTCCTTATTCTCCACACGGTGGCCACGTCAGTCCCACCAGCCCCCTGCTCGAAACCCTCCAGTGACTTGCCATCACGCTCAAAGTCCCAGCTCCTTACGCACCCCCCAAGCCTTATGTGATCTGGCCCCACGCTCGTGCCCCCCTGACTGCCAATCCTGTTACCCTCCTCCTTCCTCTCTCTGCTGCAGCCTCAGTGGCTTTCTCACCACAACCCAACACACCCAGCCCCTTTTGATCTCAGGACCTTGGCACTTGCGGTTCCCTTTGCCCGGAGGGCTCTTTCCCCAGCTAGTTGCACAGTTGACTCCTTTGTAGCTTTCAAGTCAGCTCAGATGTTCCCTCCCAGGAAAGACCTCCATGACCATCCTGGTTAGAGCCTCTGGTCTCTCTCCATCACATGACCCTTTATGAACATCCTTACAGCACTCAGTACTACCTAAAATCATATTCTACAGTAATTTACTTGTTTCTTGTCTGTCTTCTCTACTGGAATGTAAATTCCATAAGGTCAGGGGCCTTGCATATTCTGTCCATCACTGGATCTCCTAGCCCCTAGAATGGTACCTAGCACACAGCAGGCCCTCAATAAATGTTTGGTGCACGAATGCTTAAATTCAATAAAAGAAGGGGAAGTAACGTAAGAGCCATCTTTGCGGTCAGAAATTTCTTAGAAGTAGAGGCATGCTGTAGGAGCGCTTGTCCTGGGGGAGCGACCCTCTTGTTTTCCCAGCTTTGCAGGGCCTTCCTTCCCTCCTAGCGAGGTGGGCCCCACTCCTAGGCTGTTCATCTATGCAGAACCAAGCACGCTCGGGCCCCTCCTGTCCTTGGTGTAGAGAATCTACTCCTAGGTGTCCCAGCCACGAGAACCCTGGGTGTGGAGCCCCACTCAGCTGGGCTAGGCCCGGAACCTCACGGAGGAAGCTTCAGGAACAGATACCCTGCGTCCTCCTACTTACAGCCCTCCACCCCTGGCAAAACTCCTTTCCTGTTGGCCTTGGGCTGACCTTATGAACCAGAGCTTTGCTTCCCAAGTACCTCAAAGAAATACAACAGAGGCATCGTTGTATTTCTTTCGCTTCTCTCGTGATGGCTAATCTAAATCTAAAGTGAATCGGTTCCTTCGTTAGACCAGGCCTCTTTAAAAATGGCCTTTGGGCCAAGTCCTCTGGTCTATACTTTTGTGTATGAATGATACTTAGCAAAAACTGCTGTCACCTCATTGGTATCTCAAAAAAGTCACAATGTTTGGTCTTGATCGTGAGCCTCCCCAGCTTCAACTAGTTCATCAACTTCCTGCTGCCGGTAGGATGAGAGCCAAGTCCTTGACTCTCGAGGCCCTCCGCAATCTGGTGTTCCCTGCCCCTCTCCGTTGTACCAGAAGTCCACCCCCCACTCATGCCCTCACGCCCACGACGGGGAATTACCCGTCATTCCCCAGATGCACCAGGTGCTCTCACGTTCGGTGCTCTGTCCACTTGGCCTAGAACGTCAACTCCCTCATCCCCACATCCTTACAATCCTACCCGTTCCTCCAGACCCAGCTCAAAGGTCACCACCCGCGCCCCATGCTCTTGGTCCTTTGTGCATGCCTCCATCACAGTTGATATCACCTTGAAGACAGGGACCACATCTTGCCCACCCAGATGTCACCAACACCTAGAATGAGGCCAGGCGCATGGAAGGCGCTCGCTGTGTGTTTTTCCAGATGGACGAACACAGGAGCAAGGAGTAGGGGGTGCTGCAGCGACAAATAGGAAATCGGTAGGGAAAGCGGTCCCCTTTTTTAAACATATGGGGACAATATGAGACACACTTTCAGTAAAAATCCCCTCTGCACAAAATCCGTGAAGAAGTTGGCAAGCCGAGTAGGGAAAGAGGAAAGAACGTATGCTTTTATCCAGTAAATGAGAGGCCTTCAGAACCACTTCCAAGGAGCATAAAGTCATGTCATAATGGGCATCAGGAAGCCCGGCCCAGCAGGGATCTAAAGTTTCATTATCAGTCATCGTTTAAACGCTTGCTTGCTCTCGGCCAACCCTAGATGCTTAGGCCTCGAAGCTGCCTTTTGTTTCTCAGCCTGTCTGACTTGAGGGCTGAACACGGGCTCTAGGGGGGAAAAAAAAGAAGCAACAAGGGAATAAGGCCTGTCTTCCAAGGCTGTTGCAATTTTTTAACCACAGCCCGGTTCAGGTTCAAGGACTCAGAAGGCTCTGCTTGACAGCCTGGCCGGCTTCCCAGAGCGGGGAAGCAGCTAGCCTCGTTTTGTAGCAAATAATCTGGCAGGCTGAAATGCTTTTCATGGAGTCTGTGGTAGGCAGAACTCTAAGCGTGCGTGCCCTGTAAATCCCGTCTCCTGGAGTCTGGGTGGGCCTGGCCTAATCAGGCAAGCTCTTTTTAAAAGCGTGTCCAGAGGTCAGACAGAGAAGTCAGAGAGATGCGAAGCCACGGCAGACACTCTCCCATTGGGCTTGAAGGGCCAAACCGCTACGTCGTGGGGAGTGAGGACCACGTGGCAGGGCCTGGCAGGTGGCCTCCGGCCACTGAGAACAAGCCTTGGCTGACAGCCAGCCAGAAAGTGGGGACCTCAACCCTACCATCTCGAAAGCCTGAATTCTGCCACCCACCAGCTCGTCTGGAAGAAAAGCTCTGACCTCGGATGGGTCCTCAGCCACGGCTGATCCTCTAAGTGCTGCCTCGCGAGCCCCTGACGTACACGGTGCCGGGGCTCCGGACTCGCGGACACTGCGAGGTGGCACATTTGCGTTGTGTAAGACACTTGTTACACAGCAATAGGACACGAATACAAGTCCTACGGGCGCCAGCTCTAGCTGAGGAAGAATGCAGAAGCAGGGTAGGTTTGGAGCCACGGAAGATGAAACACAGAACTCGGTAAGCAGCCCTTGGGATTCTTTGCTCCCTTCCCCCAGCCCAGTTAGCTCTAGAACTCCTGCTTGCGTATGCTCCCGGGAGCAGATGTGAGCCCCCTCGCGCTATCCTGGGTCGAGGGAAACAATCCTGCTGGTCATTTAGCCTGGCTCGGAGAGCCCTTGGCAGAAAGTGCTGCATGGCTTTGGGGGCACCTTAGGTGATGTGACATCTTCAGTGACTTCCGCAAAGCCCCGCCTCCAAGTACCCATGGGCGCCAGGAGGAAGACACATGAGTGATAGAGGGTCACTTCTCTACACCCCACACCCTCACCTACGGGTGTCTGACCACCACAACCATTGAGCAGATGGCTAAGCACGCTCTAGGGGACTCCTGTCGCAGACACCTGTTCTAGAGAAATTGTCACCCAGGCCTTTCTCCCACTCCAGGAGGCCAGAGAAAAATGCAAGCCTGCCACCCTCCACGTCCCCACCATAGATAGGGAAGCCCATTTCAGGGAGACCTCTTAGCACCCTGCTTGTGAGCCAGGGAGCATGGAGACTTGTCCCGGAGACTGGAGGCAGCCTCAAAAGAACAGGTGTCTCGGCGGGAAGACCGCTCAAAATTTCTGTGGAGATACGTCCCACTACCAGAAGAGAGCAAGAGGAAAGATTCCCCCCCATCTTATCTTAAGGGGGCAGCTACAGGAGCTGCACTGGATTGCAGCTTCTTCTCCTCCTCCTCCTCTTCTTCTTCTTCCTTCTTTTTCCTTCTTTGTGCCTTTTCCTCCTCCCATGCTTCCATTTCAAAGGTCTTTAGCTTGCCTCCAGGTCTGCTTTTCCTTCCTCCCCATTGCACCTCACCCCCCCAGAGTAAACCAGTAGAAGCTCAGAAAGACCCAACTCAGGCCACCCCTAACACCTTAGATCCTCAGGGGGTCAAAAATGCAAAGAACTTGGCCGAGAAGTTTCTTTCTGCCATCTCTCCAGTGGCCTCAAAGCCTAGCTGATGGGGAGTCTCATTCTGTCTCGTCAGTCCACATACCCTACGATTAAAAGCTCTGTCCTTGCAGTCAGGGACAATTAATATTACACAGTGAACACAATGAACGAAATTGCAGAGCCCTGCTCCATGCCAGGCAAGCACCGTGAAAGCTGTTTCTTCGTGTGTTCTTTACTGAAGCCTCACAAGAGCCCTATGTGGTGGGCATTATGTCCATCCCCGTTTCCCGGGTGGGGAAACTGAGTCTCGCTGACATGAGGTCATCTGTGCAGGAGTAATAGAGCTAGGACTCAAATCCGGTTCTGGAGGATTTCGGAGCCCATGGTTCGACCACCACACTCTCCTTCCTCCTAACTCGGCAAAATCTGGTAAGCATTAAATGCCCACCCTCTCCTGCCCCCAGAGAATCTCACGTGCTGGCCTATGACAGGACCCGAAAATAGGACACTAGCGAGGTTACTCTCAGCCCCTAACGTCTTTGCCAAGATTCACTGGCCAGTTTAACAACAAAGAATCCTGCCCCAAATGGCTCACTGGCCACACATATTACAATGAGCCATCACGCAGTATTAAAGGGGACACGTCTGTCGCATGGGCCCCTTGGATGGCCAAGCTGAAGTAGGGTCCCATCCAGGGGAGCAGGAAGCATGGGGGCCCTGGAGGACTCAAGGGAGAGCCAGAATTGAGTCAAGGGGCCCTGAGGATGGACTTCACAGCTTTAAGGGTGTGTCAGGTGCCCAGAGCTCTGGACCCAACCTCTCTGCCAGTGCTCAAGGCCATCCCAAGCAGAGTGTGCCTGTGGTTTTTTAGTTTATGAGGTATTTGTTGTGGTTGCTGTTATTACAGCTCCCGGTGGTCAATAATCCATCAGTTGGGGGGGGTGAAAATTTTCCGAGGAGGGGGGAGAAAGGCAAAAGGAGAAAGGGGGTGGTGGTGCTGGCGTGGGGCGTGGGCTCTTCGTGGCTGGTTGGAGTCTGTGGGCTATGGCCCGATGCTTCCTGGCCTTTGAATTCCAAAGGCCCCTAGAAGATGAGACACAGGTAGTCATTTTCTGCAGGGGGTGGGGGAGGAGGTAGGGGAGATAAAGGAGGGAGGAAACCAGGCCCCGGCAATGTGCCGCCATGCCAAGCTGCGCTACCCGTACCTTTTCTGAAGGCAACTTGTAGCTTTTCGGTTCCATCTTCAGGCCCTTTCAGCCCACGGGGTGGGGGCTGGGGGAGGCAGTCTCAGCTTGGCCTCATGGTTATGATAACTAGCCCTTGGCCTCCCAGTTCTGAAGGGCAGGGCACGGAGATCTCGGAGTGCACTGTGCCTTAACGGGGAAGGGGTGGGTGTGGGGAAGGGGGAGGCCGCGGCCCACAAAGGGCACATGCCCCCTGAAATAAAGATATACCCAAGAATCTGAGAGCCCTGGCCATTCCCGGGCAAGGTGATATCTGAGAGCCCGAGGCCCCAGATTTCCATAGCCCTTAACCCCACACACAGCCCTGCAGCCAGGCAGAGGCAGCTGCAGATTTGGAGTCACAGGGAGGGTTACGAAAAGGTTCCCTGATCCCCAAATCTCTCCCTTTCCCCCAGCCATGGCATTGACCTCTCCACATGGCCTTGGATCCCCACCGTTGGAATCACTCCCTCTGAACCAGGCCACAAAGTCAGAACCATCTTTCCCAAGGCCCCTGTCTTTGCTACCCCAAAGTCTTTATGCAGCCCTACTAGGGGCTCAGAGCTGTGACGATGAAACACAGCAGTCAGCACTTACTGCATAGTTACTATGGGCACGCATCCTCTCTTTCGATCCTCGGAACGATCCCATGAGGCGGGTACTATTTATTCTCGATCCTCCCCATTCTGCAGATGAGGGAAGCCGAAAGGCTAAGTAACTGCCCAGGGTCACGGGCAAGTTCACGGGCAAGGTGAGGTCATCTGACTCCAGGGCCCATGCGTGCTACATAAAACGACCCACTCTCTGCTGACGAGAAACAAGCACACGTGAAAGATTTGGGAACCGTATCTGATTAGGAATCAGAAGGCCTGGGTCCTGATTCTGCCCTTCCAACAGATTATCTTTGTGGACCTGCCACACTCCCTCCAAACCGGGCCTCAGTTCCCACATCTGTAACATGAGGAGGTGAGACTAAATTATCACATGCTCTCTTATGGCATTTTATGACAAGGACCCAAAGGCTAAACTCTAAGCTACTGACTACATAGAGGAGGGGTCTGTAGGCCCCAAGAGTCTGTGCGTTGCCAAGGGGGGCGGGGAGCAGCAAAGCCAAGCCAGAGAGCTAAGATCTCGAAGTCAAAGAACAAGGGAAGGTGAGAGGGAAGGGAAGGAGCAGATGGAAGAATCGGGGAATGGAAGGCGTGTGGCCACAGAAAGTTCTAGAGGGTGATTTTGTGGGCAGCTCCGTTTAAAGTAGCACGAGTCTGGAGGAATCACGAAAGGCCTGAGAGATGAGCCCCACCTTAAGACGGGCCATCTGCTGGGCAGAAAAGTTTGTTGTCTGCTTAAGCACTGAGGCACCCACTTGAAAGTCAGCATAGGTGAGTTGGGGTGGGGGTGGGGGCAGAGAGGGCCAATGACAGCCACAGACCCTGGGCCACCGGGAAGAGCCTGAGAACCCTGGCCCAGGATGATGTGCTCAGGGCAATGAGGCGCGGGTGATGCCTGCCTCCCTTACATCCCTTCTGCCCGGGGTCAGGTCTGCTCTCACACCTGACTCTCACACCTCTCCGGTCCAGTCTCTGGAAAAGAAGCCAGAAGCTCCTGGACCAATACCGACAGGCCGCAGGAAGGAGGTTCTAGCACCGGGGATGCCAGACGGCAACCAATTGGAAAATGGAGTGGCCCAGAGCCTGGTGCTAGGCCAGACACCAGGAGGGCAGAGAAGGAGGGACCCCCCTGAAGGACGGCCTGGAACCAGGCCAGGCTAGAGGCCGCTAGTCGGGGCGGAGAGAAAGGTCCAGATGGCCAAGGGCAGAATGAAGATTCCTGGTTCCCTTCTCCTGTGTCCACTTCCGGCTGCAGAAGCAGAGAGGAACCCAAAGCACAGAGTTTTCTCAAGGCCTCCTCTTGCCCGTTCATCCCCTCACTCCGCCCGCGCTGTTCCCGGCAGGGAGAGGAACAGGGTCGCCACCTGGAAGAAGTCAGCGGGGTGCACACAGCTCTTCCCAGTAGGGTCACCACCTCAGGGGAAAGGAGAGCGGCAGGGAGAACCTGGAGAGCAGAAATCTCCCGAGCTTCCTTAAACTTGAAGAATCTCGGGTCAGAATGGCCTAGGAGAAGAAGAAGGCGCACTGGAGGGAGCGCCCAGGAAGAGCGCTTCAGTGGGGGTGGGAGACACCTGGTCCCTCCCCCCCCAATGGATACCGCTCTGTTGGCCTGGCCCCTTCCGCCCCACTATGGACACCGCTCTGTTGGCCTGGCCCCTTCCCCCCCCATGGACACCGCTCTGTTGCCCACTTGAGAGTGACAGGGAAGGACCCAGCCAGCATCTGAGGAATGAAGGAGATAGTGCGTGAAAAAGAGCACCATGCCCGGTACAAAGGAAGTGCTCACTGAACAGTAGGGTTTTGTTTTTTTTTTTCAGATTTTATTTATTTATTTGACAGAGAGAGACACAGCGAGAGAGGGAACACAAGCAGGGGGAGTGGGAGAGGGAGAAGCAGGCTTTCCCGCTGAGCAGGGAGCCCGATGCGGGGCTCGACCCCAGGACCCTGGGACCATGACCTGAGCCGAAGGCAGACGCTTAACGACTGAGCCACCCAGGCGCCCCTGAACAGTAGGGTTTTTTAAACAACTACAACAGATAGGGGACATGGGTGTGAGAAATGGGTTCAAGTCAACATCCTGTCTGACAAACATGGATGCATGGGCCCTCGGCCCTAGGGATTCTGATTCCTCATTGGTGGCGGGCCCAGAGATCTGCTTGCTTTATAAGCTCCCAGGCAATCCTGAGGTAAAGGGTCTAGGCGCCCCCCACCCCACCTGCCGAAGGAAACCCTGCTGCGAATCACATTAGATACTGGGCATGACTGGGACAGAAAAGCTAAAGTGGGAAGCCATAAGACATGGATGGCAGGGGCAGGATGGTGAAGAAAAAAGCAACTTGAATGATATCTAGCGAGCACTGTGACCACAAAGGAAGGTATTTTGTTTTTCTAATAAATATCTCTAAAACTTGACCCTCCAAAGAGGCCCACAGCAACTTTTGGAGAGTTGATGTCTCAGCTCTGCTATTAATTAGCCGTGAGGTCTTGGCACGCCAAGTCTTTTCTCTGGGCCTGTTTCCTCACCCAAGAACTAAGGAATTCAATTAGACTTGGAGTCCAGGATTCCTTTTAGCCTGGGCATTCTAGGATTTTATGATCCATTGAGATAATCTATCAAAATTCCCAGTTCATCTCCAGAGAGGCTGAAGAGGCCCACTCTAAGCCCTACTTGAGTTGGCCAACAGGGGACCCGCCTTCAGAGCAGACCCTTCAGAAGCCTGTCATATTTTCAGAAAACTCTCCTACTTTCAGATTGTTTAGAGGCAATTTTTAGAAAGTGATTTTTTTCTTTTCTTTTTCTTTTTTTAAAGATTATTTATTTATTTGAGAGAGAGAGAGCAAGCGAGAGAGAGAGCACATAGAGGGAGAGGGAGAAGCAGACTGCCCGCTGAGCAGGGAGCCTGGTGTGGGACCTGATCCCAGGACCCCGAGATCATGACCTGAGCTGAAGGTGGACGCTTAACCAACTGAGCCACCCAAGCACCCCCAAGCTATTTTTTTCCATTTTAAAAATGCAGAGGCTGTGGAAAACAGTATGGAGTTTCCTTAAAAAAAATCAAAATAGCATTACCATATGATCTAGTATTTCCACTACTGGGTATTTACCCAAATAAAATGAAAACACTAATTTGAAAAGATAGCTGCACCCCTATGTTTACTGCAGCATTATTCACAATAGCCAAGATATGAAAGCAGCCCAAGTGTCCATCAATAGATGAATGGATAAAGAAGATGTGATGTATATATGTATATATCACATCTATACATATACATATATGTGTGTATACACACACACACACACACACACACACACATATACCCAAGGAAATATTACTCAGCCATAAAAAATGAAATCTTGCCATTTGCAAGAACACGGATGGACCTAGAGGGTATAATGTCAGATGAAATAAGTCAGTCAGAGAAAGACAAATACCATATGACTTCACTCACATGTGGAATTTAAGGACTAAAGCAAATGAACAAACAAAGAAAAAAATGAGACCAAAAAAATCAGGCTCTTAAATACAGAGAACAAACTATTGGTTGCCAGAGCGGAGGTGGGTAAGGAAATAAAGGGGATTCAGAGTACACTTATCACCATGAGCCCTGAGTAAAGTACAGAATTGTTGAATCACTATATTGTACACCTGAAACTAATATAATGCTCTCTGTTAATTACACTCAATTTTAAAAAACAGCAAAATAATTGCACAGGGTTGCAGGAGATTTGACTTAAACTTCCCCACTCATTCTTTCTGCCCCTTCAAAAAATTTATTTTTAAAATCTTTTCAAATCAGGAACCCATCCATATGGGGGAGCTAACCACCTCATCCCAGAGAGCGCCCTGCTTCCTCCGCGTCTGAAAGAGCAAACACAGACCATCTCTGCCTGAAATAAGGTCTTGCATCTTTGACATTTGGCTTCTAAAACCAGAGGCACAGAAGAAACAGACATTCCTCACATGTCAAATTAAAACTCTCTTCTTCAAAAACAGGTGATGGAGGTTTAGTGGGGATTTCCCCCCCACTTCATTCCCTTAGAAGGCTTCTGGAGACATCCTGTAAGTAGCACACGTGAATAGTGAACTAACACCAAAAGCTCTGTCCATGTGCTTTATGCAAACTCAGGGGAGCAGACTCTCCGCCTTCTCTTCTGAGCTCTGCTTAACGTGTGGGTAGGCAGACACGCCCTGGGCTCCCAGGACCCTTTCCTTTCCCCAACCCCCTCAGACATCAGAGGAGTCTCCCTTTGACTTACTTTTTGCTCCATTCTTCCAGAATGCTTGAGCTTAGGGAAAGGGGCGACCTGAAGCAGCGAGATCTGACGCAGGGTAAGGAACTAACATGACCCATAGCTTATAGGATGGGCTGGTCCTTGGCCTCTGAGGTCCGCAGGACAGAAAATAGAAGATAATGACCCTATTGATGGAAAAATGCAACATGACTTTAGCAATCTTTAGTAGCAATCTTTTGTGAGATACACAAAAGCCTGCCAGTTTGTTGCTCTTTCCTTATCCATATCTAGACGTTCCCATGCCCTGTATCTCTTCTTTTTCTTCCCTCTTGTTTCTACTCCTCATTTTGAACATCTCCCTTATATGCTATAGTGGATAAATGAATTATATTGTTATAATCTTGTTGTGTTTGTAACAAGGAATACAGTTTCAACTGTTCAAATTAGATGAGTAAAATGGTTTATGTTTCTACTTGCAAAAAAAAAAAAATTCAAGTAAGTTGCTTTAACAGGATGGAGCCCTTTGTTAATTTTTTTCCCGTTTAGCCTTGGCCCCAATAGATGAAACCCTTCCTCTCCTTATCAGTCTCTGAGCCTTTTAAGGACAGAAACTCAAACTAATAAAGATCTTCACAAGCTGTGTGACCTGGAACAAGTCATATGATTTCTCCATGCCTCAGTTTCCTTATCCATGAAACGAATCTGTCTGGGGAAAGAATCTGGGAGGTGGAGGGAGTAGGTAGGATGGAGGTAGGGAGGTCACAATATCATGTCTTTCTGCAACGTTCTTGATTCTGTGATCCAGTAGTGTCTACGCAGACCTTCCTTTATTGCAGAAAGAGAAATCTGGCACCTTGACCTTCTGAAGAGGAAGGATAACATAGTTGCAAAAGGGTTAGGCTATGGAGCTGGACAAATCTAGCTTTGAATCCTGGCTCTTGTCAATTACCCGCTTGCGATCTCGGGCAAGTCACTGAGCTGTTCAAAACCTAAACTTCCTTATCCGCGAAGTGGGGCTAAGAGTAGCGCCTCCATCAAACACCACCTGTGAGGACTCATTCATTTAATAAGTGTTTGTTGAGCACCTGCCCTGTGCTAAGAAATCAGAACGGTGCTCAAGAAAGAGAAGGGTCCTGCTCTCACAGGCAATTTGGTAACTAGCTCATAGAAAGCTCTCGGCATGGGGCGTCACACATAATAAGCCCTCAGGACATGTTAGCTATTCTCATCATCATTCTCATCCCATGGTGTGGATGACATGTGTCCCCTGTTCTTCATGGCTCTCCCAAAAAGTAAGGGATGAGACTTCCTGCAGGTAGCTCTACTCTCCCCGGTGGCCCCCTGGTGGCCGGCTTTGTAGAATGGGCACACAGAGCACGGTGACTTCTTTCAGGGCTCTCCCAAGTTCAGGAGAGGCTGCTCAGGCTCCTCATTAACACTGTGTTTGTGACTCACTCAGAGCCCCGTGCTTTCTCCTTTGTCCTCATCTGTCCCTAAACGGTCCAGACTGCTCTTCTGGGCAGAGAGACTCCTCCTCTCAAGAAAGGCCTAAACAGTTTTCCCGTGCCCTCAGCCAACACTTGCACTTCCTTTTCCATCCCAGAGGAACAGAAATGGGATTACGACTAATTAAGTAGCTAACAGTTGCTCATCGGGTGGCGAGGGAGCTCACGTTTCCTGAGGGCAACCTATGGGCCCGTCAGTTACCTGATTTAATCCTTGTGACAACCCTGGGAAGTAGGAATCATTATATCCATTTTACAGAGGGAACAACTGAGGCTCAGGCAGGCTAAGGCCTTCATTCACCCATGGCCATACAGCTAGCAGGTAACACCGCGAGGATTCAAACCCACGTCTGGCTCCAAAGCGTCATGCGCTTTCTACTATATGGTGCCCGTGATTTTCAGCGTGTGTAGCTCTCAGGCCAGACGCTGTGCTGGGTGACGGAGGGAGGAGGGCCCGACATTGTGGAGAGCTCCTGCTTTCCCCGCTGCTCTCCAACACGGCCTCCCCGGTGCAGGCACCCTTGTTTTGAATGTACAATTCTCCCAAAGGCAGAACTATTGTGCTGACTCTAAGCAAAGCGCTCTTTCGTGCAAACTCAGAACACAAACCTCACGTTCATAGAGGGCTCTGTCCTCTTCAAACCACCTCCAGAGCCGTTTGGCCCTCCCAGCAATCCTGTGACATCAACGGAGAGGGAAGTAGCATTACTGTGATGATCATGTTATTCCCATTTTACAGATGAGAAGAGCAAGGCCCAAAGAGGCCCGCCTGTGGTCACGCGGTGAGGGCCGAGAGTTAGGGCTCTGCCCTTCAAGAATATTGCAGGGGACGTCTTGTTTAGAAGCCCTGCAGAAGCCCCCCTTACAGGACGACAATTACTATACTGACCACAGATCGCTGGCAATGATTAACATCTTCCAAACGCTTTCTGCGCCAGGCACTGTGCTACATGATTTACTGCTCACACATTATTGCATTGTATGTTCATCATCTTCCAAGGAATAGGTCCCATTATTACCCCCGTTTTACAGATGAGGAAACTGAGGCTCAGAAGCCTTAGATGACTCAAGCCTGTCAAGCTAGAAAGTGGTGGTCCGTGAACACGGATTTAGGACTGTCTGGTCCCAGAGCCACGAACCACTAGGGCTACAGTGCTGCTAAAGTTGAGTCTAATATGGAAGCCACTCGGCACATGTGGCTATTTCACTTTAAATCCATTTAAGTGAAATAAAATAAAAACTCAGTTCCCCGGTCACACTAGTCACACGGCAGATGCTCAGTAGCCAAACGTGGCTTGTGGGCAGAAGAGATAGAGAACACTCCAGAAACTTCCATCACCAATAGAAGCTTCTATTGGATAATGCTGGTCTAAACACTCAGGGTGCTCCTCTTAAGACTTCCACTTCGGTAAAATGTTATTAGTTTAAGGCAGGGCTTCTCAATCTTGACACTACTGACATTTGGGGCTGGAAAATTCTTGGTTGGGGGCGGGAGGGTGGGAGGCTCTTCCCGAGCACTGCAGGATGTTCAGCGGCGTCCCTAGTCTCTACCCACTAGATGTCAGTAGCACACCTTTCCCCTAGCTGTGACAGCTAACAATGTCTCCAGACATTGCCATATGTCCCCTGGGGAGCAAAATCAGTCCCCACGTCCCTGCTGAGAACCTCTGGGTTAAGGTTACCAATGTATTTGAAGTAATCAAATGGCCAATCTTTCATTAACCTCACCTTCTGAAAACAAGCTATTTCACCCAAACTCATTTCTCCTACTGAATCATGGTTTACAGCAATTTGCATCGAATGGGTGGTTTTAATAGCTATTGGAGAGTTCATGAAAAGAGTAAAGGCATTTCAAGCAACAGAACATGAGTGAAGATGCCAAGAGGGGATTACTGGAATGTCCTGTACAATTAGGTCCTCGAATTTCCTAGCCACCAACCATAACTGTGAATTTGTAAAGGAAAGATACAAAATGGATTGCTTTAAAAAGCTAGAAGAGCGTTAAAGGAGAAAATCAATTCAGAAACCACAGAAGCAACCGCATCACATACTACATTTTGGCTACTGCTTTCCAGAAATAACAAACAACAAAAATTGTGCCCCGTGAGAAATTAGCGAAAGAATCCCCCAAATGCTAAAGTTGGCCCAACACCAAATGGGCTTTCAAAGGCTTCAACTGAAACTAGTATGAACATTCTCATATAAAATGCTGAAATTCTGGTTACTGATGAAATAATAGACATTTCCACATTTTAAATATATTCCCAAGGAAACTCAACCCCCCTACAACAAATGGAACACTCGGGATGCTGCTAATGACCAAATGAAACCTGCCAACTACATCTTCAGAGAACTTTCCAAAAGCTTAAAAAAAAAAAAAGCTTTAAAACCATTTCCTCCTAATGAATTTTTACAAGTTAAAAAGTTTACCTATATTATAAATAGTCCAAAAAGGCAAACTTTTGGTAAACTGGTAGATATGGCAAGTAGTTTATTCAAGAACTTGCCCCGGGTGAGGCTGGGGGCCTAGGACAGTGCCTCCCCAGGGTGGGCACCTGGCACTCCACCGGCTCTCCTATGGCTCTCATGAATGGAAAGTGTCTCAGGCAGATGCCACAGGGGGAATGCAGGTTAGCAAAATGCCCAGTCTGGGCCCCTTGCCAGGGAACTGGACTTAACAGCTTTTCTTCAAGAAGAAGGGGAGGGAGGAGAAGGAGAAGAAGGGGAAGGAGAAGAAGAAGAGGAAGGAGAAGGAGAAGAAGGAGGAGGGGGAGGGGATAGGAGAAGGAGAAGAAGGAGAAGGAGAAGAAGGAGAAGAAGAAGAAGAAGGAGAAGGAGGAGGAGGAGGAGAAGAAGGAGGAGGAGGAGGAGGAAGAGGAGAAGGAGAAGGGGAAGAAGGAGAAGAAGAAGAGGAAGGAGAAGAAGAAGAAGAGGAAGAAGAAGGAGGAGGAGGGGGAGGGGGAGGAGAAGAAGGGGAAGAAGGAGAAGAAGAGGAGGAAGGAGAAGGAGGAGGAGGAGAAGAAGAAGAAGAAGAAGAAGAAAGAAAGAGGAGGAGGAGGAAAGAGGAGAAAGAGAAGGGAAAGAAGAAGAAGAAGAGGAAGGAGGAGGAGGAAGAAGAAGGGGAAGAAGGAGAAGAAAAAGAAGAAGAAAAAGAAAGAAAGAAAGAAAAGAAAAAGGAGGAGAGGAAGAGGAAGAGGAGAAAGGATAAGAAGGGGAAGAGAAAGAGGAAGAAGAAGAAGGAGGAGAAGAAGGAGGAGGAGGAAGAGGAGAAGGAGAAGGGGAAGAAGGAGAAGAAGAAGAAGAGGAAGAAGAAGGAGGAGGAGGGGGAGGAGGAGAAGGAGAAGAAGGGGAAGAAGGAGAAGAAGAGGAGGAAGGAGAAGGAGGAGGAGGGGGAGGAGAAGAAGAAGAAGAAGAAGAGAAAGAAGAAGAAGAAGAAAGAAAGAAAGAAAGAAAGAAAGAAAGAAAGAAAGAAAGAAAGAAAGAAGGAGGAGGAGGAAATAGGAGAAGGAGAACAGAAAGAAGAAGAAGAAGAGGAAGGAGGAGAAGAAGAAGGAGGAGGAGGAAGAAGAAGGGGAAGAAGGAGAAGAAAAAGAAGAAGAAAAAGAAAGAAAGAAAGAAAAGAAAGAAGGAGAAGAAAAAGGAGGAGAGGAAGAGGAAGAGGAGAAAGGATAAGAAGGGGAAGAGAAAGAGGAAGGAGAAGGAGGAGGAGGAGAAGAAGGAGGAGGAGGAAGAGAAGGAGAAGGGGAAGAAGGAGAAGAAGAAGAAAGAGAAGGAGGAGGAGAAGAAGAAGGAGGAGGAGGAGGAGAGAGGAGAAGGGAAAGAAGGAGAAGAAGAGGAAGGAGAAGAAGAAGAGGAAGGAGAAGGAGAAGAAGAGGAAGGAGAAGGAGAAGAAGAGGAAGGAGAAGGAGAAGAAGAGGAAGGAGGAGGAGGAAGAAGAAGGGGAAGAAGGAGGAGAAGAAGAAGAAGAAAGAAAGAAAGAAAAGAAAGAAGAAGAAGGAGAAGGAGAAGGAGGAGAGGAAGAAGAGGAAGGAGAAGAAGGGGAAGAAGGGGAAGAGAAAGAGGAAGAAACACCGGGAAGAAGAGAAAAAGAGAAGGAAGCGAAGTGCCACAGGGATCTCTAATGACCACATCAAACACTTATGACAGGGAGGAGTGGAAGCTGGAAGATTAGTAGCTGCAGCTACACATGTCAGGTGCTTCCTGCTAGCTTCTGTTTGCCTTCCCCAGCTGGAAGCTCACACGGGGCCAGGCTTTGCGTTAGGGAGAACAGGATGCAGGTGGAATGGGGAGCCAGTCCAAGACTGGAAGGACCTGCGGGGTGAGACCTCTTCCAGCACCTGGGTGCCAGGGGCCTCCGCAGGGTGAAGAAGGAATGCATTGGTCCCCTGAATACCTGCAACTAGAACTCATAAAAAGTCAGTATTGGTGGCCTCTGGTCTCCAACAGCAGTCCATACTGCGTGGCAAGGGGGCATCAGGGAAGGTGTGCAGCCAAGGGGAGCAGGCTGGCGCATCGATCACAATAGCTACACCCTGGTCAGGTGTCAGGTGCCTGTTGCCAAAGCGCTAAGCCTCACCTTCCTGCATCCTCTGCTTAGAGTAGGAGAAGCTGACTGGCACGGTGTGAGGGGCCCACTGAGCTAGCTGGCTCCCCGAGATGGCCACCAAGCATCGGAGTGACACAAAAGCATCAAAGTTCTATGGAAACATACATTGTCGGGAGTAATCCAACATCACAGGGCAGTTTGACTGAGAGCCAGCCCCTGGCCCAAGGATGGCAAGGTGTCAGCCAAGGGGAAGTCCACAGCCTAGGACGGCAGAGGCTTGGAGAAGACGGGCTGGGAGGGAAGGGCAAGGTTCAGGCCCAGAACACCTGGAGCGGGAAGGGGGCTGACATGGGAAAGGGGCCGTAACCGGAGAGACTGGGGTGGCCAAGAACAAAGTTGTCCTAGCTCACTCTTTTGTCTTGGGCTGAATCTGCCTCTGCAACAGCCCCAGCTAGGGCCCCCAGCACCCTGGGGGCGTGCTTCTGGCTCTCTGCTCGAAGGCCAATCCTGCCTCCGGCGCACGCTAGACAGCTCCATGCCGCAAGTCAGGGCACTCAGGATTCTGACCTTGGAATTGTCATGGCCTCGTGGCCCAGGGAGAGTCGCTTAACGTCTTTGGGGCCCAATTTCCTCACCCTTAAAATAAAGACATTTTCACCCATGCCACCGTTACAGGATCTGGTCTGGTTAAGAAAGTTCTTTTGCTTGGGGCGCCTGAGTGGCTCAGTCAGTTAAGCGACTGCCTTCGACTCAGGTCATGATCCTGGGGTCTGGGATCGAGCCCCGCATCAGTGGGGAGCCCGCTTCTCCCTCTCCCTCTGCTGTTCCCCCTGCTTGTGCTCTCTCTCTCTCTCTCTCTCAAATAAATAATTTTTTTTTTTTTAAAAAAGAAAGTTCTTTTGCTTTTCCTTCATCTCCTCATATATACTGGCACATAATTACGGTGGCACGTAATTCAAGACTCCTAGTATTTTCTCCCTTTCACCAATAGGCATATTCACTGATCCCTTGTTAAATTCCTGTCCCCTGCTGTCACACCATGTCTATGAACATAACGGGACTTACTAGCTACTTACCTCAAGCAAGAACCATATCCACCATAACCAGTTCAGAATTCAAACACCAAAACCAGTCCCCTAGGAACTAGAGTAGAGCAAGGCATCAGTGTGGCTGGTGGCATGGAGTCAGGGCCTACGAGGATGTATGGGTGGCTCCGAATATATACCCATTTCCACCGCTGGCCAAACACCACAACCATCTCCAACTCATCAAATAAACGTACACACCTATGAAATCTAGACTGCAGGGGTGATCTGCAGAGGAAACTGAGCCAACCCTTATGCCACATCCGATAACTGGGAGGCTGCATCTTGTCCAGCTTGGAAGAAATGGAGAAACCTAAGACGACACAGGAAATGTTAAGGTGTTTTCCCACTCTCCCAAATTCCACCCTCCCTTTCCCTCCCTGTCTCCTTCCCTTCGGCTCCCCCTGACTGAGCTTATCCCTCCCACCCCACCTCCTGCAGACCAGACCGCTCTTTACCGGGGTGGCCGCTCCCTAAGAAGGCGAGCTTCTCAAGGAGTCGACGACACGCCTCCAACAAATGCTTGTACCAGACGCCATGCGTGTCTGGCTCCGGGAAGGGAGAGCACGCGTCCCCCCCACAGTGTTGAGCACAAAGCTTCCTGCAGAGCAGGTGCACCATGTTTCCGAATGTCTACCGAGTCGCTCTACCCGTTAGGTCTTCCAAGGGACTCCAGCCACTTCCTTACAGAGGCCGTGGCTCCTTAACCTCCTCAAATGCCTTCCTACTGTGTCTCCCGTTCCTTCAGCCTAGTTTCAATAAACGGTCAGGTGAACTCGGGCCTTCAGCTGGGGCAACAGGAATAGCCACGGGTCCATGAGTGTCTCTTTTCCACCCCAGAGGCCTCAGGCTGCCCCGGATCCCCTCCATGGAAGGCAGACATCGGCATGAAGGGGCCCTGAGGAAGGCCCCTGGTTCGAGCAGGAGAATCTAATATAGGCAGGCGCTGAGCACCAGGGAGGAAGGGCTGGACGCTCACCTGGGAGCAGTAACCTTGCCCTTGTCACCTCCCATGGCGGTGGCTCTGTCTCTCCCGCCTCCCAAGGCCTCCACCGCCAACTTCTCTGTCATCTGGTGCTACACGCAGAGAAAGCGCCGTAATTTCCACCGCAGGCATCTGAGGCCAGAGGTCAAGGGCACGACCGGCAGGTGAGCCCCGGAGGTAGGGTTTTCCAAGAGTGGCAAGGCCACTTTTCACCGGTCGAGACTCCAGGCCCATCGAGAACAGGAGCGGGCTACGGTGCCAGTTTGGAAGCAAGAGCCGAAGGGGGCGGTCAGTGTCCCCACACCCCCCTGCCTGAACCACCTCCAAAGCGGATGCCCCGGAAAATCACGCCAGAGGCTGCCAGGCCCGGTCTAGCCAGTGCTTTTCCACGAGAGGAGAGAGCAGCGGGGGCCCGGTGCTACTGGAGACCTGCGGTGAGTGAGGTGACTTTCTGGCCCTGATTCCAGATGGTGACAGCTTCACGAATGAACCTGGGGAATACTCATGGACACTCGTGCCCCCACTAATGAGCCGTATGAGTGGATCCGTTTTGCTTAATATCTTCATCCTGGTGTCACCGCCCGCAATAGGTGCCCGCCACACCCAAAACCACCGCTGTGGGTGCAGCGTGAGAATACTCGGCTTGGGGTCCACACCCTTCCAGTAGTGGGGGAGACTGCAGTTTGTATAGCTTACACCAAATTTAGAAAATTAAGATCACTCAGAAAAGTTAAAGCGATTTTCTCCACTCATTCAAATTCTGCTCGCTTTCCATCCCTCTGGTCCTCCTTTGTCCTCTCTCTCTCTCCTTCTCCCTCTCTGCCTCTCTCTGTCTCTGTCTCTCTCACTTTTTGCCCCCGCCTCTCCCCACCCCCGTATCTGTATTTTCAGCCCCGCCGGCTGCTGACTAGGACCAGAACCAAACGCTCCGGTGTCCCTGAAACCCACGATTTCACCGAATGAATGATCACCGCGAAGGTTACTTGAACGGCGCTCCCAGCCCCTGAAACGAGCCCTGTCAAATCCAGGTCCGTGGGGCGCTTTGTTTGAAGGGGACGCGGGCTAGGCTTACTGCACGTTTCTTACACGTGCACGCTGGAACCTGCAGCTTGGCCCTCGCCTCTCTGGCGGCCCGCCCGCCGGGGACAGAAACATCCTCGCGCTGCAACTGTCCCGTCTCAGACCCTCGAGCCATTTGTCACGCGCGCGCTCCGGGCGAGGCTGCCCCGGCGCCGCGGACGACCCTCGCCCCGGGAGAGAGGCGGGGCATCGCGCGGCGCGGGGAGGGGCACCCCGGGAATAACGGGACTCCCCGGTCCCACTCTTGCTGCTTGGCCCCCTCTTCCCTACGCGGCGGCCCTCCTTCCCTCTGCGAGGTGACCAATCAACCACCGCAGCGGCCCCGGCGAGACGCCCCGCCGCCGCCCGGGGGACTCAGGTGAGCCAGGGGCGGCCCCCTACCACCCCCCCCGGCCCGCGCCGCTTTCCCACGCCCACCTGCGCCCGGCTCCCCGCGGGTGCTGCCCCCGGGCGGCGGGTTCGAGCCCCGGCACCCCCCGCCCCCCCCACCCCGGGCGGGGAGACACCCCCGCGGCGGCGGCCGAGCGCTCCGCCCCCCTGGGCTCCCGGGAGCCTGGTGGGAGCCGTGCGGGCGCCCGCCACTTACTCTTGAGTCTTCAGGCAGGCGTAGAAGCCAGCCATGGTGCTTCGGAACTGCCGCGCTGCCCAGGGGCTGGCGCCGCGGCCATGCGGGTGGGAGAGCTCGGCAGCCAGGGGCCCGCACGCACAGCCCACGCCCGCGGGCCGGTGCACTAACCCAGATAAAGTTTCTGCTCGAGGCCTCTCGCTGGCTGCTGAACTGGGTCCAAAATGGGCCGGGCTTGTTCCTTACGAGGCTGCGAACTGTTACCTCCCCTTTTTCCCCTGCCTCCGACTTCCCGCCACCGCAGCATCCTCCGTGCAAAATACCAGACGCTCGGTCTTAGACTAAGTCTGTATCCCCGCGGGGCTAAGGAGTGTGCGGAGTCTCTAGGAGGGGAAGCCCTCCGGGCTTAGCCCAGACCTTTACCCCCGGGGCAGAGACGGACGCTCACCAGCCTTGGGAAGGCAATGTGAATAAGTCACTTTCTGGCATTTTAGATTCTGCAGGCTGGGGGGCGGGTGGGACAGAGGGGAGAAGAGAGAGGTGAGGCAGATTTTAAATAGCAAGGTTGCAAACATTCCCCCCTCAATCTGAACACTATTTTTGGCCCTTCTGAGCTGTTCCCGTTCAATCTTAAGGAAAATGATTTACACCCTAAGCAAGGCTGGAGTCACAAAGCTGAGAGAGAGAGAGTGAGAGAGAAGAGAAGAGGGCATGAATGTCCTTAAAATTGTGAAATCTCAATGCCCTTCAGATGGAAGTCCCCAGCAAAGATCGTGTGTGCACAGTGGATCCCCATTATAACACGGTTTACATTACATGGATTCAGAGATACCGCTGATCGGATTGTGTCTGCAGAAAACCGAGAGAACTAGAGAAAGAGCAAAAATGCCACCTAAGGCTTACGGTCTGAAAAACCCAGCGGGGGCCTCTTTCCCAACCCCAGTTCAATAAAAAGGTGTCTCTGCCCTGGCATCTGACATGTGGAGGCAATATTTGATTTTGCAATATTTTGATTTTCGAAGTGTCTGGTGACAGTATGAAAAGCAAAGCAAACATGGGTGCGGGCTTTGGGCTTTTTAAAATTACTGCGAGAAATCAAGGGTTTTTTAAAGGGCAAGATTTCTCCTGTGTGCGTGTTCCGGGGGGATCATTACACACTGCAGGAGGGGCCTAATCTGACAGCCTTTCTAAATCTGCCTTCCCTGGCTTAGAAGAAAGCAGAAAACCAGGTCCCGGCCCCTCAAGGGGTATTAGGCAGTCTGTAGTAGGGTGCCTTCTTTTCCCTTCCGTCTTCAATAGGCAACACCCTGCTTCTGAAATTTCACTGGGTGAGTAGACTGGGCTCTCTGGAGCGGGGCAGTGCGAGGGCCCCTCTCTTCTTAACTTGGTAGTTGGGGGGGAGCATAACTGCCCAAGGACTAGATTTACACGGTGCATGCTGAATCCTCACCTGTGGCTAAGATTTCTAGCAAGAATTCCTTTCTAGCTAGAATTTATGGTCATTTCTCTATGATTCATATGTGGCTTGCCCACTTAATGGATTTTCTGCAATTATGGTTTAATCAACACATAACTTCTGTCTACCCCCAGTTGTCATGTCAGCAGGTGGTTAGGAAAGACCCATTTTGTTATTATTATTATTATTTTTAGGAAAAACCAGTTTTAATACTGGCCAGAGAAGAAGCTAATTAGGAAGGCAAATCCATGTCATTCCCCTTCCACTCAAATAGAACACACTCCGAAAACCACAGAATTTTTTTAAAGATTTTATTTATTTCTTTGACAGAGAGAGAGAGAGCACGAGCAGGGGTAGGAGCAGAAGGAGAGGGAGAAACAGGCTGAGCAGGGAGCCCGATTCGGGGCTCGATCCCAGGACCCCGGGATCACGACCCGAGCTGAAGGCAGACGCCCAAACGACTAAGCCACCCAGGCGCCCCTCACAGAACTTTGTTTTTCAACTACACATCCTTTGTGATCATTTGGCCAACTCCTTTCTTCCATTGCTAGGAATAATCAGGAGTGGAGGGTCCACAGAAAATCTATCCTGGAATTCCCAGACTGCCCTGATGGCTCCTTCTCCTGAATTCTTGCATCGCCTGTGGTCAGGACTCCAGAGCCAGAGCTGGGTTCAAATCCTGCCTAAGTTTCTGACGTGTGATAGCTGGATTGGGATTCTGAGAGAAAAAAGATTCTTAGGAGGTCCGTGCTGAAGTATTTAGAGGTGAAGTGTAAGGATGTCTGCAATTTATGCTCAAGTAGGTCAGGAAAAAATGGGTAGGGATGTGTGTGTGTGTGTGTGTGTGTGTGTGTAGAGAGAGAGAGACAGAGAATGGAATGAGAGAGCACACGTAGTAAGATGTTGACACTTGGTGACCATAGGTGAGCCTGTATGCGTCTTCATTATACTAGTCTTCCAACTTCCCTGTAGTTTGGAAGTGTTTTCAAAATTAAAAGTTGGGGATAAAATCTTAGTTCTGCCTGCCCTGATCAGCTGTGGTAGCAGCAAATTATTTCCACCTTGCAAATCCGAGTTCCCTCGGCTCGAAAATGGACATGTTAATAGAACCTCCCCACATAGGGTTGTTTATGGGGATTCAATTGAGAGAACAAATGTCATGCCCTTAACATGGGGCCTGTCCCTTAGGAAGGCCTGCAGAACTGGGAGTGACTGCTATTATCATGCCATCGTCATTCCACCCGTGATCATATACTCTCTCTCATTGTCCTCGCGTGTTTCACATGCAGACATCCTATATCCTTTGCTCCGGTTTTAAGCCTCCAGAGGGCAAAACGCATTTCTTACGCTTGTTCTTGTATCTACCGTCGTAGGTGGTACGGCCCCGTGTAACCCAGAGCTCGTGAGCGGGATACCTTGTTAGTTACCGTTCTGTGAAACCTGCAGTCGTATCGCATTGCCTGGAAAATGACCGCATGCCCAATGGCGACCGCATGTCGTCAGCCATTCCTGACGACAGCATCGCACGGTGGGCGCTGGGTAAGAAGGCAGGCTACCAAGACAATCGCTGGGGAATAGGTTTCATAAATTCTTCGGATTGAAGGTAGATACCTTCCTGCACCACCAGACTTTTTTTTAAATCCCCGGAGGGCTTACATTCCACTGCTTGGCTTGCCGGATGAGGAGGACCTCTACTAAGCAAGTTGGGCACATCCTTAGGATGCCAGGCCAACAAAGCAGATTTCCAGGGGTAGCAGGGTACAGCTCCTCCCTCCCAACAAAGGGGAGAGCACAAACACTGTGACGGATCCCCCCACCCCAGCTCTTGGAGGAATGCCTCCATTGCTTTTGGAGGGAATCTGATCTTCCTGGCTCCAACCATTGATTCCAGTGAGTCTTAAACAGGCAGGGTAAATTCAACTGAAACCTTCAGGACTGACTTCAAAAACCCTGCCAGGACCTTTAAACATCTGGCTCTTGAAAAATCTCTGTGAGCACCAGAGCCTGAAATGGAGAATAGTGAGACTCCCTCACTTCTGAACAGATGCAAACCATTCCAGAAGGTTCCTCTCAGTCCGTGTCTCTCCTCCCTTTCCTTTTGGCTTCTGTCGCCCTCCTTCCTCTTTCCTTCTCCCCTCGGTCCGACCTCCTGAGGCTCACTGAATGAGTTCCCTTCCTGCTAAAGGCTGGCAAAGAAGCAGTGGGTTCAAGGGTTAGAAATGAGAGAGACAAAGCAGGTTAGTGTCTGCATCCATGTGACTGTGCTGATCGCAGCATCCCAGATGGAGGGACATCTCACGGAGCTTTGGGAGGACAAGCTAGTGAGCTGGGTTATGGCTTCTGTGGAGCCATTCATCCTGACATCTCAGCGTGCCTGTAGAGTATCTGCCCTCATAACACCCTAGGGAGTCTGCAGGCCAGTGGGATCCAGGAATTAAAGACCAACAGAGCCAGGAACATCTCTAAGGGAGCTGGACTGGGGAAAGCTACACTCGGTGGGGCAGGGAATTCCCCCAACCCCCAACATTTATAAACAGGTCAAGTCTGATATAGATTTGCATTCAGGGTGGAGGAGGTAGAAATGGGGAGGTGGAACCCGGGAACTGGGGAGGGGAGGGACGCCTCCCTGGGGTTGGAGGGATTAAAGGTGGAATGCTTACAGAGCAGGCATTTGCTGATAGTAATTCCCAATCCTGCCTACTTCCTTCTCCTCCTCCTCTATCAGGTAGTTTTCAGTCATTGAGTATCTCCATCCACCTGGACACCTCGGATCGGGGAGGGGAGGGGACAACCAGGAAAGTTACCATCATTTGCCATGCTCCAGGCTTGTCCTTGTGGCAGAGAAGAGCAACCAGATTTGGAGGCAGGCTATGTTATATAGAATGTTTAGAATGTCGTTTTATTGCTCTCAGGCTATATGTCCAATAACATGAACTTGGCTCCAGGTGTGGGCCTGACTGAACAGACAGAGAAGAGTTTGTAAATAGACATCGTGGAATGTTTCTAAACACACACCCATCCATCCGCCGGCCCGCTTGATTGGCCCGTTTTCAGATTCTCCCTTTCTCAAGTGGAAGCTGGAGCTCAGATGGGGCCAATGATGTTGGAGGGAAGGTGCAAGGATGTGGAAGGTCCTTGACAGCTCCTTGCTGGATGCATTCATTTCCTTTCCCCGGGCCAGGCGAAAACTCCAAAATGATCCCCTCCACTCTCCCCCTCTCCCTGGCCCTCAAAAGCCTGGGGGTGGAACAGTGCTCAGGAAGGAGGAACCAACATTCTTTTCCCTCATCTCCAGCCATGGCCAAACTAATGCTCTCCAACCTGCAAATCGCCAGGAAAGAGAAAGCACACACATGTACCACTCACACTTCGCTTAGCCCAGAGCCTGGAGGTGTGAGGCAGCTGGGGCCCTACGGCTGCCACCTCTGTGGTCAGAGACCCTGCCAAGTGTCACCTCCCCTACAAGACCCTGCCAAGCGTCACCTCCCCTCACCATCCAAAGCCTGCATGCCCCCCCTTCCGTCCAGCCATCAGCCCAGGGAGCAAAGGCCCAGCCAGGAATGCCACCCCCGCTGGAGGAGGGAGACTCGCCTGGCACTGTAAATGGGGTTTTTACCACCTAGGCAGGCACAGGCCTGGTCTGGCTTCCTCATCCAGGGAGCTGAGAGGGAAGCGAGCCCCCCTAGGTCTGGAATCAGTGATTCACACCGGCCTACCCAAACAGCCCCCTGCTGTCATTTTATTTCCTCCATTACTTAACATCCTGGAGAAGGAGTTCCTAGCCCTTCCTCCCAGGCCTTTGGCATCCTGAGTTGAATGACCGGTCAGTGGGACAAGGAAAGGCATGTAGCCAGGGCGGCTGGCCTCTAAGAACTCCCCGAAAAAAGAAAGAAAAAAAATGGTTAAAAAATTCTAATGGCACACACCGGTATAAAATAATGAAACATGAAAGCCCCCTCTCTACTCTTCATCTCCCAAAGTCTTGGGTTCCTTCCAGGAAAGAAAAAAGTTGTATGTGTAAATATATATATACTTTTATATATATATAATTTATGTGCAAAAACAGAAATGAAACAAACAAATCATGCTCTACACGGCTCTTGCATTTGCTTTTGTTCTACCTAGTAAGCTATCTTGACAATCTCTTCCTCCCGGGCCAAAAAGGTGTCCCTCATCCTTTGCTAACTGCACATCAACAGACTCTCAAATGATCCTTGGGAATGAAAATTGGAGAACTGCTACACTGGCCTCTCTCTCATACTCGCCGCCAGAGTGTGTGTCCTGGTTCCTCAGCACTTCAGATGAACAAGTTCTGGGGCTGTAATGTGCAGACTATAGTTCATAAGACTGTATTCTATACTCGAAAGTTGCTAAGAGAGTAGATTTTACATGTTCTCACCCCCCAAAAATATAATTATGTGACGCGATGAAGGTGTTAACTAACTTTATTGTGGTAACCATTTCACAATATGTATGTGTATCAAATCACCATGTTGTACACCTTAGACTTATACCATGTTATATGTCAATTATATCTCAATAAAGCTAGAAAAAAAAATCCTACGGTAGAACTTCTAGTTTCCAGGTCTGCGTGTAAGAGCTTGGAAGTCCCGATGACAAGTAAAAAGCTGAACAGACTGAAAAATCAGCAACTCTTCTTGGATCTGTAAGAGACGGGAGGACTTAAGGCAACCTTCTGTCCCCAAGACTGGAGAGACCGACAAGCAAATATAGGGAGACACGGCTTCCCAAAGCCAAGATTCACTAACAGAAATGCCACAGGAAGTGGTGCCTGGGTTAAAACAACAACAACAACAACAAAACCACCTGGACTGTAACTAACAAACGATGGAGGCTCAGTGTGGCCAACCCTGAGAGTTAAAAACTAGCCAGGCTAACTAAAAAAAAAAAAAAAGAGAAAGGATACAAATTGCTAATACCAGAAATGAAAGAAGGGACATCACTACCAATCCTATGGACATTAAAAGGGTAATAAAGGAATACTATGGATAACTCTAAGCCCACAAAGTTGATAACCTAGATGAAATGGACCAATTCCTTGAAAGACACAATTTGCCAAATTCACACAAGAAATAGACAATTTAAATAGGCCTATGTCTATTACAGAAATTGTTTAAATTACTTATTGACATAATAATCTTCCAAAACAGAAAGCAACAGGCCCAGATGGGTTCACTGGCAAATTCTACCAAACATTTAAGTAAGAAATTATACTACTTCTCTACAATCTCTGTCAGGAGATGAAAACAGAGGAACTATTTCTTAATTCATTCCATGAGGCCAGCATTACCCTAAAACCAAAACCAGACGAAGAAATTACAAGAAAACTACAGAACATTATCTCTCAAGAACATAGATGCAAAAATCCTCAACAAAATATTATCAAATTGAATCCAACAACATATAAAAAATGGTATTTATTCCACAACAAATGGTAGGCATTCCAGATATATAGGGCTGGTTCAACATTCAAAAATCAATTAAACAGGCTAAAAAAGAAAAATCATATGAATATCAATAGATACAGAAAAAAGCATTTCACAAAATCCAACACCCATTCATGATTAAAAACTCTGAATAAACTAGGAATAAAAAGAACTTCCCTAACTTGATAAAAAATTGTTAAAAATACTTACCATTTACATCATTCTTGATGAGAAACTCGAGGCCGTCCCACTAAGATCAGAAACAAGGCAAGGATGTCACTCACCACTTTTTTTCTTTTTCTTTTTTTTTTTTAAACATTTCATTTATTTATTTGACAGAGAGATAGACAGAAGAGCACAAGCAGAGGGAGAGGGAGAAGCAGGCTCTGCACTGAGCAGGGAGCCCGATGCGGGACTCGATCCCAGGACCCTGAGATCATGACCTGAGCTGAAGGCAGACGCTTAACCATCTGAGCCACCCAGGCGCCCCAACTCACCACTTTTTTTCAACATCATACTGGAAATTGTAGCTAATGCAATAAGACAAAAAAGGAAGTAAAGGTATACAGATTGGAAAGGAAAAAAACAAAACTGTCTTTGTTCACAGATAATATGATTGTCTATGTAGAAAACCTGGAAGAATCAACAATAAGACTACTAAAACTAATAAACAGTCATAGCAAGGTTGAAGGATACAAAGTTCATCTACAAATGTCAATCCCTTTTCTATATGTCAGCAATGACCAAATGTAATCTGAAATTAAAAACATAATGCTATTTATATTAGCACCCCCACAAATGAAGTGTTTACCTATAAATCTAACAAAATGTGTACGAGATTTTCAAATTTCCTATGAGAAAACCTACAAAACTCTGATGAACAAAATCAAAGAAGATCTAAATAAATAGAGAGATATCCCACGTTCATGGGTAGGAAGACTCAATATTGTCAAAATGTCAGTTCTTCCCACCTTGATCTATAGAGTCAATGTAATCCCAATAAAAATCCCAGCAAGTTATTTTGTGGCTATTGACAATGTGATTCTAAAGTTGATAATGGAGAGGCAAAAGACCCAGAATAGCCAACACAATATTGAAGGAGAAGAACAAAGTTGAAGAACTGACTCTACCTGACTTTAAGACTTACTAGAAAGCTACAATAATCAAGACAGTGTGATATTGGTAAAGAATAAACATAGATCAATGGAACAGAATGGAAAGCCCAGAAATAGATTCACATAAATATACTCAAGTGATATTTGACAAAGGAACAAAGGTAATACAATGGGGCAAAGATAGTCTTTTTAACAAATGGTACAGGAACCGCTAGACAGCCACATATGAAAAAACAACTCTAGGGGCATCTGGGTGGCTCAGTCGGTTAAGCGTCTGCCTTCAGCTCAAGTCATGATCTCGGGGTGCTGGAATCGAGCCCTACATTGGGCTCCCTGCTCAGCAGGGAGTCTGCTTCACTGCCCCCCCCCCACCCGCTCATGCTCTCTCTCTCTTAAATAAATAAATAATCTTTAAAAAGAAAAATAAATCTAGACATATATTTTACACCCTTCACATAAATTAACCCAAAATGAAACATAGACCTAAATATAAAACACAAAACTGTAAAACTCCGGGAAGGTAACATAGGAAAGAACCTAGATGACCGTGGTATGGCAATGACTTTTTAGATACAGCACCAAAGACACAATCTATGAAAGAAATAACTGATACACTAGACTTCATTAAAATTAAAAATTTCTGCTCCGTGAAAGACAATGTCAAGATAACAAGAAGACAAGCCACAGACTGGGAGAAAATATTTGCAAAAGACACATCTGATGAAGGACTGTTATCCAAAATATACAAAGAACTCTGAAAACTCAGCAGTAAGAAAACAAACAACCTGATTTAAAAATGGGCCCAAGACCTTCACAGACAACTCACCAGAGAAGACATACAGATGGCAAAGAAACATATGAAAAGATGTTCCACATTATATGCCCACACAAAAATGTACGTGCAGATGTTTACAGCCGCTTTATTCATAATTGCCAAAACTTGGAAGCCACCAAGATGTCCTTCAATGAGTGAATGGATAAATAAACTGTGGTATATTCAGACAATGGGATATTATTCAGCACTAAAATGAAATGAACTACTAAGATATGAAAAGAATGGAAGATCCTTGAATTCCCATCGCTAAACGAAAGAAGCCTGCTGTGGTCTGAATGTTTGTATCCTCCTAAAATCCATATGTTGAACACCTAAATGCTAAAGGTGATGGTATTAGGAGGTGGGGTATTTTGGAGGTGAGGCATTTTGGAGGTGATTAGGTCGTGAGAGCAGAGCCCTCCTGAATGGGGTTAGGACCCTTAGAAAAGAGGCCCCAGGGCTAGCCCAGTCCTCCCACCATGTCATGACACACTCAGAACTCAATAGTCTACACCCAGAACCCCGAAGAGGGCCTTCACCTGACCACCCTGGCACCCCGATCTTGGACTTCCAGCCTCCAGGACTGTGAGAAATGTTTGTTGTTTATCACTCGTGATATGGCATTTTGTTATAGCAGCCCAAATGAACTCAGAAGCCAGCCTGAAAAGGTTACATACAATGTAACTATATGACATTCTGGAAAAAGGCAAAAGTGTGGAGACAGTAAAAAGATCAGTGGTTGTGAGGATTTAGGTGGGGGAGGGATGAATAGGCAGAGCACAGAGGATTTTTAAGACAATGAAAATCCTCTATATAATAGTGTAATGATGGATACACGTCATTATACATGTGTCCAAACTCATAGACTGTCCAACACCAAGAGTAAACCCTAATGTAAACTATGGACTTGGGCGATGATGATGTGTCCGTGTAGGTTCATCAGTCGTGACGGATGTGCCACTCTGGTGGGGGATGTTGATAGTGAGGGAAGCTATGCACGTGTGGGGGCAGGGACTATATAGGAAATCTCTGTACCTTCCTCCTAATCTTGCTGGGAGCCTAAAACTGCTCTAAAAAAGAAGTCTTTACAAAAGTTAATTAATTTAAATAAGTGGGAAGAAAAGTCACAGTGAGGCATGGCATGGGGAAATGAAAACAGCTGATTTGCTGCAAAGGTGTTCTGAATGGAGGGCCCCAGCAGGAAAATGTCGTGGAGGCTCCTTCATGCCCACCCCACCTAATTTTGGGGTGTTCACTCCTGAGTGCCCCCTTCCAATCCCCAGCCTTGTCTCATTGGACCGAGCAGAGCTCCAGGAGCCCAGATGCTACCCCCACTCCCCAACACCAAACACAACCTTCGATCTGAAATCTCATCTCACTCCTGTGTGGTGAAGGACAATGACAGGCACATAGGGGTCCATCAAAATCAATGCAAAAATGCAAACTCTGTTAGGGTTGGTGTGAAAAATCTCCAGCATCACAGTACTTTATCACACACTGTGGGAAATGACATATATTTTTAAGAACCTTGGGAAATTTTTTCATTCTTTTTAATTCTGATAATGGACCTTGTGACCACTGCAATAGAGTTTTCATTTGGGGGCCGGGTTTTTCACTCCCTTATGTTGAGAGAGTGAATATACAAACGGATAATAGCCAGACCATATATGACAATAGAACTCTGACGCAGATCTCTACAGCAACCAGCAGGGAAGTCAAACTACAACCTCTCAGTAATCGCCCCCAGATTCCCTATTTTTGCCACTGTCCCACGCTCTCCCAATTCAGGAAGAGCCAAAGGAAGCCAAATAGGCTTCACCAATGAATCACATGGGATGCCCTGCTTCTCCTTAGACTTAGAGAGGGATCTAAATGCTGGGGTCCCTGACCCCCAGAGCAATGGTCTTAGCCAAGTGTTCACTGCTGACAAGTGGGCTCAAAAACAAAACTTAATAACCTGCAAAGCCTCCATGTGGGAACCACGAGTCAGGCTCTGGCCCAGGTCACGGAGAGGTTAACACACCTGGCTTTTCCTGCCCATTTGGCCTGCTGGCGGGGGAAGGGATAAGCTCCTTTGATGAGTGTACAAAAGATTTATTAAAGAATGAAGGAAAAGAGTCAAGGATCTTTGTGGGGTTTTTTTTTTTTTTCTGACTTGGTCACCAACTGGGGCTTTTGGCAAGGCACTTAAGGTTCCTGGGTCTCAGTTTTCACATCTGTAAAATAGTAACAATAACCTCCACCCTTCCTGGCTGACTGGATCACCTTGAAGATCTGAAGAAATAATGTGTGTTTAATTACTAAGTGACTATGTTTAATTTTCTAAGTGTTATACAGATTCCTATATTCCTAGGGGACAAACACTTACAATGGGGCCCTAGCAGAGGGAGGCCACGTGAGAAGGGGCATGTCTTCTCATGTTCTTCATGTCTTGTGGCTGAGCTCCAAAGCCCACGGTCTACACCAAGGGCTCTGTCCCTTGAAAAAGCCTCCCTCCGAATCCTCGTGATCCCTGTGTGCCAAGAAGTGGCTTATTCACGTCAATGAAGCCTCACCGTTCTCTGAATATGCCCAGCAATGCAAACCATCTCTTGTCTCTCTATGCGCTTAACAGCCTACAGGCCTGCCGCACACCGTGGCTCATCCCCAGAGCAGAGTAAGGGAGGCAGCCCAGTTGGATGGGTGAGAGTGTGGGTTGTAAAACCAGGCTCCTTGGCACATCGCAGCTCTGACACCTGCTGGCTGTGTAGCCTTAGGCAAGTCACATACTCTCTTAACCCAGTTTCCTCATTTGTAAAATAAGGATGCAAACAAAATAGCACCCACTTCACAGTATTGGGGGGAAGATTAATTAAGGCAATATGTGTATACACTTAGAACAGCACCTGGCACTTAGCGAGGGCTTGACAAATGTTTGTTATTGCTATCGTTGTGCAGCGTGGGCTGTGTGATCCCCATTTTAGCCAACTGTAGAGCTAGGACCATAACTGGGACCCTTGGTCTAAGAAAAGTCATTCTATGAAAATGAGTGCACCCGTGGAATGGAAGAAAGCATTTGTAAACCATATATTTGATAAGGAATTAATATCCAGAATATATAAAGAACCCCTACAACTCAACGACAAAAACCAAACAACCCAATTTTTAAAAAGGGCGAAGGACTTGAGTAGACATCTCTCCAAAGAAGATATACAAATGGACAACGTGCACCCAAAAAGATACTCAACATCACTCATCATTAAGGAAATGTTAATCAAAACAGCAATGAGATACCACCTTACACCCATTAGGATGGCTAGTATAAAAAAAAAAAAAAAAACAACAGGGGCAGCTGTGGGGGCACAGTCCGTTAAGCATCCAACTCTTGGCTTCAGCTCAGGTCATGATCTCAGCTCAGGTCATGATCTCACAGAGTCTGCTCTGAGAGGTTCTCTTCCTCTCCCTCTGCCCTTCCCTCACCTAAAATAAATAAATGAATCTTTGGGAAAAAAGAAAGCAGAAAGCAGTAAGTGTTGGTAAGGATGTGGAGAAAATGGAACCCTTGTGCACCATGGATAGGAATGTAAAATGGCACAACCACTATGGAAAACAGTATGGAGGTTCCTCAAAAAATAAATAAATAAAAATAGACCCACCTCGTGATCCAGCAATCCCACTTCTGGATATATACTCAGAAGAACTGAAAGCAGAGACTTGAAAAGAGATTCGTATACCCATGTTTATAGTAGTATTATTTGCAACAGTCAAAAGGTGGAAACAACCCAAATGTCCATCGACAGAATGGATAAACAAAACATGGTGTATACATATAATAGAACATTAGCCTTAAAAAGGGAGGCAATTCTGACATACTGCCACACGGATGAACCTTCAGGACATTATGCTGAGTGAAATGAGCCAGTCACAAAAAGACAAATGCAGTGAGATGCTGCTCATGTGAGGTACCAGGAGCAATCAAACATAGAGACAGAAATTAGAATGGCGGTTACCAGGGACTGGGGGACGGGAGAATGGGGAGCTGTTGTTTAATGGGAAGTTTCAGTTTTATAAGATGAAGGTTGTGTGGATGGACGGTGGTAGTGTAGTCCAACAATGTGAATGTACTTAATGCCACTGACTACACACTTAAACATGGTTAAGGTGGGGGCGCCTGGGTGGCTCAGTCTGTTAAGTGTACAACTCTTGATTTTGGCTCAGGTCATGATCTCAGGGTTGTGGGATGGAGCCCCACGTCGGGCTCCACTCTGGGCTTGGAGCCTGCTTAAGATTCTCCCTCCCCTTCTCCCCCTACCCCCACCCCCCCATAGGCATGCATTCTCTCTCTAAAAAAAAAAAAAAAATGGTTAAGGTGAAAGGACACCTGGCTGGCTTAGTCAGTGCAGTAGGTGATCTCAGGGTTGTAAGTTCGAGCCCCACATTGGGTGTAGAGATTACTTAAAAATAAAATATTTTAAAAAGTGGTTAAGGTGGTAGACTTTATGTTTTGTATATTTTACCACAATTTTTAAAAATAAAAAAAAATTTAAATGAGTGCAGTGGCTGGAGGGGAGACAGAGACCTGGGCCAGATTATAAAAGGCAGGCGCCAATTGGGCAAGTGCTATTAAAGGAACAGTGCCAGACCCACAGTTCCTAGCGTGCCATAGGTCTCATGCGCCATCTTGTCAGGCTCTTCCCAGGCTAAAGATTTCTGCTCCATTTCGTGAGAACTTTTCCCCTTGGAACCCAAGAAGATAGGAAATGAGATTTATTTACATATGAATAGACATATTCATATTTACATATGAATAGACCCAGGTATGCTCAGAGTAAGAAAATAACCCTTTTCTTTCTTAACTAGTGAACTGCCCCTCCAATAGGCTGACATTTTCAAAAAGAACTTGACCAAGAACTTCCTGTGGCTCTTAATATAAAGATCAAATTCCTTAGCAAGGTCTTCAGGGCCCTGCACTGTTTGGCCTTGGGGGCCTGCTGACTGCAGCTTCAGCTCCCACTGTGCTTCCCCTTGATCCTCTCTCTGCTCCACCACACTGGCCTTCTTGCAGACCCACCACAGGGCCTTTGCATATACAGATGGTCTCTGACTAGGATGGTTCGACTTGCGACTTTTTGACGTTTTGATGGTGCGATGCACACTCAGTAGAAACCGTATTTCGAATTTTGAATTTTGATCTTTTCCTGGGCTAGTGATAATGCGGTATGATACTCTCTCGTGGTGCTGGGCAGGGCAGGGAGCTACAGCAACCAGTCAGCCATGTAATCACGAGAGTCAACAACTGATACACTAACACTCAATCTGTACCCACACAACCATTCTATTTTTCACTTTCAGTACAGTAGCCAATAAATTACATGAGGTACTCAACACTTTATTATAAAGTAGGCTTTGTGTTGGATGGCTTTGCCCACCTGCAGGCTAATTTAAAGTAGGCTAGGCGAAGCTATGATGTTCTGTAGGTTAGGTGTATTCAGTGCATTTTCAACTTACGTTGGGTTTATGGGGAAGTAACCCCAATAGCATATATTTCCCCCTTCTAGAACTTTCTGCAAATGCATTTTAACATTCATTCCTGGGATTATGTGCTGAAGACCTGGCTTGCCGACTGGACTGTAAGTTGCATGAAGGCTGGGACCATGTGTGGTTTTGCTCCTCACTATGACCAGCACGGTGCTTGGCCATAGCAGACAACTTAACAAACATTTGTTGCATAAATGAAAAAACAGAATGAAATATTTACAGAAGTTAAAATAGTTTCAAGTCATGTTTCCAAAGTATAGATTTTTGATCTTAAGAATCCCAAATAAAAGCAGTGGGGTGTTTCCCTGGGTCTGAAAGCTCCTCGAAACCCTCTCTCGTAAAATGACTACATTCTGATTAGGTAGGACAGTTTTGTGGAAACTAAATCTACTTCCCTCCCTCCATATCCCTACTTGCCCCACCCCATCCTATGGCCCTCAGGTGCATTCTGCTGGTGTCCATCCCGAGTGAGGCAACCCCTTAGCCCAGTAAGCAGAAAGCAGGATCCAGAATCAGTGTAGCCACAGCAAGAGGCCAGCAGTTCCTTTGAGCTGCCCACACAGGGCTGAGAGCTAAAGGCCGAGGATAGATGGAAGGAAAAAAGTACCCAGAATACCCACTCTG
Organism: Halichoerus grypus; assembly: GCF_964656455.1. Classification (NCBI taxonomy): domain Eukaryota; kingdom Metazoa; phylum Chordata; class Mammalia; order Carnivora; family Phocidae; genus Halichoerus; species Halichoerus grypus. The sequence goes on along the minus strand of NC_135727.1, from coordinate 30,942,158 downwards.
GAGTCAAGGAATACACATCCTCTGCTATCCCCATAGCCCCAAAGCCCTGCCTAACTGAAGACGGGTGGGAACTGCTGGCAGATTCCAAATGGGAGTCCGAGAAAGAGAAGAGTTTTCCTCCACAAGTTGGCACCCCTGTTCATCTGCAAAGATAAACACAGACCTATCAGAAAGGGTTGCCTTCTGATTTATGAGGACTCCATGACAGGGTAGTCTGGAAACCAAACGTGTTGGGATTCCAACCCGCACATCTCGATGTCTGTGGAGCAAGATTTTTGTGGGAGGAGATGGGAAGTCGATTAATTTTTGACACCATGTAAAAACCTGGTGTTTCCTGACCAAACACCAGGGCAGCCAGAGGTTTATAAATGAAGACTCTATGGTTCCTTTGTTTGAAAATATGTAAGTTGTTGGAATAAAGAAGCTTTGGTTCCTTATCGGAAATATTCTGTGCTGGGGAAATAGAACCCACGAGCATGTTCCACTGAAAGTATGGCTTCAGCATGGGCAGGCCAATGATATGTTCACTGTCAGCCTGGACTGCAGAGGCATGTGACAAGAGCAAGCCGCACACTGTCACCAGAGTTGAGGGAAGCCCATGGAGTCGGTGGAAATCAAAACAAAACTTCCTAGACTTTGCTGACGTGCGTTCTGAACAAAGTGGTTTTGTGGCTGCTCCTGGTCTGATTCTTCCCTGCACGAGACCTCTTAGCACCTCTGGGACTTTGCTCATGCTGGTCTCCCACCTCCCCTCCCCCACAGAGAGAACACTGGCTGGCATGTCATGAACCCTAACCCAAGATGGGCCCCACTCTTCTCTTGCTAGGTTTCTTCATCTTGGAAATGAGAAGTTTGGGCCCAAATCTAGTAACCAGATGTTTTCTGTGGTCCCTTCAACCTCCGATGACTTCTGAGTTGTCCTGATAGGAATCTAGCATGCCTCTCCCCATCTGTCTGCCCCTTCCTTCTAGATGGGGAAAGAGCTAATACTCATCTCCTCCGGGAAGCCTTGCCTTATTATGAATTCCACCCAATCCTAGCCCCGGAGTGCCTAATCTCATTTGTCTCATGGGTGTCTTTAGCTACGTAGGTCCTTGAGTTCAGGAACTGTGCTTTCTATTCTTTTGTCTCACACCCCACCCTCAACATGTAGCATAGTTTTCCTTTAAAACTGGTATGAAATCTTGGCTGTTGGTTGATTAGCTGACCAATCAGGTGATTACATACTAAAGGTGAAAGAAAACTAGAAGACCTTCTGAAAGAAAAGCAATACCAATTACAATCAAACAGCCTTCCTAAGCAAGCCAAGTATAGTTAAGAATAAGGATTCTGGAGTCAGATAGATGCAGGTTTGAGACGCAGCTCTACTGAGTGCTAACAGGATGCCTGAGCAAGTCACTCATACTCCCTGAGCCTCACAGTTTCCTCATCTATAAAAGTAAGCATAGTAATAGTACTATCTTAGGACTGTGACCCCGTTTCAGTGAGATCATGCATGAGAAGTCCTCAGCACAGTGTCAAACTAATAGAAATTCTTCAAGCTCTTAGTTCTTTAGTGATGATGACGATGATGATGATGGTGATGACATCAACTCATCCCAGGAGGCCAGGCCTCACAACAGACTATCCATAGGCTTGGTCCACTGTTACTTCCTTCCCATTCCTAAAAAAAGTACAATTGAGGGGCACCTAGGTGACCCAGTCATTTAAGCATCTGACTCTCGAGTTCCACTCAGGTCGTGGTCTCAGGGTCATGAGATTGAGCCCCGAGTTGGGCTCCACACTGGGCGTAGAACCTGCTTAAGATTCTCCCTCTCCCTTTTTCCCTCCCACCCCCACCACGCGCACGCACTCTCTCTCATTCTCTCTCCCAAAAAAAAGTTCAAGTGACTTCTAGAATCTTTAACAAATGCCTCGTTGCCTTCTGGAATATCCACACTTGAATGCAAGGAGTCAGCAAGTGATGTTCTGAAATCCCCTTCTAATTGCCCTCATGATTTAAGGAAATGTCTTTATGAATAATGGGAATTCAATGGATATGTGATGTATTATGAAGGGCAGATATGGGGGTGTCAGAAAGGAAAAAGCATACAACTTTGGATATCACCAAAATCTGTTCTTAGACGTGTATTAAGAGTGCAAAGGACAAAAATAGACACATAGATCAATGGAACAGAATAGAGAGCCCAGAAATAAACTCACAATTAGAGGGTCAATTAGTCTTTGACAAAGAAGACAAGAATATGCAATGGGAAAAAGTCTCTTCAACAAATGGTGCTGGGAAAACTGGACAGCTACATGCAAAAGAATGAAACTGGACCACTTTCTTTCACCGTACACAAAAATAAACTCGAAATGGATTATGGACCTGAAACCATAAAAATCCTGGAAGAGAACACAGGCAGTAATTTCTCTGACATCGGCCATAACAACGTCTTTCTAGATATGTCTTATGAGGTAAGGGAAACAAAAACAAAAATAAACTATTGGGACCACATCAAAATAAAAAACTTCTGCACAGCGATGGAAATAATCAACAAAACTAAAAGACAGCCTACTGAATAGGAGAAGATATTTGCAAATGACATAATAAAGGGTTAGTATCCAAAATATGTAAAGAACTTATACAGTTCAACACAAAAAATAATCCAATTAAAAATAGGCAAAAAACTGAGCAGACATTTCTCCAAAGAAGACATCCAGATGGCCAACAGACACATGAAAAGATGCTCAGCATCACCCATCATCAGGGAAATGTAAATCAAAACCACAATGGGGGGGGCAGAGCAAGATGGCGGAGGAGTAGGAGACCTGGATTTCGTCTGGTCTCAGGAATTCAGCTGGATAGGGATCAAACCATTCTGAACACCTACAAACTCAACAGGAAATCGAAGAAAAGAATAGCAACAACTCTCTGAACAGAAAAGCGACCACTTTCTGGAATGTAGGATGTGCGAAGTGAATCCGAGGCGATATTCGGGAGGATAGACGGCAGGGGGCGCCTCCATCGGCCGCTTCTGGCAAGTGATAGAGCCGCGGAGCACAAAATTGGAACTTTTAGAAGTCGGCTCCGCTGAGGGAGGTCACTCCGGTGGCTAAGCAGGGGGTGGAACCCTCGTGGGACAGTGTGGTCTCAGGACCCTCGGGGTCACAGAAAGACCGGGGGTGCCTGAGTGCGGCAGAGCTCCCAGGTATCGGAGCAGGGAAGCCGGCTGCAGAGACAGAGCCCAGGCGCGGGCTCTCAGCTCGGGGTTGCCATAAACCGTGATCCGCGGCACAGTCGGGCCACTGCTCCTCCAGCAGGGACCCAACAAGCGGCAGATCCGGGGAGACTCCCCTTCCTCCCCCGGGAGGAGCGGCGCGGGAGTGCACCGCAGGGATCTGCTGGGTTTGGGGACTCCACATGGGGTCAGGTGCCAGAGATAGAAACGCTCGATCACAGGCCGGGTGAGCACGGAGTGCAGCCGGAGACCGCGGAGACGGGAGTGACTGACGGCTTTTCTCTGGGGGTGCACTGAGGAGCGGGGCCCTGAGTTCTCGGCTCCTCCGGGGTGGAGATTGGGAGGCCACCATTTTCACTCTCAGCCTTCAAAGCTGTACAGAAAGCTTGCAGGGAACAAAAGCTCCCGAGAGCAAATCCGAGCAGATTACTTAGCCCCGACCGGGCAAGGGCGGGGCAATTCCGCCTCCGGCAAAGACATTTGGGAACCACGGCAACAGGCCCCTCCCCCAGAAGATCAGCGAGAACAGCCAGCCAAGACCAAGTTTACCGATCAATGAGAACGGCAGAACTCCAGCGCTAGGGGACTACTGCACATAGAATCCATGGCTTTTTTACCATGATTCTGTAGTCTTTCAAAGTTAATTTTTTTTAACTGTCTTTTTTTTTTTTTTTTGAATTTTTCTTTTTCCCTTTTTCAACCAACATCTTATCAATCCCTTTTTTAAAAAAACATTTTTATTTTTCATTTTTAGAGTCATATTCTATCCCTTCATAGTAGTTACCTGTATTTTTGGCATATATATATATAAGTTGTTCTGTCTTTAAAATTTTGAGATAGTTTCTTCTAACAGATCAAAATATACCCTAAATCTCTAGTGTATGGTTTTTTCCTACTCCCCTGCCTGATCACATTCTCTCCTTTTTCTTTTTTTTTTTTAAATCCTCTTCTTTCTTTTTTCAAACAACTTCTTACCAATTCCTTTTATAAAATTTTTTATAATTTCCATCTTTACAGTCGTATTCCATCCCTTCATCATATCAACCCTTATTTTTGTACATATATAAGTTTTTCTTTCTTTAAAATTTTGGGAGACACTTTCTTCTAACAGACCAAAATACACCCAAAATCTATTGTGTGTGGCACTGATCTATATACCAGCCTGATCATATTTGATCATATTCTGGGTTTTTGTTTTGTTTTGTTCTGTTTTTGTTTGTTTTTATCTTTATCTTTTTCTTTTTCTTTTTTTCCTTTTTTCTCTCTTTCCCTTTCTTTTCCCACTGCTTCAGGTCTTTTCTGATTTCTTTAGAGTATATTTTCTGGGGACGTTGTTACCCTGTTAGTATTTTGTTCTCTCACTAATCTATTCTCCTCTGGACAAAATGACAAGATGGAAAAAATCACCTCAACAAAAAGAACAAGAGGTAGTACCGACTGCCAGGGACCTACTTGATACGGACATTAGTACGATGTCAGATCTAGAGTTCAGAATCATCACTTTAAAGATACTAGCTGGGCTTGAAAAAAACATGGAAGTTATTAGAGAAACCCTTTCTGGAGAAGTAAAAGAACTAAAATCTAACCAAGTCGAAATCAAAAAGGCTATGAATGAGGTGCAATCAAATATGGGGGCACTAACTGCTAGGATAAATGAGGCAGAAGAGAGAATTAGTGATACAGAAGACCAAATGATGGAAAATAAAGAAGCTGAGAAAAAGAGAGATAAACAACTACTGGATCACAAGGGCAGAATTCGAGAGATAAGTGATACCATAAGACGAAACAACATTAGAATAATTGGGATCCCAGAAGAAGAAGAAAGAGAGAGAGGGGCAGAAGGTATACTGGAGCAAATTATAGCAGAGAACTTCCCTAATTTGGGGAAGGAAACAGGCATCAAAATCCAGGAGGCACAGAGAACCCCTCTCAAAATCAATAAAAATAGGTCAACACCCCGACATCTAATAGTAAAACTTACGAGTCTCAGAGACAAAGAGAAAATCCTGAAAGCAGCTCGGGAGAAGAGATATGTAACCTACAAAGGTAGAAACATTAGATTGGCAACAGACCTATCCACAGAGACCTGGCAGGCCAGAAAGGACTGGCAGGATATATTCAGAGCACTAAATGAGAAAAATATGCAGCCAAGAATATATATCCAGCTAGGCTGTCATTGAAAATAGAAGGAGAGATAAAAAGCTTCCAGGACAAACAAAAACTAAAGGAATTTGCAAACACGAAACCAGCCCTACAAGAAATCTTGAAAGGGGTCCTCTAAGCAAAGAGAGACCCTAAAAGCAACATAGACCAGAAAGGAACACAGACAATATACTGTAACAGTCACCTTACAGGCAATACAATGGCACTAAATTCATATCTTTCAATAGTTACCCTGAATGTAAATGGGCTAAATGCCCCAATCAAAAGACACAGGCTATCAGATTGGATTAAAAAACAAGACCCATCGATATGCTGTCTGCAAGAGACTCATTTTAGACCCAAAGACACCCCCAGATTGAAAGTAAGGGGGTGGAAAACCATTTACCATGCTAATGGACACCAAAAGAAAGCTGGTGTGGCAATCTTTATATCAGACAAATTAGATTTTAAACCAAAGACTGTAATAAGAGATGAGGAAGGACACTATATCCTACTTAAAGGGTCTATCCAACAAGAAGATCTAACAATTATAAATATCTATGCCCCTAACATGGGAGCAGCCAATTATATAAGGCAATTAATAACAAAAGCAAAGAAACACACTGACAATACAATAATAGTGGGGGACTTTAACACCCCCCTCACTGAAATGGACAGATCGTCTAAGCAAAAGATCAACAAGGAAATAAAGGCTTTAAATGACACACTGGACCAAATGGACTTCACAGACATATTCAGAACATTCCATCCCAAAGCAACGGAATACACATTCTTCTCTAGTGCCCATGGAACATTCTCCAGAATCGATCACATTCTAGGTCATAAATCAGGTCTCAACCGGTACCAAAAGATTGGGATCATTCCCTGCCTATTTTCAGACCACAATGCTTTGAAACTAGAACTCACTCACAAGAGGAAAGTCAGAAAGAACTCAAATACATGGAGGCTAAAGAGCATCCTACTAAAGAACGAATGGGTCAACCAGGAAATTAAAGAAGAATTAAAAAAATTCATGGAAACCAATGAAAATGAAAACACAACTATTCTAAATCTTTGGGATGCAGCAAAGGCAGTCCTAACAGGAAAGTATATAGCAATACAAGCCTTTCTCAAGAAACAAGAAAGGTCTCAAGTACACAACCTAACCCTACACCTAAAGGAGCTGGAGAAAGAACAGCAAATAAAGCCTAAACCCAGCAGGAGAAGAGAAATAATAAAGATCAGAGCAGAAATCAATGAAATAGAAACTAAAAGAACAGTAGAACAGATCAACGAAACTAGGAGCTAGTTCTTTGAAAGAATTAACAAGATTGATAAACCCCTGGCCAGACTTATCAAAAAGAAAAGAGAAATGACCCAAATCAACAAAATCATGAATGAAAGAGGAGAGATCACAACCAACACCAAAGAACTACAAACAATTATAAGAACATATTATGAGCAACTCTATGCCAGCAAATTAGATAACCTGGAAGAAATGGATGCATTCCTAGAGATGTATCAACTACCAAAACTGAACCAGGAAGAAATAGAAAACCTGAACAGACCTATAACCACTAAGGAAATTGAAGCAGTCATCAAAAATCTCCCAACAAACAAAAGCCCGGGGCCAGATGGCTTCCCAGGGGAATTCTACCAAACATTTAAAGAAGAATTAACACCTATTCTTCTGAAACTGTTCCAAAAAATAGAAATGGAAGGAAAACCTCCAAACTCATTTTATGAGGCCACCATTACCTTGATCCCAAAACCAGACAAAGACCCCATCAAAAAGGAGATTTACAGACCAATATCCCTGATGAACATGGATGCAAAAATTCTCACCAAAATACTAGCCAATAGGATCCAACAGTACATTAAAAGGATTATTCACCACGACCAAGTGGGATTTATCCCTGGGCTGCAAGATTGGTTCAACATCCGCAAATCAATCAACGTGATACAATACATTAACAAAAGAAAGAACAAGAACCATATGATCCTCTCAATAGATGCAGAAAAAGCATTTGACAAAGTACAGCATCCTTTCTTGATCAAAACTCTTCAGAGTGTAGGCATAGAGGGTACATACCTCAATATCATAAAAGCCATCTATGAAAAACCTACAGCGAATATCATTCTCAATGGGGAAAAACTGAGAGCTTTCCCCTTAAGGTCAGGAACGCAGCAGGGATGTACACTATCACCACTGCTATTCAACATAGTACTAGAAGTCCTAGCCACAGCAATCAGACAACAAAAAGAAATCAAAGGCATCCAAATCGGCAAAGAAGAAGTCAAATTCTCACTCTTTGCAGATGATATGATACTTTATGTGGAAAACCCAAAAGACTCCACCCCAAAACTGCTAGAACTCATACAGGAATTCAGTAAAGTGGCAGGATATAAAATCAATGCACAGAAGTCAGTGGCATTCCTATACACCAACAACAAGACAGAAGAAAGAGAAATTAAGGAGTCGATCCCATTTACAATTGCACCCAAAACCGTAAGATACCTAGGAATAAATCTAACCAAAGAGGCAAAGGATCTGTACTCAGAAAACTATAAAATACTCATGAAAGAAATTGAGGAAGACACAAAGAAATGGAAAAACGTTCCATGCTCATGGATTGGTAGAACAAATATTGCGAAGATGTCAATGCTACCTAGAGCAATCTACACATTCAATGCAATCCCCACCAAAATACCATCCACTTTTTTCAAAGAAATGGAACAAATAATCCTAAAATTTGTATGGAACCAGAAAAGACCCCGAATAGCCAGAGGAAGGTTGAAAAAGAAAAGTAAAGCTGGCGGCATCACAATTCCGGACTTCCAGCTCTATTACAAAGCTGTCATCATCAAGACAGTATGGTACTGGCACAAAAACAGACACATAGATCAATGGAACAGAACAGAGAGCCCAGAAATGGACCCTCAACTCTATGGTCAACTAATCTTTGACAAAGCAGGAAAGAATGTGCAATGGAAAAAAGACAGTCTCTTCAACAAATGGTGTTGGGAAAACTGGATAGCCACATGCAGAAGAATGAAACTGGACCATTTCCTTACACCACACACAAAAATAGACTCCAAATGGTTGAAAGACCTAAATGTGAGACAGGAGTCCATCAAAATCCTAAAGGAGAACACAGGCAGCAACCTCTTCGACCTCAGCCGCAGCAACTTCTTCCTAGAAACATCACCAAAGGCAAGGGAAGCAAGGGCAAAAATGAACTATTGGGACTTCATCAAGATAAAAAGCTTTTGCACAGCAAAAGAAACAGTCAACAAAACCAAAAGACAACCGACAGAATGGGAGAAGATATTTGCAAATGACATATCAGATAAAGGGCTAGTATCCAAAATCTATAAAGAACTTATCAAACTCAACACCCAAAGAACAAAGAATCCAATCAAGAAATGGGCAGAAGACATGAACAGACATTTTTCCAAAGAAGACATCCAAATGGCCAACAGACACATGAAAAAGTGCTCAACATCGCTTGGCATCAGGGAAATCCAAATCAAAACCTCAATGAGATACCACCTCACACCAGTCAGAATGGCTAAAATTAACAAGTCAGGAAATGACAGATGTTGGCGGGGATGCGGAGAAAGGGGAACCCTCCTACACTTTTGGTGGGAATGCAAGCTGGTGCAGCCACTCTGGAAAACAGTATGGAGGTTCCTCAAAAAGTTGAAAACAGAGCTACCACACGATCCAGCAATTGCACTACTGGGTATTTACCCCAAAGATACAAAAGTAGGAATCAGAAAGGGTACGTGCACCCCAATGTTTATAGCAGCAATGTCCACAATAGCCAAACTGTGGAAAGAGCCAAGATGTCCATCGGCAGATGAATGGATAAAGAAGAAGTGGTATATATATACAATGGAATATTATGCAGCCATCAAAAGGAATGAGATCTTGCCATTTGCAATGACGTGGATGGAACTGGAGGGTATTATGCTGAGCGAAATAAGTCAAACAGAGAAAGACATGTATCATATGACCTCACTGATATGAGGAATTCTTAATCTCAGGAAACAAACTGAGGGTTGCTGGAGTGGGGGATGGGGTGGGAGGGATGGGGTGACTGGGTGATAGACACTGGGGAGGGTATGTGCTCTGGTAAGCGCTGTGAATTGTGCAAGACTGTTGAATCTCAGATCTGTACCTATGAAACAAATAATGCAGTATATGTTAAGAAAAAAAAAAAGAAGAAGATAGCAGGAGGGGAAGAATGAAGGGGGGGAAATCGGAGGGGTAGACGAACCATGAGAGAGAGACGATGGACTCTGAAAAACAAACTGAGGGTTCTAGAGGGGAGGGGGGTGGGAGGATGGGTTAGCCTGGTGACGGGTATTAAAGAGGGCACGTTCTGCATGGAGCACTGGGTGTTATGCACAAACAATGAATCATGGAACACTACATCTAAAACTAATGATGTAATGGATGGGGATTAACATAACAATAAAAAAATTTTTTTAAAATTTGAATTTGGGGCGCCTGGGTGGCTCAGTTGTTAAGCGTCTGCCTTCGGCTCAGGTCGTGATCCCGGGGTCCTGGGATCAAGCCCTGCATCAGGCTCCCTGCTCAGTGGGAAGCCTGCTTCTCCCTCTCCCGCTCCCCCTGCTTGTGTTCCCTCTCTCGCTGTGTCTCACTCTGTCAAATAAATAAATAAAATATTTAAAAATTCATAAATAAATAAAAAATAAAAATTAAAAAAAAAAACCCACAATGGGATATCACTTCACACCAGTCAGAATGGCTAAAATCAAAAACACAAGAAACAAGTGTTGGCAAGGATGTGGAGAAAAAGAAACCCTTGTGTGCTGTTGGTGGGAATGCAAACTGGTGCAGTCACTGTGGAAAAGGGTATGGAGCTTCCTCAAAAAATTAAAAATAGAATTACCATATGATCCAGTAATTGCACTACTGGGTATTTACCCAAAGAATACAAAAACACTAATTCAAAAAGATATATGCACCCCTATGTTTATAGCAGCATAATTTACAATAGCCAAATCATGGAAGCAGTCCAAGTGCCCACTGATAGATGAATGGATAAAGATGTGGTACAGGGGTGCCTGGGTGGTTCAGTCAGTTAAGCATCTGACTCTTGTATGTTAACTATACTGGAATTAAGTTTTTTTTTTTTTTTTTTTAAAGGGGGATGCAAAGGAATACATAAGAATAGAATTCACACAGGATCCAGAAATCCCTCCTCAGAAACACCTCTACCCTGGGCCTCTCTTGTTCTCCAGCTGCCCACTGGATATCTCTGCCCAGATCTCCCATGGGTGCTTCAAACTCAACTAGTCCAATACCGAACCCACTTTCTCTCCTTAATCCACAATCTCCTAAACCTCCTCCTCCCACCCAATTTTCCGAGGCAAGAGCCGGAAAGTCATCCTCAGCTCTACCTTCTCCCTCAACTTTCCACTGTCAACTAATCCAACTAATCCTCCTCAACTTTCCTCAACTAATCCACAAACCGTGTAGATCTGAATTCCTAAAGAGCTCTCCATTCCTAAAGAGCTCTCCAATCCACCCGTAGCTCACCCTCTCCATTGCGCTGCCCCAATTCACCAACTCTCCTTAGACCAGAGAAATAGTCTTCGGAATAGTGCTTTTGCTATTATTTAACCCAATCCATCCCCGCGATCTACAAAACCACCAGAGGGAACATTCTAAAACTCCAATCTGCCCAAGTCAATTCCTGCTTTCAAAGCCCCTCCCTGTCTCTCCAGGGCCCTCGGGGTGAAGTGTAAACATTTGATAAGACACAAGCAATGACCCCAGCTCAATGGTACCCATCATTCCCCCTTCCCTTGGGGGCCTCAAAGGACAGATTATAGGCCTCCGAACTGCCTTAACACATTATTGGTGTACCATACTATCTTACACTTCTATTCCACCACTACCTAGAAAGTGCTCTTCTCTTCCTCCCCCAACCTGGTGAGTCTAACCTACCTCCTCTGTGAGGTCTTCCCTGTCCCCTCCCCACAACTACAGCCTCTCTTTTGCACACTAATGTTTCATATAAGGCCTTGAACACACCCGGCACATTGAGATTGCCTGCTCAAACTGAGGCCTCTTGGGACAGGGACGGTATCTTATCCATCTTTGTATCTTTAGCGTTCAACACAAGACCTAGCCCAAAGTAGGCATTCAATAAAGGTTTGTGGAATCAATTAATGGCCTCACTAAGTCTCTATCCACAATAATAGTAGGTCAGTGCCTAATGAGGGTTCCTGGACTTTGGCAGGGACGGGATCTAAGAAGTATCAGGAGGCCTGAGCTCAGGCCTTGGCCGGTACTCCGTGTGACTCCTTATCCTCAATTCAACTTCTCCATTCCACACCCCAGATAAGAAGCACAAAGAGAACTAGAAAACAATCGCCTGGCCTTGAGTCTTTGGCCATAGAATTCCTCCACTCTCTCCAAATCCTCCCTCCATCCCTAGAGGCCTAGTTTGGAACTTATCTGTGAAAAAAAAAAAAAAGAGCATTCTCACCCCAGCCCAGCAAGGGGTTTCTCCACCTTTGAACTCCTGGAAGGCTATTTGCCCACACAAGTCCAGTACCCATCATAGACAAGCTTGTTGGCTTAGTTTAGTTGGCTTCCCAGGGGATCCATAGATGGCAAGTCTCCTGGGGAATGTGATCAAATAGATGCCTGAGCCCCCCACCTTTGACCCGTGAAATCAGAATAAGGGTCGGGAGGGTATCAGTTGAGGAGCCTGAGCTGCCCTGTGCTACATCTGTGTTGTATCTCCCCAACAGGCTCACCAGAGGGTAGTGGATGGCAGAGGCTTTCTCCTGAGCTTTCTGTGTCTCCCCTAGCATCCAGTACAGGGGTGCCCTATAAAGTTTTCTTCAATCTGTAGCCTCTGGGCTGCTTCCCCATGAGAAAACTCAAATGAACAAAGAAACCCAACTTGAAGTTAGTTTATCTGAGGGCACCCAGGAAGAGGTAGCTTTAGCAGTACTCCCCAAATGTTATTTCTGACTGATTTTCCCAGTGCCAAGGTCATCCCTGACCAAAATGGTTTCGGGCTGGAAGACTCTATTTCCTAGGAAAATAAAGATTCAATGACTTGGATCCCCTTAAACATTTTTCTTAATTCTCCTTCTGGGAGAAAAATCAACACTCTAAATCATGTGTGCATGCGTGCACACACACACACACGAATACACACAAATGCATGATTACCCGGACATCTACTGGGGTCACAATCTTATACTGTGTTGGTGTGTATCCCCAGCCCAGGCAGCGGTCTCAGACAGTCAGGAAGCTTACTCGCCACACAAAGGCCCATGACAGTCACAGGCTGAGCCCATGAAGGCAAGAAGGTAGCCTCAGACCTTTTGGTAACTCTTCCAACAAGGAGAATGACAAAATATGCTTTCTGCTTGAGCCTCCATTTCCCAGAAATTCCCACTAAGCCCCTTCCCCAGGATTCTAACTGGTCAAGGTTTCCCTCTGCTAAGAAGGCCAGAGATACCTCAGGCCTACCTCCCCGCTGGCTCCATGAACCTGCAGCCAGAGGCCTCTGGGAAGAAAAGTGGCCTCCATGCTTGCCAACCATCAGAGAACAGACACAAGACCAGCCCCAGCCTGGCCTCAAAGTTCCTTCCATGGCCAAGGCCTTGCATCTATGAGCACAGTTGGACAGGGAGGCGCACTGGCTAGAAGAAGGAGGAGTAGCTCACTCACGCATTTCGCTGGTCATCCATTTGCAGTGACCTGGACAGCAAGTGCCCTCTGGAGCCCATCACTACTCACTTGCATCTACAGCTTGTCCTTTCACCACTCTGGGAGCAGAGGTGACCAGGTAAGCTCCTCTGAGCAGGAGGCCCTGAGGCGGGACAATTACCTGAAGTCCCCCCAAAAAGTATGAGCTGTCTCCTGGGAGACCAGAGGGTCTGCGGGGTAGGAGGGGAGGAAAGGTCATGTTCGGTTGTTAATTTCCAAGGGCTAGTGCAGAGCCAGCAACTAGAGGTAAGACCTGAAAAGTCAGATACCAGGTAGGCACTAGGATGGAGGTAGGATCGAAAAACAGGGGTGGCCAGGCACCTGGGGGGCTCAGTCGGTGAAGCGTCTGCCTTCAGCTCAGGTCATGATCCCAGAGTCCCGGGATCAAGTCCCACATCGGGCTCCCTGCTCACCGGGGAGTCTGCTTCTCCCTCTGCCCTTCACCCTGCTTGTGCTCTCTCTCGCTCTCTCTCAAATAAATAAATAAAATCTTTAAAAAAAGAAAGAAAAACAGGGGTGGCATCGAAGTGAGAACGTCCAGTTACCTTGAAAAGGACTGAGGTACGGGAGTCAAGGCCTAGCCATAGGCATCAGGTTTCATGGGTAGATCATCCGGGGTTAAAGCCGGGGGGACCTAGATGGATGCTACAGTTTTCTGGTGGGGCCTAGCTAGACAGGGCCTTGTCCTCGGGGAGTTGGAAGTCTGGCGGGGCCTGTCCTTCATATAAAGAAATCCAGACCTAGCACGGGTGCCTCCCAGCCCTGGGTCCCCAGAGACCACCACAGTGTTGAAGCTAGAAAAGGTCAGTGGGTTACAAGGAGCCCTGGGGCGTGTGAGAGGATGCTAGCTAATGTCACTGCTCCCCGCCCCCCCCCAAGAGCTGCACGTGAGCTTCCAGTCATTTTCCTCACAAGGGAGATTCGTCCACATTCTCTCATGGACTCTTCACTGAGGCTAAGGAAACATACTTGCCAAATCGGGCTGGCTTTGCTATCGAAAGTTTTCTGAGGGAGGCACCGTGTTGCCAACAATTGAGATAACAAGACCACCCATGCCCAGAAGGCACCTCGGGGAAGAAACATTCCAGTTTCACCCTGGCCCTTGGAGCCTGACGATACGACCTGAGCCCATCAGTTTTCTGCGCATCATTCCTGTCAGCAGGAGTCAGAAGAGCCCAGGGGACCCATGAATCAGATAAGCTTTCTGATACTTTTAAAATCTCCTCAATTGTATGAAAAAGACAATAAACCCTTACAGTCCTGAGAGAGAGAAAGGGAGCCCTTCCAAGGTCTTTTTAACAAGGACGGCCATCCCACTGAGCAGTATTCTTCATGTAAGGCGCTATGTGTGTGCTTTATATATATTATCTACCCTCATTCTTACAACAACCCTAGGGCAGAGGGGTTAAATATAAGTAGGCCCACTTCACAGAGAGGTTGAATGATTTGCCCAAGGCCACACAGCTAATGTGAAGCAGAGCCAAGACTCAGATCCCGGGCTGTGCAACTCGGAGACCAATGCTCTTAGCTGCCATGTCTGCACTTCTCAAAGCAGGAGCTTAGCCACACGAGGAGATTCCTAGGCCCCACCCTCAGCCCCATTGACTCAGAATCCTGAAGGGTGGGCCCGGGAATTGGGGTGCTTCACCCCCACACACCAGGTGTGTGGAGGGGGAGGGTGGGCAGTGTTCTGAGGCACAGGGAAGTTTTCGGCCCTGGTGGACACTCTGCGGCCTCCTGAGTTTGGCACAGGGTCCAGGCGAGAATGCTAAAGGCTCCGTGTCAGACCCGATGCTCTCAGCAGTCTTCCCTGCGCATTTTCCACCCAGTCCTGGTCACTGGACACCAGGGCTCTTTCAGTCGGACCCTTCACCTGGACCCAAGACTCCAGGCCTTTATGGGATCATATACCCCTCTGAGAACTTGTTGAAAACTCCCTTGGTGGCCCCCTCACAAAATACTCACACACACACACACACACACACACACACCCCTTTGCATATTTTCAGGGAATACGTAGATCATCTAAAGCTCCTTTATGAACTGCCTGCCTGCTCAACCCAAGAACCCCACATCACAGAAACTCCTGATCTAGAAATGTGGACACAGCCTAGGTCCTACGGTTGTGTTTTTTTCCTAATCCCCTCTGTTAGAGATACACACCAGAGTGTGATAGGTAAAATGCTATGTTGTCTGCAATTTGGTCTAAAATACTGCCAGTTACGTGGGGGTGAGGCACACAGAGAGCGGCAGGACAGATACAAGATGGGCCATGAGTTGTTCATTGTTGAAGCTGAGAGATGGCTATAGGGGGATTCATTCTACTGTCCTCTCTACTTTTGTATACGTTTAAAAATGTCTAGAATAAAAAGCTATCAACAATTAGGTTGAATTACATGTTATGTGAATTATATCTCAATAAAGCTGGGTGTTTTCTTTTTAAGATTTGTTTTTTTATTTGAGAGAGAGAGATGAACAGAAGGGAGGAGCCGAGCGAGAGGGAGAAGCAGACTCCCCACTGAGCAGGGAGCCCAACGTGGGGCTCAATCCCAGGACCCTGAGGTCATGACCTGAGCCAAAAGCAGACGCTTAACCCACCGAGCCACCCAGGTGCCCCTAAAGCTGTTTTTTTGTTTTGTTTTTTTTTAATTAACCTCCTGTTCTGGACCTGTGTAAATCTGCCAATGGACACAGTAAAGGCCCAGGGAGAATCACTTACTTTCCTTAAAGTCACAGCAACAACCAGAACCTCTTGGTCTCGCTAAGGTGGCAGGAGCCACTCCAAGCAGGCCTCACTGGAGTGTTGAGAAGACTAGTTGCTGTATACGAAGGACCACAAGCAAGAGGCCTAATCGCCTCTAGTAATAGGCATTACTCTGTTGGTAATGAGCCCAATAATGGTAATTATCACTTACCATCCATGTTCAGAGCACTTTACAAAGAGAAACTCACTGAGAGTAACCAATACCCTTTCTCAAGAGGCCAAAAAATGTAGCAGACATCCCACTAACAAGCCTACTTCCCTGCTGTGTAAAGCTTGGAATAAGAAAGAAGTTTCCAGAATGGAGTTGAAAAGGAACAGTTCTTAAAGCTAGCCATCAGTGATGAGTTTTGTTAACAAGACGGACACCAGAATAAACACCAACAGGTGTTCTAGAGAGGAGGCTATGGGGGTGGAAGGTAAGGAGTGACGTCAGTGCTTAGAGGCGAACATCTGCAAAGTCGCCTCATTCCCGTTCGTGGGGGGAAGCCCTAAAGAGGCCTTCTCCCATGCACCCCCAGAATACTGTAGCTCCCCCCAGCAATCGGCAGAGTTGGCCTAAACACGCCTTCCCTTTTTACAGCATGGGTCCCTCCGCCTCTGGAACTTCCTTATAAAACAGAGATGACAGTGGCCCCTACCTCAGGGGGTGGACGTGAGGCTTAACTGAGATTATCTAGATAAAGCCCTCGGAACGGGGCCTGGGCACAGAGCAAGCCCTCGGTAAATGGTAGTAATTCTCATTAATGGTGTTTTCTTTGGATGGCCGCACCACCAGCGGAGCCATTCCTTGGATGTGGCGGAGTGATCGCCCCCCTGAAACACATTTTCCTTAAATTTCCATCCGGATGTGCACTAGGCCGGAAGGGAAATCACCAGAAGATGACCCGCCCCCTCCAATCCTCGCCCGGGGGCTGGTCATTCGTCTGCCAACACTACAAGTATGGCGGCCTGAGCTCTCGTTTCCTCCCTCGAATTCTCCAGATGGAGGTCTTACACGAGCCGCAAATGAAGAGATGGCCCCCTCTCCTGAAACCTACTCCTTCTCAGTTCTCTTGCTTTAACTGGTTTTGTTTTTAATAACTTGGATTATGTCTTTAAAACAGTTTCTCTATCCAGAAGGGCATTAAGGCATTTTTGGCCAACCCGACCCTCTAAGGACGCCCTGTACAGTTCAGCTGCTCTTCACCGCCGGAAGGAAAGCCCTGTAATCTGCTCTTAACCATACACCCTGCTTCTTAGGTTGATTTCTGGGGCATGGTACTTAATAAGGGTGACACTTTAACAAACAAGACCATAAGAAACCTCCACAGCTCCTGGGAAATAAGCCCCGTGGAGCATTTGATTTTCCCTAAATAGAATCTTGAGTGTCTCTTGGATGCATTTTTAAGATTTTATTTATTCATTCATTTTAAAGAGAAAGAGAGAGCACATACACACGAGCTGGGGGAGGTGCAGAAGAAGAGGGAGAAGCAGAGTCCTCGCGCTCAGCGAGCCTGACACGGGGCTCGATCCCACGGCCCTGAGATCAGGACCTGAGCCAAAATCAAGAGTCAGACGTCCAACCAACTGAGCCACCCAGGTGCCCTGCTCTTGGATGAATTTTTAAAAACAAAACAAACCCTTCTTTAGTGGAGGTAACAAAAACCATAAGGAGAGAGTAACCAGCCAGCTCAGGGTGAGTCTAGCTACATGACAAAACAGACCTTACTGTCATTGGTCACGGCCACTCTCCTCGGGGACCCTGGAGACCACATCTACAAAGAGCCACAGGCTTTGGGGGCCTGGTGAGCAGAGGTCAACAGATGACAAACTGTGTGGGGCCCAGAGTCCAAAGAGCCTGTTAGCATCTCTGCAACAATAGCCCTTCTGGGTGACACTGGCCTCATTGTTCTCCTGGTGGCCTTGTTCTGCCCAGGACCCAGAGTTTCAGGGGCAGGCTCTGGCTGCGTTTGATGGAAGGCCTGCTTGTGAGACGCCACAGAAGGGAAATGGTGGCATAGGCGCTCCGGGCCGTACTTACAGAGGGACACTCAGCGCCTCCGCCATCTGACTGCTGCAGGAGCAGAGCAGTGATCCCAACGAGCCGCTCTGCCACCAACTTACTGCCCACCACGCAGACCAATGCCTCTGGATCCCCTTTGATATCCCTGCCTCTCTACCCCAGCCTGGTGCCAGATGCCAAAGCGATAGACACACCGTGGGGCAGAAGCAGGAACCCATGTGCTAGCAAAGCAGCTCGTTCCTCTGGGCAATCTGGATCCAGCTACAAATGTGGGGGGTCATGAGGGAGGGAGGGCACAGAGCTGGGCAACAGATGCAGCCAAGTCCACTTTTCCTTAGGCACATGAGATCTGTATGCTTCACGAGTCACTGCGATGAATTTCAAAACAACTATGCTGGGCTGGCTTCACTCTGACTCCCAAATTGCTATTGCTAACTGCGGTGCACACAAGGAGATCACACTGGTTTTTGTCACAAGTGCAAGTCAGGAGCGCATTGCAAAGGCGTAAGTGTGCCGTCATCAACTCTGAGACTGAAATGTGAAAATATTTCAATTGCTAGACCCGAACCTCGATGAAGGGAAACCATCTTGGCCAGCAACCTCAAATAACCAGCAACGTTGTCCTGGCTTGCCCCCAACCCCTTAGAGGGAAATGAGCCAAATCAGAAGATAGTGGGGAACATTTTAAAGGGGAGAATGTTTGGAGCACATCCGTGTTCAGCCCATCTCCTCCCTCTCTGCCTCTGGTTCTTGGCCACGGTCGTCAAACTATAGCGGGTACCAGAATCACCGGGGTGCTTGTTTAACAGGTGAAGAAGTCTCGAGGTCGCCTCCGGTCACTCAGCTGGATAGTTAGCTAATATTCGGGGAACAGCTACTATGTGCCAGGCATTACTGTAGACACTTAGAGATCCAGCAGTGAACAAGACAGAGTCCCCGTCCTTGGGAAGCTTACAGTCTTTTTATTTCTTGAAAGATTTTATTGGTTTATTTGAGAGAGAGAGAGAGAGCGCGTGAGCCAGAGAGCACAAGCAGGGGGAATGGCAGAGGGAGAGGGGGAAGCAGACTCCCAGCTGAGCAGGGAGCCCGATGCGGGGCTCGATCCCAGGACCCTGAGATCATGACCTGAGCCAGAGGCAGCTGCTTAACCGACTGAGCCACCAGGTGCCCCAGGAAGCTTATGGTCTAATGGATGGGCTAGACAAGAAAGAAAGAAGTTAATTGCCAATATCCAGGAGCCCTATGAAGTACACATCATATGGATGTGACATGGAAAGACCAGGGTGGGGTTGTGATTTTAAAGAGTGTGACCAGAGCAGGCCTCTCTGAGAAGGTGATGTTTGACTGAGGCCCGAGTGAACAGAAGGAGCCGGCCATGGGAAGGGCATTATATCAGAAGGAAGAGTAAGAGCAGAGACCCTGACCGAATGAGACAGGGCTTGATTCACTCAAGGACAGAAGGACAGATAAACAGAAGGCCTCGAGAGTCATTGTCAGTAGATCTTAGAAAAGGGCCAAGAAGCTGCATTTTTAACCAAAGCCCTCCCCCCACCCCAGGTGATTCTGAGCTGTAGGCCCAGTTGAGAACCCCCAGGTTACACTGTCATTCAGAAGCCTGATCCCAAGGCCTGCAACGTCACCCCAGTCAGCAGGCCTGTGCTAATCATTGTTCACTGAGAAGGGAAAGAGTCCCCACAATAATTCCACTGGAAAGTTCCTTGGGAGAAGGACAGTGTCTGTCCATTTCATAACCATGGTGCCTAGAACCGTGCCTGGTACACAGTGATATCTGGTGAATGAAATGAATGAGTGGTGCTGCCCCCATAGCTCCCGGTGTTCCGTGAACTCATTTTCAGTGAACCAGAGTTTTTCTCAAACAAAAATTTCATAAACGCCGAATTAAAAAGCGGCTTCTTCCTGCCCCCCTCGTTACTGGAGAATGCTTTGTGAGAAACTCCCCCTTTCCAAGCAGCCACGTCCAGGGTAATCTCTGCATTTTGAGGTAGGGGCTCCGTCTCACCACGGGGCTCTGGGGGCTTAGAGAAAGGACTGGTTGAAGGGGCTAAGCTCACACTTGGAACCAACCAGCCAGGGCCTCAGCCCCGGGGCCACCTGGAAGGCCTGCATGTGAACTCCTTGATGTCAGGTGCCACCTACAGGCTGCTGGGAGTGTGGTGGGCCCCCTCAGGAGCCCTGGCCAGGGCTGCTGTGGGGGCCTCCCCAAGGCTTCTGAAGCCTCAGCATGATCCAGTTGAGGAAGTAAGGTCGAGGCCGTGTGTGTGGGCCTCCCACCTGCCTCTCTATGCATCCTTCTCAGCACCTCTTACCTCAGGCGGCCGGGACCATTGGGCTGACGTGATGGTACCTGGCCCAGAGGCAGGCCCGCCATATCTAGGCGGGGTTGTGAATCCGCATCCCAGATCTCTTCCTCTCCCTCCTGCCTCCTTTACCAAACAACACCTTCCTGTGGAGACTTCTACTTCCGGGAAGATGGAGTAGGTGTACTTTTCTCCACTCCTCCCTTCCCTCTCTGAAAGACCCCGTAAAGAGGTTCAAGAGACAAGCTACTGACTGGGAGAAAGTATTTATAAACCACATATCCAACACAGGACAAGTATCTAGAATATATAAAGAACTCTCAAACCCAACTGCAGAAAAACAAGCAATCCAATTAGGAAACAGCCAAATAACATGAACAGACGTTTCGGCCAAGAGGATACACAGACGGTCCATAAGTACTTAAAAGCATGTTCAATATCACTGGCCATTCGGGAAATGAAAAATAAAACCACAACACGATACCTATCAGAAAGGTTGAAACAAACAACAAAATGGGGCACCTGGCTGGCTCAGGCCATAGAGCATGCAACTCTTGATCTTGGGGTCATGAGTTTGAGCCCCACATTGGGGGTAGAGTTTACTTAAAAAAATAGCAACAACACCAAATGCTGGTGAGGATTTAGAGAAACCAAATCATTCGTATGTTGCTGGTGGGGTTATAAAATGGCACGGCCACTCTGGAAAGAAGTTTGGCAGCTTCTTAAAAAGGTAAACGTGGGGGGCGCCTGGGTGGTGCAGTTGGTTAAGTGTCCAACTCTTGATTTCAGCTCAGGTGATGATCTTGGGGTCATGGGAGGGAGCCCCACATCGGGCTCCTCGCTGGGCGTGGAGCCTGCTTGGGATTCTCTCTCTCCCTCTCCCTCTGCCTCTCACCCTCCCCCCCCATGTGCATGCATACTCTATCTAAGAAAGAAAAGGTAACCATGCGACTACCATATGATCCAGCAATTACACTCTTGGGCACACATCCCAGAGAAATGAAAACTTAGGTCCCCACAAACACCCATCCACAAATGTTTGCAGCAGCTTTATTCATAATAGCCAAAAGCCAGAATGGGCCCAGATGTCCTCCCGCAGGTTAAGCACTGTGATACATCCATACCATGGAAAACCACTCAGCAACAAAAAGGAATCAAGTCTTGACACATTCAACAGCCTGGATGAACTTCCGGAGAACTCTGTTGAGTGAAAAAAGCCAAAGGTAACATACTCTGATTTTACTCAGATAACCTTCTTGAAGTGACAAAATTAGAAGAATGGAGAACAGATTAGTGGTTGCCAGAGTTGAGGAGGAGGGGTGAAGTGGGAGGGAAGTGGGTATGGCTGTACAAAGGTGACAGGAGGGATCTGTGTGGCGAAGGAAATGTTCTGTACCTTGACGGTTCTGATGTCCACACCCTGGTTGTGATTGGGCGCTCTAGTTTTGCAAGACGCCACCATTGGGAAAACCTGGATAAAGGGTACTTGCTCTCTCTCTGTACTGTTTCTTACAACTGCATAGGAACCTAGGGCAAAATAAAACGTTTAATTGCAAAAGAAAAGACCTGGGGCACCTGGATGGCTCAGTCGGTGAAGCGTCTGCCTTCGGCTCAGGTCATGATCCCGGGGTCCTGGGATCGAGCCCCAGTCGGGCTCCCTGCTCAGTGGGGAGCCTGCTTCTCCCTCTCCCTCTGCCCCTCCCTCTGCTTGTGCTCTCTCACTCTCTCTCTCAAATAAATAAATAAAATCTTTTTTAAAAATTTCCAAAACTTATTTTAAAAGAAAAGACCTTTCTGTGCCTCTGTTTATCCCCCTCTCTTGGGCCCCGCTATAGTAATCCACGCAGAGTGCTAGCGGGTAGTAAAGGCACTGATGTTATCCCCACGTCCTACCTACCTCAACAGGGGTTTCCTGGTGATCGCAGAAGGGCGACGTTTTGTAGAAGACATTGCCTTGAATTTAAAATCAGGTTACCTCGAGGCCTGGTCTTCATAGGCTTTGTGACCTCAGACAAATTGCTGGGCCTCTCTGAGATTCCATCTCATCCCCTGTAAACAACTTTTAAAGAGTAAATGAAAAAGTGAAAACACATGGTAAATTGTAAAGCGGTACTCAAAAGAAGGTCTTTTTGCTTGTCTTCCTCCTTCCCTGTCCTTATTCCTTCCAGCTAGAGGAAGGGACTACGTCTAGAGGAAGTCGTGTGTCTTCCTGTGTTCCCAGGGCTTAGCCCAAGTCCCTGCCCCGGGAGGTGCTTGGGAGGTGCTCGCTCATGCTGGTGACGGCAGAATGTTTAAAGCCAGCGGTTCGCTCTAATGGCGGAGAAGATAGGTTCAGCCCCACGGCGGACACAGGCCTTGGCCGTGTCTTTGGCTGAGACTTTGAAGAGCCCTTGGTAGCGTCCCATGTCAACAGCTCCCTTCCCTGGGAATAGCTTCACTCAGAGACATCACGGGACCGAGAGGCAGCGTCCATGGAACAGCCCAGCTGCCAGTTTGGGGGCACCAGAGAGGACAGGAGAGAAGAGAAGCTTCTCCCTCTGCCCAAGAACTTTGCTATTCCTACCACCTTTACTCGTCCCCGCGCTCCTGAGGCAGGGAGAGCAGGGAGCATCCCCGGTCTCCACGTGCAAACCCTGCAGGGAGACAGGGCTGAGGCCTGCCCGAGGTTCACAGGGCGAGTGAGTCAGCGGCCCAGCTGGGGCCGGACTCCCGAGCCAGAGATTTTCCACAGCAGGGATGGTGTCCAAATGGAAAAGCTAAGACAGAGAAAATGCAGCTCTTCCCTGCCCCAACCTGGAGCCTCTCCTGAGGGAATTTCGGCCCGGCCTCACCATGTCTTTCCACCCAACTTGCTTTCTGAGGGAGCTGCCGTCACAGCAGGCCTGGTGGGGGGCTGTCCTGGGAGATGGCTTCCCTCCCGTTAGGCTCTGAGCTGTCAGTGACCTATTTAAAGACAGAGAAGCCAGGTTGGGGTTTGAGTCTCTCGGGGTGCCTCTCACAGGTGGCTCCCCGGGGACTTCCTAGGCACCTCTTCCTGCTTCTCCTCAGTGGTGACTGCTGGGGGGGGGGGGAGGTGGGGAGGGCACTTTTCTTCTTACCTGGCCCAGGAAGCCCAGAGTGTCCTTGGAAACTCACTCAGAGACTGAAGAGAACAAGTCAGGGCCTTTCTGGAAGGCAGGCTGAGGGAGGGGAAGCCGCCCCACGCACCCCGCCCCCTCCCAGTCTGGATGCTTTCCCCAAGGGCCCCTTCTCCCCTCGGCCGCCCCCACCAGGTCTCTGAGAAGACTGAAGTGGGAAAAAGCACCAGCTG
Organism: Halichoerus grypus; assembly: GCF_964656455.1. Classification (NCBI taxonomy): domain Eukaryota; kingdom Metazoa; phylum Chordata; class Mammalia; order Carnivora; family Phocidae; genus Halichoerus; species Halichoerus grypus. Next base: position 30,918,633 of record NC_135727.1, on the reverse strand, counting down.
CTCGGGAGGGGGAGTACCGGAAGCCATTGACTTGGATTCGTTCACCCATTAGCAGGTTGCCAACTTGGAAAGCAGAGAGCGTTCCGCGGCGACTGGGAAGGTTTGAACGGGGGAGTTGGAAGGGTGGTGGGGTGGCAGGGAGGACTTTGGAGCAAGCAAGGCCTTGCTGAACACCCCTTCTGTGCCTGGCCCCATGCCGGCCCCCGGGAGGCCACTGCTCCTGCCCTCAGCTTGCTCTCCGTCTGCGACCAGGGGTCAGAGCTCCCAGGGAAGGCCCGAAGCAGGAGGCATGAATGCTCAGGCCAGCCGGTCTCGGCTTCCACGCACCCCGCGGGACCTTTTTGGCAGCCTGCCTAACCATTCATCTGTTCATTCATTCATTCATTTGCTCGTTAACCATTCCTTCGCTTCATAAATACTTACGAAGTGTCCATTCTGTGTTGAGCCCTGGAGGGACAGTGGTGGACAGGGCAGGCTCTGTGCCTTCTGGAGCCTACAGCCTAAGGGGGTCTGGGGGGGGCTCCTTTAGGTGGGGTGGTTCAAAGAGGCCTCTCCTTACCATGAGGCCACACCCTACTTCTTACAGACCCACAGATGCTTTCCAGTCAGAGCTGCCAAACCTGAAATCTAAGTGTCTTGTAGAAACTGCCAACAGTGCAGACATCTAAGACTCAAAAATGGGTCCCTAGCACCTCATAAAAACCTTCTCCCTTCGCGGGGCCTCTCACCGGTAAAGGAAGGTTTGAAGAGGGAGGAAAGAGGCAGGCGAGGCTGCAGTGGGGCCCCTGGAACCCCTGGCCAGTGGAGTGGCGTCGGTGTCACTCAGTAATCTCCTCCTTCAAAGAGCTCCCAAAGTCCCTCCCTGTCTTTTAAAGTCACAGTAACTTAGGACCAGGGGGTTCTACTTGCCCTCATTCATGTGCTCAACAAGAATCCCTCGCGCAGCCACCAGGAGCGGACACTAGTCCGGCGGCTGGAGACCCAAGGGTCAGCTAGACAGCCCCGGCTCTCGGGGAGCTTCCAGTCTGATCCGTGGACCCGACGGGGGTGAATTAATTTCATGAATACCGAATTCATTACAGTTATGCTAAATACTTCGAAAGAGACTAAGAGGAAGTCCCTCCTTCAAGGCAGGGCTCAGGGAAGGCTTTCCGGAGGAGGTGAAACCCTAAGGATGCAGGATGCGCAGGATTTGGCCCCGGCCGAGAGGCGGGGGAGAAGGAAGTGCTGTCTCACAGAGGACACGGCAAGGGGGGGCCCACAGGCCACGTGGCAGGGGCACTTCCAACGAACAGAAAGCGGGCCAGGGTTTGGGGCTGAGCCAAGTCAGGAGAGAGAGGCTCAATATGAATTCCGGGGCGCGCCTGGGTGGCTCAGTCGGTGAAGCATCTGCCTTCGGCTCAGGTCATGATCCCAGGGTCCTGGGATCGAGCCCCGTGTCGGGCTCCCTGTTCTGCGGGCATCTGCTTCTCCCTCTCCCTCTGCCTCTCCCCCAGCTCCTGCTTTCTCTCTCTCTCTCTCTCTCAAATAAATGAATAAAATCTTAAAAAAATATATATATATGAATTCTGGAAGATAGGCAAGGAGAGGCCAGACAGGCGGGACCTCACGCCCCCGAGAGGCATTCAGGTTGCAGCCTAAGAGCTTTGAGGAGCCACTGAAGAGCTTCGGCAGGGGACAGAATCAGTTTGGCATTGGCTTTGTGGGGGCAGCCAAGAGTGGAAATGGGGAGACAGTTGGAAAGCTGCTTACAGTCATTTAGGTGGGAGATGAAGACGGAAGCCTCGATCTGTGTGGAGTGGGGAAGTTGGAGGCCAGTGGAAGAGTCTAGACACATTTAGGAAGTGGAGTCAACAGGACATTTTGGTGGAGTGGCTGCGGAGCTTCAGGGAAGGGAGGATTTGTCCCCATTGTCCAGAGTGGCAGGTGAGAACACATAAAAGAAAATCTCCAGAACCAAGGGCTTGAGAAAGTTAAACAAGATACCAAAGCACTACCCATAAATGAGAAAACAAACTATGAATACACGCAATGACTCGGGTGGCTATCAAGGGCATTATGCTGTGGGGGAAAAAACCAACCTCTAAAGCCTACCTACTGTATGAGTCCATTTATGTAACATTCTCGAAGCGACAGAATGATAGAGAATGGAGAACAGATTAGTAGTTTCCCGGGGCGAGGGATGGAGGGTGGGTGTGACTATGTAGAGTCGCTCGGGGGAGAATTTTGTGGTGACACATTAGTTCTGCATCTTGGTCGTGGTGGTGGTGGTTTTGCATGTGGTAAAATGGCATAGAGCTACAAACACACATCGTCCCAGGGCCAGTTTCCTGGTTTTGATATTGTATTATAGCAACATAAGATTTAACCACGGGGGCAGACTAGACAAAGAATACACGAGAACTTTCTATATTATCTTCACAACTTCCTGTGACTCTATACTTATTTCAAATTTTATTTAATGAGGGTGGAAGAGACAAAACACGGTGTGTGGCATGTAGAAAGCATTTGATGAAACGTAGCTACTATTAAAACCAGATGTTGCCCCTCCCCCATTTTCAAGGAACCTCGAGCTCAGGCCTGTGGGGGAAATAACAAGGCCTGTGGCTATGGTGACATTCTGAGGGGGAGTGGGGGCTTAGGTTGAGTTGAATAGGGGGGACAGAAGGAGGACAGAGCAGATAAGGGAATCCATAAGGGCTTTTTTTTTTTTAATAAAAAATACGAATTAGGCGACTTACAAATTGAGATTTCAGAAGGGGTCCCCTTAAAGGTCTTTGAAAGACCAGCCTGCATTTATGAATTTGTTTACAGGTCATTAACTCTTTAACGAAAGTCTGAGGAGCAGAGTTCAGGGAAATCTTAGCAGGGAATCTTGGAAGGCCCATTGGCGGCATGTCATCAGCAATGACCGCATCCTACTAGGACCAAGTTACTTCCTGAAGAACGCTTCCTGACCAAAACTCACTTTTGTGTGTGTGTGTGTGTGTAGAGTAGGCTGGGATTCGGGGGGCACTGAGGTGAGTCTTCCCCACCCAGATCTTTCCCATCCACTGGCTGGTACTTACTTCCCCCTTAGAGTTTCATTCCTTTAGCTTTAGACCAGACTCCCTGTTACAACCTTAATCATGGCTAGGAGTAGATTTTGATGAGGGGAGACTAGGCCAGCTCTCGGCTGAGGGAAGAAGGGAGCAGAGCATATGGATAAGAAGGGAGAGAAGTCTTCTTTCATGGCCTTTGTGCACAACTCATCTTGTTTGGGGCATATTCCTCACCCCTCTTGTTCATTGCTGAGAGCAGAGCAAGCAGGCTGATGATGATGATGACAATGGTGACGACAGTGGGAGCTACCATGTTTTAAGTACCTACCAGATGCCAGGAAATATGCATATATTTTCTCTCACTTTCACAACAAATCTCACAAAAAGGGTGCTATTTTTAGCACCTCTTTAAAGGTGTAGAAACAGCTTTAGAGAGGCCAAGAGACTTGGTATAACCAGGTTAGGAATCCAGGTCTTGTCTGGCCCAAACGGACTGCCTTGAAAGAGACTGTAATAGGGCATACCTCATCCAACGGAGGGGTCAGGGAAGGCTTCTAGAGGAATTGTCCAAAGGACTGTTCTCCAGACTGTTCTCCCTCCATCCTTGGGATTCAACCAGCACACGCTCACCCATAGCTGTTGGGCTCCCATTTCCCTGGGGACAGTCTGTAAGATGGAGATCTGCTAACGAGTCAGGGGATGATGGGGACCCCAATTTGGTCACAAGTTTGGTTTCACACCTCCTGCTCCATCAACCTGGGTATCCCCCAACATTCAACCAGAAACCTAAGTGGCCTAAAATCTGAATGGTACCATTTTAGGGTGCCTACCCCTCCCCTCATTTGCTAAACCAGAACTGCCATCCTTTCTTTAGTGTAGGGCCTCCTTTCTCCTGTGTGGGGTAGGGACCAGCTAGCTCCCCTTGGCTGCCAAAATACAATCTCCCCCCCGCCCTGCCCCAGAAGGACCACGTGCTGTGGTGTTCTCACAGTGAATCTCAAGTAGGAAACAACTTTTGATGCACGTGGAGATAAAGACAGGCGGGCAAGTTGGAAGGGAGAAAGAAGACCGTGGGATGAAGGCAGAGCTGAGAAGGATGGTGGTGGTGTGCCCGACTTGGTGGATGTTCCAGAGGGCAAGCTCAGTGTTCTCTAAAGTAACCAAATAGTAGACTTAAGGTCTTTATGCAAAGAAAACCAATAAATGAAAAGCAGGGCTCTGATGCAATGACTGGTGGGAAGAGCACTAAGTGAGTAGTAGTTGAATCCGGTATGGGACTATGGATAAATATACACATGTATGTGTGTGTGAGAGATATGACTAACGTAATATATAGACTAGAATACACTGTAATATACTGAGAAAGAGAAGAGCATCCCCTACGATCCAGGAGCGGGCCTGGCGATACCAGCCAGCCACTGGCCCTGCACTCAACCACGAGGCCTCAGCATTCTGTCCAACAGAAACAATTCCACAAACAGCAACATCAGACAAGGCCACTGGGTGACCGTGACGGACTGAGGCCAAAGCGAGACCACTCCTTACTCATGTCTGAACCCAGACAAAACATGACCAGTGTCCAAACCACAGAAATGACTAAACGTCCCCCTCTCCTGGCAAATATGGGGGCTGCTGCTTTACCCATTCTAGCTCTTGTCTGCCCTCCTTCAAGATGAGATTTATTGAAATATCCAGGCATAGACGTGGCCCTGCTTTCTAGTAGTATCCGATCTAGGGCAAGCTGTGGCTTCCTTAAACCCTCCCAAAGTCACAGAACCCAAGCCCGACTCCTATGTGTGCTTTCTAGCACCCTCTTCTTGAGATGGCCAAGGTTCCCCATAGTGTGCATTATTCCCCACTGCTGGAGAGTATTGAGTATGGGAGGGGTGTGTGTGTGTGTGTGTGTGTGTGTGTGTGTGTGTGTGTGTGTGTCAGCGCGCATGCGCTCACTAGTTAAAAATATATCAATGTAGGGGCGCCTGGGTGGCTCAGTCGGTTAAGCTTCTGCCTCCGGCTCAGGTCATGATCCTGGAGTCCCGGGATCGAGCCCCGCATCGGGCTCCCTGCTCGGCGGGGAGTCTGCTTCTCCCTCTGCCCCTCACCCTACTCTCGTGCTCTCACTCTCGCTCTCTCTCAAATAAATAAATAAAATCTTTAAAAAATATATATATATATATCAATGTAGATATAAATATATCTCATACACATATACTTTTTTCCTACATGATATGGTCTTAGTTTTAAACTCTTCACTTAAGATTAAAATGGGACCTTGGCTGGACATCTGAAAAACCGACCCAAATCTCATTAATTGGAAAGAGCCATAATTCACACGAGGAGTATAGGCCGCGGAAGTTTACCTTTGCCCTAACTATAAAAAAGGAGTAAGCTATGAAAATTAATCATCTGAATAAAAATGGCTTCAACTAGTTCAGAAGCAGCATCATTTGCATGTTAATTATGTGCTAATTACTTTACCTTATCTACTCATTAACAAAAGTCAAGGGCAGGGGGTACCTGGAGCTTGCCTCCACCAAGTCAAGGCATTCTTCATCCTGAAGGGTTGTAGATCTTGAAACGTCCCCAGAAACACTGGAGGGCAGGGAGGTGTGAAAATTCAGATTTCCTGCTTCTGTTCCCCAGAGCAGGTGACTCTTGCTTGATCTTGAGGTCATGAGTTTGAGCCCTATGTTGGGCAGAAAGATTACTAATTTTTAAAAGTAAAGGGAACCTCTACTTAGTTTCATCCTGTTATGCATTAGTTGGAGTTACTGTTTTACTTGAAAAGAACTTCTTTGTAAACAGTCTGTGAATGGGACTATGGTAGGGGGCCTTTACCTACTAATTATTCAAAAACTCTGAGACAACTACCCATTGCATACCTCCAGGGTTGTCCAGTTCCTTCCTGGGACAAAAGCACACGAGTCCATATGGTTATTCAGGCCATTTTGGCAGACAAGTAATCTGATATCTCTTTCACATTCTGAGCAGTTCTGAGCCCCATGTCTCACGCCTCCCTAATCCAGGATTTCTCAACCTAGAATTATTGACACGGGGGCTGGATAATTGTTTGGGGCTGGAGGGAGACTCTCCTGTGCATTACAGGATGTTTACCCGTATCCTTGCCCTCTACCCACCAGCGGCCGGTAGCAGCGCACCTCCCCACAACCCCCATGTAAAGATCGAAATGATCCCCAGACTTTGGCAAATGGCCCCGAGCAGCAAAACCCTCCAGTTGAGAATCACTGTTCTAAAGCCTCAGTTTTGCTAAATGGCTTGCACTTACCTCTTCAGCCTCACCTCCCCACTCACTTAAAGCAGATAGTGGACAGTCATCTGGAGTCTTGCCCCTAGGCTTATTGCTGCCTCTACCCAGGCGAAAGGACCACACAAAACTAAGGCACGGTTGGGAGAATTAGGCTCAGAACAAACTCCCAATCGGCCTCCTGCAATGGAGGAGGGTTTCCAAGTGTCTATCTGTCACTAGCCCCTTGGCCTTGGAGGGGTTTCCAGAGGTGCCCATCGCTTAATTCCCTTTGCCCTACAGTTGTTTGAGGGACCCCTGGTCTCCCTGCTGTCTAGATGCTAAGTGCTGGGCATCTAATCTGTGTTGGCCCTACCCTGGGTTAAAGAGATGGCTAAAGGGCGCCTGGGTGGCTCAGTCGGTTAAGCGTCTGCCTTCGGCTCAGGTCATGATCCTGGGGTCCTGGGATCGAGCCCTGCATCGGGCTCCTTGCTCAGCCAAGAGCCTGCCTCTTGCTCTACCTCTACCTCTGACAGTCCCCCTGCTTGTGCTCTCTCACATGCACCTTCTCTCTCAAAAAATAAATAAATAAATAAAATCTTTTTTAAAAAAGAGAGAGAGATGGCTAAGGTGGACAAGTAACAGACAATCCCAACGCAGTTTGACCAAGGGTCTGAGAGAGGAAAGCCCAAGGAGGCCGTGGGATCCCCAAGAAGGGCACCTGCCCCAGCCTGGGAGGTCAGGGAAGGGGTCCTGGAGAAGGTGACATGTGAGCTAAGTTATGAAAAAAGAATGGGAATTTGCAAGGCAAAGGCTAGCCTGGGCTCGGCTGGGCTAGGCTAAGGCCAGAGAGGACACCGGAACAGAGGGATGGGGTAGCATGGACTGTATTTGGAAGATAGTGGTAACCCCAAGTTGTTGACCATTTCCCCAGCTTTAAAAGTGAAGAAAGAAAAGATGAGGGCAGAGTGGTAAGCAGGGACCTGCTAATGAAGGGCATTGCACGCCAAGCTAAGAAAGGCATTCTTTATCCTGAAGGGTTGTAGGTCTTAAAACGTCCCCAGAAACACTGGAGGTCAGGGAGGTGTGAAAATTCAGATTTCCTGCTTCTGTTCCCAAAGATGCTGATTCACTTGGGGCCCAGCCAACTATATTTTCTTCTTTAGACTATTAATATGGTGGATTACATTGATTGATTTTTTTTTTGAGAGAGAGGGTGTGTGTGAGGGGGGAGGGGCAGAGGGAAAGAGAGAATCTCAAGCAGGCTCCGCGCTCAATGTGGAGCCCGATACAGGGCTCAATCTCACAACCCTGAGCTAAAACCAAGAGTCGGATGCTTAACTGACTGAGCCACCCAGATACCCCTGATGTTCAAATATAAAATCTGCCTGACATTAAATTATTGGATAACCCCACTTGGTTGGGGCATATTATTCTTTTTTTTTTTAAGATTTTATTTATTTATTTGACAGAGAGAGAGACAGTGAGAGAGGGAACACAAGCAGGGGGAGTGGGAGAGGGAGAAGCAGACTGCCTGCAGAGCAGGGAGCCCGATGCGGGGCTCGATCCCAGGCCCCCAGGATCATGACCTGAGCCTAAAGCAGATGCTTAACACCTGAGCCACCCAGGCACCCCGCATATTATTCTTTTTATGTGTTGCCGAATTCTATTTGCCAATACATTGTCGAGGATTTTTGAATCTATATACACGAAGGATATTGGTCTGTACTTTGATTGATTGATGTTTGGACCATCTTTGTCTGGTTTTGGTATCAGGCTGATGTTGGCCTCATAAAATAAGTTGAGAAGTACTCCTTCCTCTTCTATTTTCTGAAAGAAATTATGTAGAACTGGTATTAATCTTTTGAATGTTTGGTAGAATTCACCAATGAAGCCATCTGGGCCTATGCTTTTCTTTGGGGAGTGTTTTGAATTACTCATTCAATCTCTTTAATAATTATAGAACTATTCAAGTTATCTAGTTCTTCTTGACTGAGTTTTAATAGTTTGTGATTTTCAAGGAATTGGAACATTTCATCTGAATTGTCGAATTTATGTGCAGAGTTGTTGGAGGTGTTCCCTTATTATTCCTTGGACATCTGCAGTGTCTGTATTGATATCCCTGATTTCATTCCAGATATTAGTAATTTGTGTCTTGCTTTTTCTTTGTCAATCTTGCTAGAGGTCTATCATTTTCATTGATCTTTTCAAAGAAACTGCTTTTGGATTTCATTGCATTTTCTTCTTCTTTTTTTTTTTTCCTGTTTTCAATTGCATTGATTTCTGCTCTTTATTATTTCCTGGTTTCTGCTTCCTTTAGGTTTATTTTGCTCTTCTTTTTATAGTTTCTTGAGTGGAAGATTAGATTATTGCTTTGAGACCTTTCTTCTTTTTTTACATAAGCATTTTAATGCTATCAGTCTCCCTCTCAGCACTGCTTTAGCTGCACCCCACAAATTTCGATATGTTGTACCTCCATTTTCATTCAGTTCAAAATCTTTTCTCATTTCCCTTGAATCTTCCTCTTTGACCCATGGATTGCTTAGAAATCTGTTGTTGAGTTGCCAAGTATTTAGAGATTTTCCTCATATCCTTCTGTTATTGATTTCTAGTTTGATGCCATTGTAGTCAGAGAACATATTCTGTATGATTCCAATGCTTTTAAATTTATTGAGATTTGTTTTATAACCCAGGATATGGCCCCTTTTGGTGAATGTTCTTTGCACACTTGAAAAAAAATGTGTATTTTGCTGGAGTAGATGGAGTGTTCTAGAAATGTCAGTTAGATCTAGTTGGTCGGTAATGTTATTGAATTCTTCTACACCCTTGCTGATTTTGTCTAAGGCACCTACATTTTTTAACCAGATCTGGGGAAATGAAGTGCAGCCCTCACATGAAACCCACTGCTCTGGGGACTGAAAAGGGAATGGTGAAAACCTGATTTAAAGGGCATCAGGTGGGATGCCTGGGTGGCTCAGTTGGTTAAGCATCCAACTCTTGGTTTTGACTCAGGTTGTGATCTCATGTGTCATGAGACAGAGCCCCGCGTGGGGCTCCACACTCAGCAGGGCGTCTGCTTGAAGATTCTCTCCCTCTGCCCCCCACCACTTGCATGTGCACTTGCTCTCTCTCTCTCTCAAATAAATAAGTGAATCTTTTTTTAAAATTTTTAAAAATAAAATAAAATAAATAAAGGGCACCAGGGAAAAAGGTCTCCCTGACCCCAAGTCTCTCCCACTCAGGTGCAGAATGTGAGGGTTTTTGCTGACCTAAAGTTCCATGTTCCCTGAGATGAAGCACTAGGGATCAGATACATTTAGCTGATTAATTCTTTCCCGCCCTCAGGGAAGGATAGATTGGTTGGCCTGCAAGAGAATTTTGATTGGGATGGCACCAGTAAGGGCCACAATTTTGTCCTAGCATTTTCTTTGCCTCAGCCCCAAGGAGCACCCTGCCCTCACCTCTTGTCCAAGCATGAGCCCCACAAGCCCCCAGCCCCACACTCCCTCCTACAGTTTTCTCTGGGAACAGTGAGGTGTGGATGAAAGTGTAAGGAATTAGGGGGTACACGGAGAACCCCAAGTTTTAGCCAGATTTCCCCAGTCCTCCTCTCCCATACTCCCAAAGTATGGCTGGAGCACAGATTTGGGCTCCCAAGGGGGCCAAGTACAAGAAGAGGAGGGGGACACCAGAAGAGAAAGCAGTCAAAGGCAGTGGTTCTTAACTATCAATGGGTCCCAGAATCTTTTGAGAATTTGATAAAGTTTTGAACTTTAGTCCCAGTAAAAAAAAAAAAAAAAAATGCCCTTGGGATGGACCCACAGTTATGCCCTTGGTTTTGGGGTGTTTGCAACTCCCTGAGGAGTATTCCTTGTGCCCCATCCTAAGAACTTCTGTTGCAGAGAAAGTGGCAACCTATATGTCCCTCCTCCCCTTCAGATGGCAGAAAGCCTCCTTTGTCCCCCCAAAACATCCCCTCCATCTTCTTGAGTGGCTAAGATTTCTTATTGTTATATCCAATGGCAAAAGACAATAAGCAGAATCTTAAGGGACCCCGAATGGCCAAAACAATCTTGGAAAAGAAAAACAAAACTGGAAGACACACTTCTTGATTTCAAAACTTATTACAAAGCTATAGTAATTAAAACAGTGTGGCACTGGCATAAAGACAGACATATAGACAAATGGAATAGAATAAAGAGTTCAGAAATAAACCCTTGCATACAACGTCAAATTATTTTGGGTGCCAAAACCATTCAGTGGGGGGAAGAACAGACTTTTCAACAAATGGTCCTGGGAAACTGGTTATCCACATGCAAAAGAATGAAGTTGGACCCTTATCTCATGGCATATACAAAAATTAACTCAAAACAGATCAAGGAGCTAAATGTAAGACCTAAAATAAAACTCTTAGAAGAAAACGTTGGCCAAAAGCTTTATGACATTGGATTTGGCAATGATTTCTTGGATATGACACCAAACACACCGGTAACAACAAAAAATGGACAAGTTGGATTTCATGAAAATTTTAAAATATTGTGCATCAAAAGACATAATCAGCAGAGAAAATAGGCAGCCCCCAAAATGAGAGAAAATATTTGTAAGTCATGTATCTGATAAGAGATTAATATCCAGAATATATAGAGAACTCCTAAAACTCAACAACAACAAAGCCATTCAAAAATGGGCAAGGGGCACCTGGATGGTTCATTCGGTGGAGCATGCAACTCTTGATCTTGGGGTCGTGAGCTCAAGCCCCACGTTAGGCATGGAGCCTACTTAAAAAAGGAGGGCAAAGGACTTGACTAACCGTTTCTCCAAAGAAGACATACAAATGGCCAACAAGTACATGGAAAGATGCTCAACATCACTAATCATTAGAAAAATTAAAATCAAAACCACAATGAGATACCACCTCACATCCATTAGGATGACTACTACCAAAAAACAAAACAAAACAAAACAAACAAAAAACCGGAAAACAAATTTTGGCAAGGATGTGGAGAAACTGCAACCCTTGTGCATGTTTGGTGGGAACATGAAATGTTGCAGCCATGGCGGCAAAAAATATGGAAGTTCCCCCCAAAAATTAAAAATAGAACTACCATAGGATCCAGCAATTCCACATCTGGTATATATACCCAAAAGAATCAAAAGCAGGGTCTTGAAGAGATATTTTTACACCCATGTTCATAGGAACATTTTTCGTAATAGCTAAAATGTGAAAGCAACCCAAGTGACCGATGGGTGAGTGAATAAGAAAAATGCGGTGTGTCCACACAATGGAATATTATTCAGACTTAAAAAGAAATTCTGCACTATGCTACAACATGGATGAACCATGAGGACACTATGCTAAGTGAAATAAGCCAGTCATAAAAGAGACAAAGACTTTATGATTCCATCTATATGAGGTACTTAGAGTAGTCAAATTCATAAAGACAGAAAGAATGGTGGTGGCCAGGGGCTGCGGGGAGGGGAGAACAGGAAGTAATTGTTGAATGGGTATGGAGTTTTAGTTTTACGAGATGAAAAGAGTTCTGGGGACAGATGGTGGGGATGATTGCACAACAGTGTCAATATATTTAACACTACTGAACTGTACACTTAATATAGTTAAGGGGGTAAATTTTACAGTAAATGTATTTTACCACAATTTTTTTAAAGATTTTATTTATTTAGAGAAAGAGAGCATGAGCGTGGGGAGAGGAAGAGAGAGAATCTCAAGCAGACTCCATGCCCAGCACAGAGCCAGATGTGGGGCTGGATCCCATGACCCCAAGATCATGACCTGAGCCAAAATCAAGATTTGGAAGCTTAACTGACTGAGCCACCCAGGTGCCATAATTTTTTTTTTTTAAAGACAACAGGCAGAGACAGTAAGACCATAGCACTAGCTACTCACATAGACCTTGATCCCCAAAGATGATTGTTCCTTAGTCTCATGTCCTTCAGCCCACATTGAATCTCATTGATTCATGCTTCCAGTCCCTAGGCAGTTGGGCTGTTTCTGGGATGCAAACATCACTCATCTTCTGGGTATCACGATGTCTAAGGACAGACTATGATGACTAGGCTCTCTTCTCTGACTTCAGATTTGTGCAAAGTCAGATATAAGGAGTAAGTACAAAGATGAAAGGGTGCTGAAGACTTGAACTTGGTTGCAGCAGCACTGTGGGAACTTAGAAAACTTACAAGTATATAGGGCATGGGAGGTGAGGGGAGAAAAAAGAGGGTTTGGTGGGGAGCTAGATCCCTGTTCAAGTAACTTCTATTTACCCCATGGGGGCAACAGAATGGGCCCTGAGATCAAAACGCATCTTGCATCATTTTATGATGTCAGTTATTTTATAGCCATTCACTGATTTATCTCAGTCTTTCTTAACCAAGAACATCCTTTGATTGCTTTATCAGGCCAGGGGAGCACAAAATTTGACTCGGCTCTCCTGCTCTAACTCGTCTGTCAGCCCGATGAGCATTTTCTCTGGAACATTCCCAGGACAGTGGCTAAGTGATATGGAGAGCCTCGTCTGCATTTATCTCTTCCCTTTACCATGTCCACATCGTCCAATAACTGCTGTCCCAGACATGAGGCTTCTCCTGCTCCAGCCCAGACAAATATTAATAGTTGTACCCAGGTAGCTCTAGCTCCTGGGGCTAGTAATGACCTCTGGAGGTAAGAGAGGAATCCATCTTCCTGCAGATTCACTGGCTATTGAATCAGATTCCTGCCCATATATGTGTATTTCTACCACATACTGACTTCCATTCTCTCATGGCTCCAAAGGATAAACAAATCAGGGGAAGCAGTTGGATACTGTGGTGCCCTGCAAAGTTAGGGACGCACACCTTACACCTTAGGGTACTGGCCTCACACCCTGGAGCCAGATGAGGCACGATGGGCTCCGTTTTGCAGAGCAGTAGATGAAACCATCTCAGGACAAGAGCTGAAAACCATACCATGCTATCTCTCCCTCGGCTGTGCAGGTTTTTCTTTTAAAAAAATGTTTACTCTTCATTTACTTTTGAAATTGTCCAGGTAGTTCTGATAAGGAAAATCTGTGTCCTAAGATGGCCGACCGAGCCAGCGAGAGGGTCCCAGCCCCTGCCCTGGGGCTCTTCCGGGTCCTTCTCCCTGCCCGCTTCGCGCACGTGCCAAAAGTGCCCAGTATGCGGAAGTAGAAGTGTATAAATTGCCCCCTTTGTTTGTGCTCGGGGCTCAGACCTTTGGAGACCACTGTCCTCTGAGCCTGCCGGCGTTAAATAAACCTCCTATCCTCCAAGATCTCCGGGTGCCACTTGGTTCTTCCGTCGGGCGATCCAGTCCAGGTTCCGTAACATTTGGTTCCCACACCGGGAAACCCAACCGCACTGGCCCATTGTTGCCACCGGTTTGGGGGCAATGGCGGGGCGGTGACGGAACGAGGGATCGTAATGGAGAAGACGTGCCCTGGCCTAATATTTGGCAGTCTCCCGCCCCGGTCGCTTCGGACCAGCCCCACTCTGCTGTTCCTGCCGGACTCAAGGAGACTCGGCAGGTGAGGACCTGGTCCCGACAACGGATCACAGTAAGGCCTGGGGCCCCAGACCCAGACAGACCCACGTGTCGGGGTGGAAGGGGAGCCTGATCATCTCCCGGAGACCTCTTAGAGGTCTCACAGGTAGGGATTCCCAGGGAGGGAATGTAATAACCTCTGGAGTGTGAATGTGTGAGTAAGTGTGCAGTCCAACCTGGCTTGCTCAAGCGGACTGATTTTGTGACTCCACGGGCGGGCACCCTTAGGGTCCCCAGAAGCCTACAGAGTCTGAGTGGGCCTGTCTGTGATTCCACGGTGAATGGCATACAGTCTATGGCGGCATGAGAATAGTTTCTGATCATAAGTCACAATGCTGAGACTGCTACGGCTAAGCCTCACCTAAGCTCTTTTGGGACATGGCCAGACAGGCATCTGATTGGTCTCCTCATCTCAGGAGGCAACCCCCCCTTGTCTGTCTCTGCGCCACCGCACACGGGGACATCACCATGGGGTCAGGGAAGAGTAAACCTACGGTTCTAGAGACCATGATCAAAAATTTCAAGAAGGGGTTTTTGGGAGACTATGGAGTCAGGATGAACCCCGACAAGTTGAGAACCCTATGTGAAATGGAATGGCCCACCTTGGATGTCGGGTGGCCTTCAGAAGGGACACCGGACGTCCCAGTGATTCATCGAGTGTGGCGAGTCGTAACAGGAGAACCAGGACACCCCGACCAGTTTCCGTACATTGACTCCTGGCTAGGAACTGCTCAGACACTTCCCCCCTGGGTGCAGTTCGCTTGCAATAGGCAGGGACAGGCCAGGGTCTTAATCGCCTCATCCAAGCGACCTAAAGAAAATCAGCAAAAGCCCCAGTCTCCACAAATCCTAGCTGGAGATCCTGAGGACAAACCGACCCTGCCCCCACCGTACGTACCCCCAAGACCGCCTACACCTGGCCCTTCAGCTCCAGACACTCTGCTGCCATTGGTTTCACGGGTGCACCCAGGCCCAGAGGATCCACCAGTACCCCCAGGCCCAGAAGATCCACTCTCTCCCAGACCAGCAGCCAGGCTGCGCCCCAGGCCAGGTGCAAGCGCCCTCCAAGTGCTGGTTACAAGAGACGTGGGAACCTGACAGGCGCGATGAAGACAGGACAGTCCAACCCAGCTGTTCCATGATGTATTATCAACCTTTCTCCACCACTGACCTCCTCAGCTGGAAACACAACACTCCTTCCTACTCTGAGAAACCACAGGCTATGGTAGACCTCATGGAATCCCTCTTCCAGACTCATCGGCCAACCTGGGAAGACGGCCAACAGTTACTCCGCACCCTGTTTAACAGAGAGGAAAGGAGGAGAATGATGAAAGGTGCACGGCAGTACCAGGAAGAGCACGCACCAGCGGGAGTTATCGACCCTGCTGCCTGGGCTAACACAGCCACACCCGAGGAGTGCCCAGCATGGGACTTCACCATGGATGAGAGACAGGCCCACATTCACTGATACCAGGAGGCCCTCCTCCGGGGAGTCCGGGCAGGAGCTAAGAAACCCACGAACATGACTAAGGTATCCTCGGTCACTCAACAACCAGGGAGTCCCCCGGGGACTACTACGAAAGACTATGTGAAGCCTACAGGATATACACTCCATTTGACCCCGAGGCACAGGAAAGCCAACAGATGGTAAACACCTCCTTCCTGGCTCAGGCCACCCAGACATCAGAAGAAAAGTTCAGAAACTAGAGGGTTTTGCCGGGATGAACATCACCCAGCTAATAGAGATTGCCAATAAGGTCTACATGAACAGGGAGGTCGCAGTCGACCCGGAAGCTGACAAAAAGATGAAAAAGAAAGTCAGCCTCCTTGCCGCCTCCCTGAAAGAAAAGGATGACACAAAGGCAGGGAGACCTCGACCACTGAAAGGGGGGGAAGTCCAGAACCCCCTTGACAAGGGATCAATGTGCCTACTGTAAAGAGAAAGGGCATTGGAAAAACGAATGTCCCAACTGGGAAAAGGCTCAGAAGCCCAGCCGCTACAAGGAAGAACCCTGAGAGGAGGACCTCATAGGCCATACGGGAATAGACTCAGACTGAGGGGGACCAGGCTCTTTCTTCCTTGGCCCCCATGAGCCCACGGTCAGAATGAAGGTGGGGGGCCAACCAGTGAATTTTATGGTTGATACTGGGACCGAGCACTCTGTTGTCACCTCCCCAGTGGCCCCTTTCAGCAAAAGGACTGTGACCATCCTTGGGACCACCAGGATGCGGGCAATACAACAGCCCTTTTGCCAGGCTCGCCAGTGCGAACTCAGGGGCCACAAGGTCTGACACGAATTCCTTTATCTGCCCGACTGCCCCATCCCCCTCCTGGGCCGAGACATACTCTCCAAGCTTCGGGCTCAGATAACCTTTGAGCCCACTGGACACACTAGCCTCTGATTGAACCCAAGGCAAAAGGAGACGGGGTCTCTAATACTAGCAGTTACCACGCGGGGGGAAGAAGAATGGAGGCTATTCTGTGCCCAGGCCCAACCGAGCAGCCCGCCGGAGTTCAGACTTGCTTTCCCTTCAGTATGGGCTGAAGACAACCCGCCTGGACTAGCCCAGAATCAGGCCCCTATCATTGTTGAACTGATCCCAGGAGCCCAACCTCAGAGGCAAAGGCAATACCCCCTCCCACAAGAAGCTAAGATCGGCATCCAAGAACATCTGACCAAACTCAAAGAAGCAGGTATTCTAGTCGAGTGCCAGTCGGCCTGGAATACCCCACTCCTGCCAGTCAAGAAGCCAGGAGGGGAATACCGACCAGTTCAAGACCTGCGGGCCATCAACAAGGTGACCATCTCTCTGCACCCAGTGGTCCCAAATCCATACACCCTCCTCAGCCAAATCCCAGGGTGGGCCAGATGGTTCACTTGCCTAGATCTGAAGGATGCCTTCTTCTTCCTCCGCTTAGCTCCCCAGAGCCAGCCACTGTTTGCCTCTGAATGGTCTGAACCTGATACAGGGCGCCAGATGCAACTGACTTGGACGCGCCTCCCGCAGGGGTTTAAAAACTCACCAACCCTCTTTGGGGAAGCACTGGCCGCGGACCTCGCCAGCTTCCCAAGAGAGGCCACACGATGCACCCTCCTCCGGTATGTGGATGACCTCCTCCTCGCCAGTGACACACAAGACGACTGCACAAGAGGCACAAAGGCCCCCCTACAGCTCCTGTCAGACTCGGGATACCGAGCCTCATGGAAGAAGGCACACTCTGCCAACAACAGGTCCGATACCTTGGTTTCCTCCTCACCCAAGGGAAGAGAGAACTAGGGCCGGAGAGAAAGAAAGTCATCATCTCCCTGCCACAGACCCAGACAAAAAGGGGCCTATGAGAATTCCTGGGGGCTGCAGGATTCTGCCGCATCTGGATCCCTGGGTTCTCGGCAATAGCAAGACCCCTCTACGATCTCTTAGGGGGACCCGATTGATAACCTCCTGCCTGGACTGAGGAAGCAGAAGCTGCCTTCACAGAGATAAAGACCGCCCTGGGGCAGGCTCCAGCCCCGGGCCTACCAGATGTAGAAAAACCCTTCAATCTCTTTGTGCATGAAAAGGAAAAAATAGCATTCAGGGTACTCAACCAGACTGTTGGACCCTGGCAACAGCCAGTTGCTTACCTGTCGAAGAAGCTGGACCCCGTAGCAGTGGGATGGCTGCCGTGCCTCAGGGTGCTGGCAGCCACGGTCCTACTCATCAAGGAGGCAGACAAACTTACCCTGGGGCAAGAACTTAACGTCAAGGTCCCTCATGCAGTTGTGTCCCTCATTAATGCACAGGGACACCGCTTCCTTTCCAACTCTTGGCTAGCACAATACCAAGGGCTCCTCTGTGAAAACCCGCAGGTCACCCCTGAAACAGTAAAGACATTAAACCCAGCAACCTTTCTCCCCATGGAGGAGGGGGAACCAGACCATGACAGCTCCGAGGTGACTGATGACATCTACGCGAGCCGTCCAGATCTGCGGGCTCAAGCCATAAAGAGTCCAGAGCTCACGCTGTTCAGCGATGGCAGCAGTTACCTACAAGAGGGTGCCCGGAAAGCGGGTTATGCAGTAACCACAACCACTGAAGTCCTAGAAGCTAAGGCATTACCAGCTGGATGGTCAGCTCAACAGGCTGAACTATATGCCTTAGTCCGAGCCCTCACCCTCAGTGAAGGCAAGCGAGTCAACATCTATACGGACTCTCGGTACGTCTTTGCTACTGTGCGCATACATGGGGCCATCTACAAGGAAAGGGGCCTCCTAACCGCTGCAGGAAAAGCTATCAAAAACAAGGAGGAGAGACTGAGACTCCTCAAAGCTGTCTGGCTTCCAAAGGAAGTAGCAATCCTGCAATGTAAGGGACACCGGAAAGGAGACGACGACCCCATAGCGCAGGGAAATCATCTGGCAGATGAGGCAGCCAAGGCCGCAGCCAGTGAGGACATGGACAGAGCCCCTTCCCTCACCATGGCCCTGACACCCCCGGAAGAATTCCCTCCACCCAGTTACACTAAAAAGGAAAAGGAATGGGCCATGGCTGAGGGAGCCAGCCTGCCTGAAAAGGGACGGTGGATGATGCCAGATGGGCGCGTCTTCATTCCAACAGCAACTGGAGGGCATCTAGTCAAGGAGCACCACCGACTCACTCATCTGGGGGAAACTGCATTAGAGCCCTTCTCAGGAAGCACTGCTACGTCAGTCAGCTGCCGGCACTGTGCCGAGCGAGTGAACGGTGCACAACATGTGCTAAAAATAATGCTCGGTCTGCACCACGGCCCCCCCCCCCAGGTGTCCAGAGGATGGGAGCAGCCCCCTTCGAAGATCTAGAGGTAGACTTCACAGATGTGCAGCCGAGCGGGGGGTTCAGATCTCTCCTAGTAACAGTATGCACATACTCTGGGTGGGTCGAAGCCTTCCCGACCAGGACGGAGCAAAGCCGGGAAGTGGCTAAAGTCCTCTTGCGGGAGATCGTGCCCCGGTTCGGCCTGCCATTAACAATCCATAGTGACAATGGACCCGCATTTGTGGCGGACATTGTACAGGTCTTGACCAAATCTCTCAACATCACCCGGAGACTCCACACTGCTTACCGGCCCCAAAGTTCAGGGAAAGTAGAGCGAATGAATCGCACTCTCAAGGGAACCTTAGCAAAGTTTTGTCAGGAGACTAACCTCCCGTGGCCGGATCTGCTACCCCCAGCTCTCCTGCGTGCTCGCTGCACGCCCGGGACATCAGGTTTCTCCCCATTCGAATTAATATATGGACGGCCTCCCCCGTGCTTGGGAAGCCTTCCAGGAAACTTGCATTAGGTTGGAGATAAAGGGCTACAGGAGCAGCTTCAGGCCCTGGGGGCCACCCTGAATAAATTACAGAAGTACACCATTGAGAGGGCCCCAATCTCCTTAGGGTCTCAGGTACACTCCTTCCAAACAAGGGACTCAGTTTGGGTCAAAGATTGGAAGAAAGACCCCCTCAAACCGCAGTGGACAGGGCCCCACACTGTTGTTCTAACCGCCCCTACTGCCCTCAAGGTCTCAGGTGTCACCCCGTGGGTCCACCACTCCAGAGAGAAGAAAGCTCATCATTCGGACAAGGAGCCGCGCCAGTGGAGAGTCCAGCCAGACCTCACAAACCCACTCCGGCTTCACCTTCAACGAGACCCCACCGACTGATGGACACCTGCTCATCATGGTCCCTAGCTCTCATCGGCGTGATTTCCCTCATCTTGGGAGTCGGACTCTACTGTTGCCCCTCCTGACTGGACTTTCCCCCAGAGGCTTGCTATTGTCATTGCTTATTGGGTGTCCCTAGGGTGTATTACTGCACTTACTCGTCCACGGGTTTCATCTGCTGTCGGGTTAGCCCCGATGGCTCCCTCTACCTAAGGTCGTAGACCCCACTTTTACTGGCCCTCTGCTGTCTACTCCTGAGCACATTTCACCATGGTTTTCCCGGCCCCAGTTCCAACAGCAACTGGAGAGCAGTCAGTCCCAGTCTTCTGCTGCCTGGTGTGCTGTTCCTCCGCACTGCATCTAGCTGCCCGGCCCGGCAAGGGGGACAAACTCTTGTTATCACCATTACTGGCAAATGGACTTTCCAACTTATCCCCCTCAATCCCACACCAGCGCCCCCATTAACTTCTACCTGGGATGGGCACACACCAAAGTTTAACCTCCATTTTGATGGATGCCAGCTTGTTGATACCTCCTGGGAACCTCACAGACGATGCTCACTCAGGTTACCGGCTGGTAGATATCTACATCTGTGCGGGCCCTACGCCTCAACAGCCAAACACCTGCCCTCAGTTCTGCTCGCGAGCCTGGGGATGTGAGTCATGGGTGGCGACTTGGCCGGGAATGGAACAATGGTCCACCAGGTGGTGGCACCTCAAACAGTGCAGTGACATCCGGATTTCCCTGGCACACAGCGCCACCCCATCCTCTTGCTCTAACAATCACTGTATACCGCTCACCCTCTCAGTCTTAGAACCCAATGCCACATCATGGGCTACAGGAATCATTCTCCTGTTGGGCCAATATCACCCTATGGGAACCGACCCCTTGGCCAAATTTATGATTAAGTCCATGTTCACTCCAAGCCTTACAGTCAACCTCCAGAGTCAGACAGAAAATAACTCGCCCTGGCGCATCCCGGGGCCCCCCATCCCCACGCAGCAAGCATTTATAGAGCAACTGTTAGGTATGATTAACACCTCCCACCAAGCGCTTAAGCACTCAAATCCACCCCTAGCGTCTGACTGCTGGATCTGTATGAAGCCCGGTCCCGTCCAATACCTAGGTGTCATCCTCAACCAATCTACTGTGTCACCTCCCACGTTGGCACCGGGGACCTCAGATTATCCCTTTCTGGCTCCAGTACTGCTGTATGGCAACTCTTCCTCTCCCATCACGGGCCACAGTCGGGTCTGTGCGCCTAACAACACTTTTCTGGCTTGTGATCAAGGTGTGTACATCTGCATCACCCCACGCGATCAATCATGCACGCTTGTCAGTCTCTTACCCGATCTTGCCAGGTAATGCCCCACTCATATGGGGACCTCCTAGCCGCCCTCGACGCTCCCCCATGGCCATCCCTCTTATCGTGAGCCTGCTGGCTGCATCAGGTGTTGCCCTCAGCGCCACTGGCGTCGGGATGTCCCAGGTTCAGTACCAGGGGTTAACTCAACAACTCACGGCGGATTTTTCCGCCCTCACTCAGTTGACCCTGGCCCTGCAGCGCCAACTCGATTCACTGGCCCCAGTGGTCCTCCAAAACAGGCGCAGGCTCGACTTGCTCACGGCCCCACAAGGGGGGCTCTGCCTCTTCTCACAGGAGGAATGTTGTTTCTATGCTAATGAGTCATCCAAGAAACTCTGACCCAATTACAGGAATGAGTACATTGCCGGTGGGAAACACACCAGCGGACAACTTGGTGGGATTCCCTCTCACAATGGTTCCCTTGGTTCGCCCCCCCTCGTCGGCCCCCTCCTATTGCTTCTCCTCACAGCAGCATTTGGTCCTTGTATTCTTAATGCCCTTACTAGGTTTATCACTGCTCAAATTTCGAAGATCAGACTCCAGTTACTCCTTACTCACTATCATCCCTTAGAAGATGAAGATGATGCCCTGTAAACTAGGTGTTTAAAGGGGCATCAAAGGGGGGAATGATAAGGAAAATCTGTGTCCTAAGATGGCCGACCAGGCCAGCAAGGGAGTCCCAGTCCTTGCCCCGGGGCTCTTCCGGGTTCTTCTCCCTACTCTGCTTCCCAGACGTGCCAATCCTGGCTCCTCTCCCTGCCCCGCTTCGCGCACGCGCCAAAAGTGCCCAGTATGCGGAAGTAGAAGTGTATAAATTGCCCCCTTTGTTTGTGCTCGGGGCTCAGACCTTTGAAGACCACTCTCTTCTGAGCCTGTCGGCGTTAAATAAACCTCCTATCCTCCAAGATCTCCGGGTGCTGCTCAGTTCTTCCGTCGGCCGATCCAGTCCAGCTTCCGTAACAGTTCCATGGTCCAAAACTCAAAATGTGCAAGAAGGCATTCAGGGAAAAGCCTTCCCACCTCTGTTCCTCCTCAGGCTCTCTCACTGGAGACAGGCACTAATAAGCAGTTTCTTCTTCTACCCTTCCGCTGACACTTTGTTTCCTTCTTTATTACCTCCTCTCCAAGTTTTCATTGGGGCTTCTTTTTCCCCGCATTTCCACGGAAGTGCCTGTTCTTTGCTTGTAATCAGAGACCTCAGCATCTTTGCGAAGCGCTGCTCTACAAAACTCGCTATTGCCTGGATTGCGTTTTAAGCAATTCGATCCTATTCCACAAGAGCTAATCCTTTGCACCCTGCTCTGGGCCCTGTGATGGACCCCAAGATGAGTAAAGCCTTTGTCACTGCCCTGAGGGAACGTCTTTGTTAGTTGGCGACCCGAGACTACGCACCCGAAATAAATGGCTCCAGCAGATGGGGGTGCACTGGGGATTCATGGGCTGGCTTATGGAAAGCCTCAAACGCTGGGAGAAGTGTGACCTCAGGACTGTTGGTCTTCAGCAACCTGGTGATTAAACGTCCCCAGAGTCCGTAGACCTAGGCTCCAGTGCCAGCTCCAGTGCTCCAGCAATTTCCTTCACCTGTCTGAGGCCAGTGACTGCCTCTGTAACATGGAGATCAGCGTTCGCTACCAGAGGCGTATGGCGCCAAGTAAGCAGGATGATGAAGATGCGGCGCCCGGTGTACAGTGGGCACCCAGAAGTGGGTTGGTTGTGCTTTCTCATAGGGAAAACTGCATAAAACTTGGGCCCATGGTGGGGGGTGAGTGTGTGGGGGTGAGTGTGGGGGAGGGTATTATGTGAGTGTGTATGTGTGAGTGAGTGGGGAGGGAATATATGTGTGAGGGGATGTGGGGTGTGTGGGAGTGTGGGGGGGGTTGTGAGAGTGGGGGGAGTGTGTGTGTGAGCGGGTGTGTGAGAGTGTGTGAGTGTGCATGAGTGAGTGGAGTGGGGAGTGTTGGGGGGAGTGTTTGGGGGTGGGGGTGTGTGTAGGTGCGTGTATGGTGGAAGCTAGTAGTAGTGACAGGTTCATGAGCTCTAAGAAGTGGGAGCAGGGAGGAGGCGGAGAGAGAGACCAGATGGGCTCATTACCCACACGTGGAAGCTGATACTGAATCAATGGGGTTGAGCTTCCCAGTTGACCGCTAGGGTAGGAAATGGCGGGAGCAGGGAGGGGGGGCTCTCTGACAGTTTGTGGGCATGATCATGACATGCTAAAAGCAATGTTTGACATGACTCATATAGGAGCGGCGTGGAGGCTGACGTGGAAGGAGACAGGACGAGAGGCACAGAGAACAGTAAGGACTGCATCATGGGGACAGGTTCTGAGAGCCAGCGCCTTGGTGGGCACAGAGGAAAGGGATGAGCTGCAGGTGACCATAGGGCTTCTAGTCGGGGGAACTGGGGCTATAAGAGAACGAGCAAATGGGGCTCAGTTTGGTGGGGGAAATAGGGGTACATGCCATCTGTGTCCTTGGGACTGCAAGACACCTAAGGGAAGCAAAACATCCCACTGAAGTCGGTAGCTTGATTCTGCTTCCTATAAATGGAACGAATGCAACTGAAAAGGTTGCACACATATCCTTAGGGAAGACCGAGATAGGGCAGATGGCACCGGGCCCATTCCCTGGATTTCTGACCCTCCAATGTTTTCAACAACGACAAAAAATCTGCCTAAAAGGAGAGAGGGAGAAGCAGAATGTGGCTTTAGATCCCGACTTGAGATTAGGGACTGTCTGGATTGTCATGACCATGAGGACAAACGGGATGCTTTGGCCATCAACCCTATCTTGGGGTTGGGTTCCTTTGTACTGCCTGGTAACAGAGCTTCTGAGCAGCTCGATTTGCCTAATAGTGTGAGCAGGGTGAGGGACAGACCCGAGGCTGCACCCTGACGGGCTGTGGAGGTAGATTTGGAAGGTCTCGGCTACACCATACTGCCGGGTAAGCCCCTGCGCCAGGTCTCCCTGGATTGGGGCAGAGATGACCTTCATACTAACAACTTTTCAGGTCTTCATTACTCTGGGTACATTCCTAACTCCCCTGTCATAACCCGAGTGACGTCTTAGCTTGTGCTTGTTGCCGAGAAGATGACATAGACAAAAGTGCTCAGAGGCTAATGTGTGTGACATAGAAATCAGAGGGGTCACATACTGTCTGATTCCGTTTGTATGAAATGTTCAGAATAGCCAAGTCCATAGAGATGGGAAGCAGATAAGTAGTTGCCAGGGGCGGGGGTGGGGGTGGGAGAGGAAGTGAAGGGTGACTGCTGTGTTCCAGAATTAGATAATGCTGATAGCCAGATAACTCTGCGAATATTCTAAAACACCACTGAATGATACACTTCAAAGGAATGAACTTTACGATATGTGAATTCTATCCCAATAAAGCTGTTATTTAAGAAAACGATCAACCAGATTTCTGCATTCATGTCTCATGCGAAACCCACAAAAATGTGTACACACTGAGGGGTAGCTGCGTTTTCACTGACAGATCGCAGTTTTTAAAAATGTGTTACTGGGGGCCCCTGGGTGGCTCTGTCGTTAAGCGTCTGCCTTCGGCTCAGGTCATGATCCCGGGGTCCTGGGATCGAGCCCCGCATCCGGCTCCCTGTTCCGCGGGAAGCCTGCTTCTCCCTCCTTTACTCCCCCTGCTTGTGTTCCCTCTCTCTTGATGTGTCTCTCTCTGTCAAATAAATAAATAAAATCTTTAAAATAAATTAATTAAAAAAATAAAAATGTATTACTGAAGTAGAGTTGACACAGTGTTATATTAGTTTCAAGTGTACAGCATAGTGATCCTACAATTCTATACATTACTGTGTGCTCACCACGCTGGTGCAGTCGCCATCGGTCACCATAGCACGTTATCACAGTATTATTGACTATATTCCATACACTGTAATTTTCATCTCCACGACTTATTTATTTTATATTATAACTGTTATTTTATAACTGGAAGACTGTACCTCTTAATCTCCTTCACCTATTGCTCATAAGAGCTGGTATGGCTATTAATACTTGGCAATTGCACTTATGTTACCTAAATTGTCCTTTGCTAAAACTCAGAAACCCCAGGGATGGGATAAAGGTAGGTGGGTGGAGGGCTGTTTTCTCTGATGATGAGGCTATTGGGTTAAAAAAAAAAGTCCTAAACAAAACCAAAGTCCAACAAACCCCAGGAAAGTGATTAGTGCTTACGTTTCAGATCACGTAAACTTTCATTGGCCTTGGCAGGACTGTGGAGGAATCCTGGCATCAAAATGAACTGCGCTCATCCCTTTCCCTGGGATTCTAGGCATGAATGTATCTTCCCTCAGCATCTGGCTGACATCTGATTCCCCTCCTCATTTTGAATGGGCTGCTGTGGGTGTTTTCAACGCACGGTCCTGCACACATCCTCATCCACACTGCAGTGAATACTCCTCCTTAGAACTATATGAAACTCAGTTCAACAAATGTTTAGTGAGTGTCCACCGTGCACGAGGCACCATAAGAAGAACAAGACGGCTCATCAGGCTATCTTCTCCCCCTGGCTGCATAATCGCTCTCCAGAGCAGCGCTTACTGGGTGCCAGATACTCCACAGGGAGAACTGAACGGTGTGACAAACGCATGCCCAAATTTACCTTCCCTCCTGTCCCAGGCTAGTTCTGCTGCTGGGTCAGGCGGAGAGCCCTGAAACAGCTCTGTGGGATAGTTCATGGTCATGCTTGGCCGCTCTTGTGACTTGATTTTAATTTATAGCCAGGACACGTGCCTGGCCAATCATTTTAACACTGCTGTCAACACTGGGGTCTGCCCCAAGAGCCCAAAGAACCAAGGCCGGGCTGGACGTGCACAGTCTCGGGGCCCTAGGCATGGCTCGGCCACAAATTCAATGTGTGGCCTTGGCAAAATCACGCCCCTCCCCCCTTCCTGGTACATTTCCTTTGTAAAATGAGGGAGAGGAGCGTGACAAATTGTTACCTAAGGGTCTTTCCAGCTTGGCCATTTTAGGGTTTATAGAACCATAGCTAATGAAGTGTATCAACTTAGAGCAGCCAGGAGGGGGTTAATGCTGAGACCAGGATTGAGAATCAGTGGGATGCTTCCAGAGGCCAAGAAAAAGGGGGCAGGAAGCAAGAAGGTGTGGCTGGTTCAGTTTCAAGTTTATATAGGCTGATTTCCACGGAGAAAGAATTTGAAGTGATTTGAGGGGTATTTATGTTTGCCCTGGATCAAGAAGCAAGCCAAGGGAAATGGGGGTTATGTTGGCGACTGGTTAGGAGCTTTTCTTTTTTTTTTTTTTTTTTTTTTTTTTTTAATTTTTTTTTATTGTTATGTTAATCCCCATACATTACATCATTAGTTTTAGATATAGTGTTCCATGATTCATTGTTTGTGCATAACACCCAGTGCTCCATGCAGAACGTGCCCTCCTCAATACCCATCACCAGGCTAACCCATCCTCCCAACCCCCTCCCCTCTAGAACCCTCAGTTTGTTTTTCAGAGTCCATCGTCTCTCATGGTTCTTCTCCCCCTCCGATTTCCCCCCCTTCATTCTTCCCCTCCTGCTACATTCTTCTTCTTCTTTTTTTCTTTCTTAACATATATTGCATTATTTGTTTCAGAGGTACAGATCTGAGATTCAACAGTCTTGCACAATTCACAGCGCTTACCAGAACACATACCCTCCCCAGTGTCCATCACCCAGTCACCCCATCCCTCCCACCCCACCCCCCACTCCAGCATTCTTAATCTCAGGAAACAAACTGAGGGTTGCTGGAGTGGTTAGGAGCTTTTCTTAAGTTCAATAATGGTTAAAATAACTCCAGGAGGTTGGACCTTAGAAGTTGTCTCCATTTAGGAGTGTTGGGAACAGAAAGACTCCTTTGCCCCCATCAAATACCTCTTTTCCCAGTTTACCATTACAAAACCAAACCAAAACAAAACAAAGAGCCCACACACAATCACTAGATCTCAATGATCAGATTCACACGAAGGAGGGAGGGGCTTCCGGTATACCAGGCACTGTGCTGAGAACGTTATTTCCATCCAATAGCTATGGACAATGCTATTGGACAATGCTCCCGACAATGCTATGAGGTAGGGGCTATCACTATGCCTGTCCTGCAGATGGGGAAACTGAGGCACCTCACCTGCGCTCAGCACTCTTCCAGGAGCTCTGGGTGTTACCAAGCGTAGAGGCGCGGGACGGCACATTCCCTAACATCTACAGCGGTTCTGCAAACTAAAATTATGTCGATTGCCTAGGATAAAGTCACTGAAAGGATTTGCAAGAGCTGAAGAAGATCAGAGACGGTTTGCTAGTGATGGTTTCATCTTCTAGCTTGAAGACAAATTTCCCATTTTTATACTATCCCAGAACGAAGAGAACCATAACTCGTCTCTCTTGGTTTTGGTAAGAGATTGAATGCGCTTTTAACAGTTTTATTGTGCTTCCTACAGTGACCGTGTTTCACTCTCTGGAGAGCAGAGGGGTGGCATGTGGCCTCCCGTGTCCGTGCCTTCTCAACGCCAGGCTTTGCACTGTGAAAGGAAGAATTGTGCTTTGCAAAATGAAGAAATGGAAAGATCTTCCCTGGGAAGAGAGGACATTTATTTTCAAAAATGGAAGGAAGAAGACAAGTCAACATCACCCAGCTTCCCCCAGCCCCGGCCCCAAGCAGGGTCAAGTGCAGACTGTCCATTCCTCAAACACATCGTGTTCCTTCTACCTCTGTGCCTTTGGGCAGGCTGTTCTCAAGGCTTCTCATTCTCTGCATTCCAAATTCAGCCAAGATAGAGCTCAAATACTGTCGCTGCATCTTGGGAACCCCACTGCCCATGCACCCTGCTCCCCGACTTCCGGCAGACTGGATTTCTTTCCCTTTACCCTGTGCACCAAGGAGAGGTCTAGAATATGGCAAGTATGATCAGTGTGACCTGGCAGACTCCCCAGCTAGGCCCATCTCTTCAACTTTGTCCCCTCCCCAAACACACACACACAGCACACACGCATGTGCACATTTCACAGAGCACAGTAGATGGTTGTGGTTAAGTGGGTGAACTCAGGAACCAGGCAGCTTGAGTTTGGGACCCAGCTTTGTCCCTCGCTAAATGAATGACCTTGGGAAAGTAACTGACTCACTCTGTGACTCAGTTGTCTCCTCTATAAAATGGGAATAATAGTAGTACTTCTCTCATAGAATCATTTTAAGGATTAAGTGTGAGCATATCTCTAAAGTGCACAGCTCAGTGCCTGGTCTATAATAATTGCTCAGTCAGTGGTACTTAGTATTAGGATTGCACAGGCCCTGGCATAGAAAGGATGCCGCATATGAGTATGTGAGTATCTGAGTGGTTCACACAATAAAGCTTTAAGGGCTTGAATTAGGGAGAAGTCAGGGACAGTGGGGCTACGCAAGGATGCTGCTTCCCCTGACTTCAGTATTCTCTCTCACTGCACCCAGTTCTTTTTTTTTTAAGATTTATTTATTTATTTTAGAGAGAGAGAGAGCATGTGCACAGGGGGCAGGGACAGAGGGAGATGGAGAGAGAGAATCTCAAGCAGACTCCCCGCTGAGCATGGAGCCCGACGTGGGGCTCAGTCCCACGACCCCAAGATCATGACCTGAGCTGAAACCAAGAGTCAGCCTTTTAACCCACTGAGCCACCCAGGCGTCCCTCGCTGCACCCAGTTGTCTTCCTTCAATACACATACCACACTTTGTAGTCATACCTGTATTTGTTTACTTGTTTAGTGTCAGCCATTCCCAGTAAACTAAGTTCCATGAGGCCAGGCCCATGTGTGATTTAGCCACCACTCTATGTATCTCCTGTGCCTGAAATGGTGCCAGGAAGATAGCAAGTGTCCACGAAATGGTTGTTGAATTAATGAATAAATGAAAGAAGTATTCAGGTAGGGATGTGGGATTTAGGTGGTCCCAAAGGATGGGTAAGTGTTGAATAGGTAGGTAGGCAAGGAGGATTCCAAATGGAAATCCTGAGAAAACTGAGCATGCATAAGGTACTCGGGGGAATACAGCCAGGAGATCCATTTGGCTGAGAGCAAAAGACCATCACTCAGCTTGCAAAGGGGGGCGGGGGGGAGGTAGCCAAATAAAAGACCGGCGGGAGGAGGTAGGGAATTGCCTTGAATGTCAGGCCACTTAGGGATTCATTCTGTTGGCTAAGGCCTCAGCCTCTATCAAGATGCAAATATTCCTAGGAAAAGTATGTTATCAGCCAAGTAGGACTGAGTATAAATTCATTTACTTGCTCTTTGCCTTAGGGAAAATTTTGCTAGAGGGGAAAGTGATGATATCAGGAGGCTGGAGGGGAAAGTGATGATACCACTGGAAAGAGGAAAGAGTGCCCCTGAGATAATGCAAAAGCATATAAAGGGGCACCTGCGTGGCTCAGTCAGTTAAGCATCTGACTCTTGATTTCAGTTCAGGTCATGATCTCGGGGTTGTGGGATCAAGCCCCACGTTGGGCTCTGTGCTCAGCGGGGAGCCTGCTTAGGATTCTGTCTCCCTCTCCCTCTGCCCCTTCCCCCCTCCTTGCACACTTGCACTCACTCTCTCTCTAAAAAAAAAAAGCTTATAAAGAGGGAGGTGAAGACAAACCTTTTCTACCTCCAGTGTTTCCTTGGTCCAGAGCCTGAACCTCAAACTACTTATAGTTTTTGTTTCTTTGAAAAATGACTTTTCTTTATAAAAGATACAGACCTAGGGATGCTTGGGTGGCTCAGTTGGTTAAGTGTCTGCCTTCGGCTCAGGTCATGATCCCAGGGTCCTGGGATCGAGTCCTGCATCGGGATCCTTGCTCAGCGGGGAGCCTACTTCTCCCTCTGCTTGCTGCTCCCCCTGCTTGTACTCTCACTCTCTCTCCGGCAAATAAATGAATAAAATCTTAAAAAAATAAATAAATAAATAAAATAAA
Organism: Halichoerus grypus; assembly: GCF_964656455.1. Classification (NCBI taxonomy): domain Eukaryota; kingdom Metazoa; phylum Chordata; class Mammalia; order Carnivora; family Phocidae; genus Halichoerus; species Halichoerus grypus. Next base: position 30,888,835 of record NC_135727.1, on the reverse strand, counting down.
AGATGCAGACCTAGAGTAGGAGTGGCCTGGGTGACAAGGGGAAGTTTTTAATTATTGATTAAATCTCTTTACTTGGTATAGGTCTGTTCAACTTTTCTGTTTCTTTTTGAGTCAATTTGGTAATATGTGTGTTTCTGGGAATGTGTCCATTTCATCTGGATTCTCTGGTTTATTATCGTACATTTCATTGTGCCATTAAAAGTCCTTTGTAAATATCATTTTTGATAGCTGTATAATATGCTATTGTATGGCCATCCCATGATTTATTTAACCATACTCCTAATGGTTCTCCTCAGGTTATTCCCAGGGCTGAAATGAATGTTTTTGTACAAAAATCTCTATCTGTATTACTATTTCCTTAAAATAAATTCCTAGACATGGAATTTCCTGGACAAAAGACGGCTCTTGAAGCATCTGGGCCAAATTGCTATCCAGAAAGGCCAGACCCATTTGTTTTATTCTTCAACACATAAGAGTGCTTTATAATGTTGGGGCTTATGATTTTTAGAATATCTTTGCTGATTTGACAGGTGAAATATGCTACCTTAGTTTTAGCTGTCATTTTGAAATTTCGAGTGACATCAAAGTTTGATACTATTTCATTACACATTTGTATTTCTTCATATGTGATTCATCTGTTCAGTTCTTTGTCCATTTGTCTTTTGCTCTCTTAGTGTCTTTCCTATTTTTTTTTAATTTTTAAGTGTATTTATTTATTTAAGTAATCTTTACACCAAACATGGGACTCAAACTCATGACCCAAGATCAAGAGTTGCACAGTTTTCTGACCGAGCCATCCAGGCACCCCAGTGTCTTTCCTATTGAGGTACATCATCTCTTTAATCAATTATCTTCAATACTTATTGTAAGAATTTTCGGGGGGGCTTGCCTTTAATTTTGTTTATGCTGTTTCTTAGGGTCCAGAAGGCTTCGTTTTTCTGTAAGCATACCAATTAATTTCTTCCTTAATGATCTCTTCTAACATGTCTGCCTAGAAATCACTTTCCCATCCAGCAATTAGATGGATAACCCCTCATTTTTTCCTTTTAAAAATGTATCTTTTATACATGAAGAATTTAGTTCAGTGTAGGATGTGATTATTTTTCTCAGATCGTAAATCATTCTACCACTGTTTATTCAATAATCTTTCCCTTTCCCGTTGATTTGTGATCTTTCCTTTACCTTATAAATTCCTGTATATTTACGTATACATATGTACATATGCACATATTTTTATTTTGTTTATTTTCTAGGCTGTCCAATCTGTTCTATTAATTTGTCTCATCTTGCACCACTATTATACTGTCTTTCTGTTTCTCAAAACTAGTGTTTGTTGGGGTACCTGGGTGGCTCAGTCGGTGAAGCGTCTGCCTTCGGCTCAGGTCATGATCCCAGGGTCCTGGGATCGAGCCCCGCATCGGGCTCCCTGCTCAGCAGAAAAGCCTGCTTCTCCCTCTCCCACTCCCCCTGCTTGTGTTCCCTCTCTCACTGTCTCTCTGTCAGAAAATAAATAAAATCTTTGAAAACAAAAAAACTAGTATTTGTTCTGTACAAGCTTCCACTATACATTAGATATTCTTCTACTCTTGCTTACAGGGTAAACAAGTGCACACCAGCCCTTTGGCTCAGGTTCACAGGGCTTCCCTGGAGAAGGGTGTCAAGCCACTTAAATTCAGGATGTCTTTCTCGGATGCCGCCTCCTGGGAGCACTGAAAAGCTTCAGGCTCCAAGGGGTACAAGCCAGGCCCAGCTGTGTGGAAGCAAACAGGTCCACGCACAGAGCTCCGTGCCTTGGTGAGGAACAGCTTTACTCCCTGGGACCGCACAGAGTTTTGTCCAACTACTCAGGGCAAAATCAAGCCCATGGGAAAGAATCCTATGACTGAGCAAGATGTCCCCAAACACCCAGGCTCCGGCTCCCAAGGCAGGACTGAAGACCGGTGCTAAGAGGGACTGAGAGGCAGCATGGGCATTTCTGAGAAACTCAGTCCTACGGGCCTATTTCTCTAGGTTTTATCTTGTTGCTGGAACTATCATACTGTTTTAAACGCTGTGGTTTTGTAATATATTTTGATAACATTAGTCCTCTGACTCAAAGTTTCTTAGCTCTTTATATTGGTTACTCCTCCAGATAAATACGACCATCATTTTGTCAGGAAGGCTGGTTCCTCCCCGGAGCCCACCTAAGTCACACCATTTGGGGGCTGCCTAATTCCCCTGCTTGGATCCTCAGACAACATCCTCATAATGAACAACGCAAGAGACGAAATGAACCAGGCTCCAATTACGCCGTGAGAGTTCACGCCGTCTTTAGCTTGTAGAGGGAGGGATCTAAAGAGGGAGGATATTTCGGCCACACTTGTCTGAAAAGCTGAACTGAAAAGGAATAGCTTACCATGCCAACCAGTTTCAAAGTCTATTTTTCCCTCTCTCCAAAGTAGAATTACTCCCTCAAGTGGCAAATATTATTTTTATTTAATTTACTTCTATTGGTACCATGATGGAATTACACTTACAAATGCTCTTGGACTTGTTTCTGTCTGTGGAACATGAACGAGTGACTTAGCCTCTCTGGGCCTCAGTTCCCTCATCTGTAAAATGGTGATGATGATCTCATTATGCAAAATGCCTGGCTCAGAACCTGGCTCAGAGTAAGCGATGGGTAAATGGTAGCTATAGCAGAATTATGAGAGGTAGTAAAGCATATGGTTTAAGACAGGCTCTGGGGCCAGACTTCTTGAGTTCAAATCTTACCTTCATCACTAATTTTTCTGATCTTAGACAAGTTACCTAACCTGAACATGCTTCAGTTTCTTCGGCAAAATACGGGTAAAGAAAGTACCTGCTTTATTGGTTGGAAGGAATGAGTTCGTGCTATAAGACAGAAGTTTCTGGTACATATTAGGCACTCAACTAACATTAGCTATTCCTGTTGACGGTGCCCTTGAGGGTGGATATAGTCTTCAACCTCCTCACTCGGTCTATGCTACCCTATAGCACCATCTAGTGCTTGTTTGGGGAAATTCCAAATCTATCCAAGCAACAATCATTTGCTTGGGAGTGTATCTTTTTTTTCTTTTTTTTTTTTTTAAAGTAGGGTCCAAGCCCAGCTGGAGCCCAGCCCGGGGCTGGAACTCACAACCCTGAGATCAAGACCTGAGCTAAGATCAAGAGTCAGAGACTTAACAGACTAAGCCACCCAGGTGTCTATATACATATATATATATATATATACATATATATATATATATTTTTTTTTTTTTACTTGTGACAACATTTTATTTATTTTTTTAAGTAAGCTCTATGCCCAGCGTGGGGCTTGAACTCACGACCTGGAGATCAAGAGTTGCACGCTCTACCGACTGAACCACTCAGGCACCCCAAGAGAATATCTTTTAGAAAGTAATAAGAACCATTTTTAGGGATACAAATATTTTTTTGGAAATATCTTCTGATTTCAACTCTTCTCTAGTCTCTCTGGGCTTGTATTTATAACAGTCAATGTTCTTGATTACAAACAACAGAAAAACTGACTCGGGCTGAATTAAGCAGATTATTGAGCCTTTCACAGAATCAACAGGAAGGCAGATGAACCAGCCTAGGGAAATGGATAGGAAGCAAGGGAGGCTGAGCAGGGGGGACCCCAGGGAAGGTCATGCCATAGGACTGGCTTGGTTAGTATGTCACTACCAGCAAAGGGCTACCTCTACCATTTCTAGATACCACCACCAGAAATCACCGCTGCCTCTGGACCCAGCTGATCTGACACTGTTGGGGCCTCTGCTAGATGCAGGTCCTATGAATGAATTCAAACACGGCCACTTGCTGTATAAGTCTCTCAAGACTCAAAGTCTTTGGTGAGACCCTGGGTCCCCTAGTGGTGCCCTAAGTGCCCAGGGCGTGTGAAGACACACTATGTGCTTCCCTTGGTTTTCATGGTGGGAGGTGAGGCCTTGCCTCACAGATTCACAGTGAAGGATTGCCTCAAAAAAAGAAGGTTTAGGGGCATCTGGCTGGCTCGGTTGGTAGAGCTCGGGGTTGTAAGTTCCAGCCCCAAGTTGGGTGTAGAGATTACTTAAAATTTTTTTTAAATCTTCAAAAAATAATAGAGGGTTCGGATATCCCCTCAAGGAGGGTTACCAGATAAAATGCAGGACATCCAGTTAAATGCCAATTTCAGGGGGAAATGAATGCTTTTTTTAAAGATTTTATTTTTAAGTAATCTCTACACCCCAACACGGGGCTCGAACTCACAACCCCGAGATCAAGAGTCGCATGCTCTACCGACTGAGCCAGCCAGGCGCCCCTGAATTTTTTTTTTTAGTATAAGTATGCAAATATTGCATGGGACATACTTAAAGCAAAAACCTGAAAAGACAATCATGCCTAGTTTAGGTGAGGAGGGCGCAGGGAGAAGAATACTCTCCCACATTGCCGGTTTTGTTAGTAACAGTGTATTAGTCAGGGGTTTCCAGGGAAACAGAACCAGTAGGAGAAATATGTAAAAGGAGATTTATTGTAGGAATTGGCTCACACAATTATGGAGGCTGAAGTCCCACAGTCTGCCATCGGCAAGCTGGAAACCCAGGACAGCCAAAAGTGTAATCCCAGGCAGAGTCCGAAGGCCTGAGAACCTAGAGCGCTGATGGTGTAAATCCCAGTCCAGGGGCAGGAAGATACCAATGCCCCAGCTCCAGCAAGCAGGCAGGGAGATGGCGAGTCCACGGATTCAAATACTGATCTCATCTAGAAACACCCTCACAGACACACCCAGAAATAATGTTTCATTTGGGTACCTCACGGGAATGCAGGCTGGTGCAGCCACTGTGGAAAACAGTATGGAGGTTCCTCAAAAAGTTAAAAATAGAACTACTCTATGATCCAGTAATCGCACTACTGGGTATTTACCCCAAAAATACAAAAACACTAATTCAAACGGATACATGCACCCCTATATTTATTGCAGCATTATCTACAATAGCCAAATTATGGAAGCAATTCAAGTGTCCATCCATAGAGGAATGGATAAAGAAGATGTGGTGTATATACATATACAGTGGAATATTACGCAGCCATTAAAAAAGAATGAACTCTTGCCATGGACGCAGCTACAGAGTATTATGCTAAGCGAAATAAGTCAGTCAGAGAAAGACAAATACCATATGATTTCACTCACATGTGGAATTTAAGAAACAAAACACACAAGCAAAGTGGGGGAAAAGAGAGAGAGACAAACCGAGAAACAGACTCTTAACTCTAGAGAACAAACAGATGGTTACCAGAGGGTAGGTGGGTGCGGGATGGAAGAAATAGGTGATGGGGATTAAGAGTACACTCATCCTGGGGCACCTGGGTGGCTCAGTCGGTTAAGCGTCTGCCTCTGGTTCAGGTCATGATCCCGGGGCCCTGGGATCGAGCCCCGCATCGGGCTCCCTGCTCCACGGGAAGCCTGCTTCTCCCTCTCCCACTCCCCCTGCTTGTGTTCCCTTTCTTGCTGTGTCTCTGTCAAATAAATAAATAAAATCTTAAAAAAAAAAAGAGTACACTCATCTTGATGAGCACTGAGTAATGATGTATGGAATTGTTGAATCACTACACTGTACACCTGAAATTAATATAACACTGTATGTTAACTATACTGGAATTAAAATAAAACATTTAATTAAAAAAGAGAAAAAAAATCTGGGCACCCTGTGGCCCCGTCAGCTTCACACATAAAAATCAACCATCACACCAAGTGTCTTAAAAATATTCACAACCTCTGTTTGCAACAATATGGATGGAACTAGAGGGTATTATGCTAAGCAAAATAAGTCAATCAGAGAAAGACAATTATCATATGATCTTACTGATATGAGGAATTTAAGAAACAAAACAGAGGATCATAGGGGAAGAGAGGAAAAAATAAAACAAGACAGAACCAGAGAGGGAGACAAACCATAAGAGACTCTTAATCATAGGAAACAAACTGAAGGTTGCCGGAGGGAAGTGGGTGGGGGAATGGGGTAACTGGGTGATGGACGTTAAGAAGGGCACAGGATGTAATGAGCACTGGGTGTTACATAAGACTGATGAATCACTGACCTCTACCTCTGAAACCAATAATACATTATATGTTAATTAATTGAATTTAAATTAAAAAATGTTTTAAAAAAGTGGGGCACCCGGCTGGCTCAGTCGTTAAGCATCTGCCTTCAGTTCAGGTCATGATCCCAGGGTCCTGGTATCGAACCCCGTGTTGGGCTCCCTGCTCCGCGGGAAGCCTGCTTCTCCCTCTCCCACTCCCCCTGCTTGTGTTCCCTCTCTCGCTGTTTCTCTCTCTGTCAAATAAATAAATAAAATCTTTTAAAAAAAATGTTAAAAAAATATTCACAACCTCTGACCCAATAATTCTATTTTTATAAATCACTGTAGCCTTTGACCTAGGAGTTAAATTTTAAGGAGTTTGTCCTAAAGAAATAATCAGAAATAAGCAGTAACTTGTATACATAGCACTCGTTGCAGTTATCGTTCGTAAAAAAAAAAAAAAAAAATGGAAATAAGCTTAAATATGCAAATAAGGAAATGATTAAATAAATTATGGTTGGCTAATGCACATGGTGGTATTATGCAGTCCTTAAAATTATGCTTATGAAGAATTTTAGACATAACTAAAATTGCTCAAGTAGAGAGGATGGTATTAACATGGGGGGTAAAACAGCTGTGGGCACCAAGGTCTATTGAGAGAATGTTTCCCGGGCAAGAGAAACTGACAAAGGAATGTTCACAAATAAAAGCAGGGCAGATAACCACATGTACAACTCACTAGCTGTATCATCTTTGGCAACTTACCGAACCTTTATCTCAGTTTACTCGTCTGTAAAATGGGGATAATATAACAACAGAACTTAGAATAGTGCCTTGCACATACAAAGTGTTATGTATTAGCTGGTGAGTATGTGTGTGTGCGCACGCATGCGCGCACATTTGAGGAGAGAGAGAAGTGGTGGTTAAAAGACAGTTGCAATAACAGTGGCCACCCAACTCCATGTTCCTCTATCTCTGCAAAGGTTTCATGAATGTTGGGAAGCAGTTTATGGGGCAGTGGAAGTCATTCAGCTTCCGCGGATTGCAGCTATGGTGATATATTCTTGAAATGGACGATCCTTATAGAAGCTTCCAGATGGCCCACTTCCCTGATTGGGGCAGAGGTCACAGCACCCCTGATGGGTCTATTGAGTGGTAGAGCCCTGGGAGTCATTCTTGAAGTCTTGCTCCTCCAGTTTTTCCAGTGATTTTGTAAGCACTTAATTCCTTGAGTTAAGTTCCTTTTTCAAAAGTACTAAACGATTTCTGTTTCTTACCACTGAACACTAATACAGGGATGAAATAAGAAGGTCTGTCTGGGACACATAAAGATGCTAACGCCTTTTGACATTGGGTGTGTCTAATCATACATAGGAGTCTAAAATCTAGGCGTAGGTCAAGGGTGAATAGTTTAAATATATGAGTCATAAGCATATGAATAACATTTTAAGCCATAAGAACAGATGAAATCACCTAGCTGGAGAATGGGAACAGGTATTGGCCCGGGACATGCCCGGGGCACCCCAACACTTAAAAGTCTGACAAAAGAGGTAAGAATGGGAAACCAAGTTGAGAAGGAGTAGCCAGTGAGAAAAAGAAAAAAAAAAAAAATCAGAATATGTATCCCAGAAACCCAATAAGGAAAGTAACTCAAGGTGCACTGATGAACTGTGTCAAATGCTGTTGAGAAACAAAGACAAGGTTACAAAAATGTCTCTGGGATTGGGAACATAGGCGGGGCAAAGCCGCATGGAGCGAGTGGAGGAGAGGAAGTCAAGGACGCAGAGAGTGCGTGCAGATAGACAAACCTTCTGAGATGTATGGCCATAAAGGAATCAGATAAATGGAGCAGTAGCTCGAAGGAAGATCTGGGGTCGGAGGTGGGGGGGTCACGTTAAAAGAGAAGAAACACCAGAGCATGTCTGTTGCACACTGGCATGATCAAGCAGACAGGATGATATTAACATGCAGGAGAGAGGACAGATAACTGTGGGCGCCAAGGTCTTGACGGTACACAAAGCAAATGGATGCAGAGCCCAAGGGGGACGCCATTGACAGGAGGAAGGACATTCTCTGCATTGCACCAAGAAGGAAGACAGAGAACATAGACACACAGAGAGGGCGGTGCGTTTGGTGGCGGGAGGATAAGGGAGTTTCCACCTAGTTTCTTCTATTTTCCTAATGAAATAAAATGCAAGTTCATCAGTTGTGAATGAAAACAGAGAGGGCATATTGGAGGTCTGCAAAGCAGGGGGGTGGTGTGATAAAGCGTGAGAGAGGGAGGAAGGATGGACTGTGACAATGTGGTATCACTGTTGGACTGCATTGTCCGTCGGTGAATTACGCTCAGAAAGTTTCAAGTGAGTCCTTCCCCATCCCCTGTTCCCAGGTCACCACTGATCTGTTTTCTGTCACCATAGATGAGATCGCATTTTCTGGAGATTTATATCAATGGAATCATACATCATGTACACCTCTTTGTCCCTAAATCTTTCATATTTTTGATGCTTCTGGCATCTTTTTCATTCCAATTTCTCATTGTTCATTGCTATTATCTAGAACTAAAATTGATACTTCTGTGTCAATCTTGTATCCTTCAACCTTGCTAAACTCACTCATTAGTTCTAGTAGCTTCTTTGTAGAATCCATTGGATTTCCTGTATAAATGAGCATGGAATCAATGAAAAAAAAGTTTTACTTCTTCGTTTCAAAAAAAAAATAATTTTTTTCAACTGAGACCAGCCAGTGGGGTGCTGTGCTCCCCGCTACCATGTTCAGCAGTTTATGTGTAGTTAGGGAATAGGGGGACAGTTGAGTTTCACCAGGGTTAGGTTTTGAAAAGGCCTAATATGTGACCAAGAGGGAAGGTGGCCAATGGAGACTAGATGGAAAAGCTGGTTGGAGTTGAAGAACATCAAGGAAGTAGAAGACCAGGGTATGGGATGGGTCATCCACGTGGATGTTAAAGTCACCAAGAATGATGAACTTGAGGGGGGACAACTGAGTCTGGAGGAAAAAGCTCCCTCAGTAGAATGTATACACCTCCTGTTCTGGGCTTCTAGAGGGCGGAAGGGCCCAGGGCGTAGATCCCAGACACTCTGGGACTCTGCCCCCCTCCCTAATATGTGCTCAGAGTTAGGGGATCAAGCACTGGCCAGGGCTGGCCCACACACCAGTCCTTCCACCCTGAGAGGCTGCCAATCTCAGACAATCCAGCTGCAAGCTCTCCCTAACCGTGACTGTATGGAAACCAAGTCCTCTTTGGCAATTCAAGTATTGAATTCAAGTCCTCAGGCAGTTCAAGTCCAGACTGCCTTGTCACCAGCCCTGGCCACCTTTTGTGGCAAGATTGAGTAAGGGAGAGAAAAATCAATTTTATTTAGCAAAGCCACAATTAATGAGATTATCCTGCCACGCACAAAAAGTAAAAGAAGGAATAATTCCCAAAGTTTAACCCTAGATATTTCTAGGTGGGATAGTAGGATCACAGGTATATACATGCTGAAGTATGCAGCCTCTGTGTGTGTGTGTGTGTGTGTGTGTGTGTGTGTGTGTTTACACACAAGCAAAAGGAGATAGGGGAAATTTGTCTTTGATATCCTATACCTGTCACTGATTTGATGATTCCTCCCATCTTATTTAAGTCTCTTGTCCCAGGGCTACTCATGCCCCCATATTTTCCCTAGCTACAGAGGGATGCCTCTGTGTCCCCTGTGATGTCGGATTGTGTTTCCGCCCCTATTCACCATTCCTCTTTTATGTGACAATGGATAGGAATGGGTTAATCGGATTAAAAACAACCCTACTATTGCTTTAGCAAACCACTGAGTTTCCTAGGCAACATAGTGCCTGTATTTCTCCTGTTTCTTCCTGTCTCTAAAAGCCCCTATGGAGGGAATGGAGAAAATATTAACCTTGGCCAGCACTCAAGTCCCTGCTCTTTCCCTCCCCCTCCCCCCTCAACTCCCCCAGCAGTTAACCTTGCCCTCCTACTTCAGGGAAAACACTGAGGCTATCAGGTGAAAATTCCTTCAACCTTGAGGTCCCCACATCTCTTCCTCCCCTCTTAAAGGACAAGGCACATCCCTGTGCCTGTCCTTTTGATTTCAAGGTCTCCTGTCTCACTTCCTGCCACAAGGTTGGTGAATATCCCTCCCCCTCCTGTATTTTCAGCCTCTGAGCATCGGCTGACTGGCCATGGGCACCGCTGGCCTAAGTCTATTACGCTTTAGGAAAAAAAATCAAACCAAGAAAGCCAACTTTCCTGTCTTCCATCCCGCTCCCTGGAGGCAAGCTTCTAAAGCTTACTGTTTGAGAGCTAGATCTCCCCGACCCTCACAGCCACTGGAACCAGGCTTCCTCCCTCCTGATGCAACATTAAAAGGACTCTGGCTTAGGTAACCCGGGGTTTGTTAGTGGCCTTGGCCAACTTACTCCTTAGTCTGACTCCTTGCTGACTCAGCAGTGCTCAACATTGTGAACCTCTCCTCTCTTTGCTTTGGTCTGACCGAATTCTCCCAGTTGTTGTTCTCAATCTCTTTGGTGGGTTCCTCTTTCTCTCCCTATCCCTACGATGGTAATCTTCCCCGAGACTGGATCCTGGCCCTCTTTTTCTCTCCACAACCCACTAACCCCCTATAGATGCCTGGCAAACAATATGAATGCGTAATGGGAGGATGATGGGTGCGTGACTGTGGCGTACGTGCTGCAATTCACAAAGAAATATACCTCCCCCCACCTTTTTAAAGAAACAGTAACCCTCAGGGCACCCGGGTGGCTCAGTCGGTTAAGCGTCTGCCTTCCGCTCGGGTCATGATCCCAGGGTCCTGGGAGATCGAGTCCTGCTCAGCGGGGAGCCTCCTTCTCCCTCTCCCTCTGCCGCTCCCCCTGCTCGTGCTCTCTCTCTCTGACAAATAAATAAATAAATAAAATCTTTAAAAAAAAAAAAGGAAACAGTAACCCTCTTCTCTTCATTTTTGATAGAGTCATGAGTACAAAAAACATTTGACTCTCTTCTTCACTATTAATAAAAACAGAGCAACTATAAAAGACAACTGATATTTGGTCTCAGCGTGGGGGGGGTACAGTAAAACGAAAAGTGGAGGCAAGCTGCCAGTCAGCTCCGGCCGGTTGCTGCCACAGAGGGATCTGACTGCAGATTGTCTGACTCTTCACAAGAAGTAGGAAATACGGGTTTACGTAAAAGTCTTTTGGTGTTTACATTTAATATTTTTAAATGTTTACATTTAGTGTTTTAAAAATTAACACAGTGTGAAGGTCAAATAAACATGCATTCGAGACAGTGCTAATCACCAGGGCCAACAAGTTTCAACCTTGGTTTAGCACAGTGTACAATGAGCCTTGGCGAGACCTCTGCCGTGTACATTCTCCCTGGTGATCTGCTCGCAGGCTGGGTTCTCCTCTCTTTACCTCTCCATTGCACACGTCTAGCCTCAGCTCCAAACCCAAAGATCCAACTGGACACATTACTGGATATCTCCACCAAGATCTTCCTTATGCCTGTGCTTTTTAAACAGTAATGTGCATGTGACTCATGTGGGCATCTTGTTAAAATTAGAGACTCTGATTCAGTAGTTCTGGGATATTGCCCGAGACGGGGCATTTCCTTTATTTATTTATTTATTTATTTATTTATTTATTTATTTGAGAGAGAGAGAGAGCACAAGGAGAGTGAGTGAGCACGAGTTGGGGTGCGGGGGTGGGGAAGGGCAGAGGGAGAAGGTGAAGCAGGCTCCCCGCCCCCAGCTGAGCAGGGAGCCCTACGATGCAGGGCTTGATCCCAGGACCCCAGGATCATGACCTGAGCCCAAGGCAGACGCTTAACTGACTGAGCCACCCAGGCGCCCCAAAGATGGGGCATTTCTAACAAGCTCCCAGCTGATGCCTACACTGCTGATCCATGAATCACACTTTAAGACACAACCCCCATCTGAATGCAAGGTCCTTTCTGCAAGTTTGCTCTTTCCCCTGTATACCCCCTCTCGGTGGATGACACACCATCTACCCACTCACCCAAACAAGGGCTTGGGGCAAATTATTGTTGTAGAGGGAAAAGGAGAAGTAGAGGAGGAATCCTAAGCCCTGTTGCATCCAACTCCTTGGCATATGTCACATTCATCCCTGTGTTTATGTCCTCACTATCACAGCCTCGATTCACGTCCCCATTTCCTCCGGAGGAAGGATCCCCATTGGCGTCCCTGCTCCAGTACCCATCCGTCCAATGCATCCTCAAGGTTCCTACCAGCATAATACTTCTACAAAGAAAAATGATCTCATGTAAAGCCTGGACTCCGGAGCCAGACTTTTGGGTTTAAATCCCAGCTCTGCCTCTTACTAACTGTGTGACTTTGGGCAAATAACTTAACCTCTCTGTGTAACAGTTTCCTCATCTATAGAAAGAGGATGATAATAGAACCTAACTCATGAGAGCTAAATGAGTTAATATATGGAAAGTGTTTGTAGCACTCGATACGCCTTAGCTGTGACGTTGGCCACATCACTCCTAGTTTTCGTATAGTTGTTGAAGGTAAGATAAGAAGGAAGTAGAAAAAAATCAAGCTAGATAGGCAGGCTGAGGCCAGATCACGGAAGGTTAGAGTCTTCGGTCAGGTTCCCTAGGAAAACAGATTCTACGATGGAGAGTTAGTTTATCAGAAGTTGATTGGAGGGTGCTCTTGGGATCTACACCTGAAGGGTAAGGCAAGGAAGCAGGATCCAGAGAGCAGTCACAACACAGCCTCAGTCGATCCCACAGGGAGCTCTGACACTGAGGTGGCCCCACAGAGTTTGCCCCACAAACTACCTGCCTCACAGCGTTTTATGAAGAGTACATGAGTTATCCAACCACTAAAAAGAAATGCTAATGATGTAATGTGCCTGAGGCGCTAATTATCACTACATGGCAATCATATTGCAATATATAAATGTATCACCTGAAATTTACACAATATTACACGTCAAATATATTGCAATAAAAAAGAGGACATGAGTCATTCCATACAAAGGGCTTAGAACATTGCCTAGGAAGTGCTCCAACGATGTTAGCTATTACTAAAGATGAAGATTCTCAGGCTTTACCTTAGACCTACTGGATCAGAATCTTTGGGGGCCGACCCTAGGAATAGACTTTTTAATAAGTACCCTCCCCCCGCTCCAGATTATTCTGATCCTCACTGAAGTTTGAGAACCACTGGTTTCCCTAGAAAACTCATTGCTTCCTTGTCCACTTGGTGAACATTTTTAAGGCTCAGCTCAGAGTCACCTCCTGTGTGAAATCTTCCTAGATCAGACCTTCCATCCCTCCTTTCTCTACCTCCTCCTTATCGTGCGCAGACCATGATCACAGCATCTATGACCTTTTGACTGTCTTCTGTTGCTAGACAGTGAGGTCCTTCCTTGACGGGCAAAGACTTTGCATTCTTAACATCTACCACAGAGCCTAGCACGGGGCAGGGTCTCAAGAGGTCCGCAAGGTCAAATGAATATAGATGGACAGGCCCCTTTTGGGTCTCTTTAAAATCTCAGCACCAAGTGCTGCCTACTGTAACCTCTGAAATTGAAAATGTAGAATCCATACGCTCGGTTGGCTGGTTGTTTTAGAATCCATATATTTCTACTATGTAAGACATGGTTGGCAATTTTGAAGTTTTGGGTTTTATCCTTTTCATTGTTTGAACTTTGTATTACTTTTTACAATAATAAAAGTAATTTATGCTCACTGTACAAAAAAGGAAGCAAAATTATCCATAATCTCACAACCCAGAAATAGTTGTCATTAACTTTTTTAAAATTTTAATTCCACTGTAGTTAACATACTAGATGTCATTAACTTTTTATTTTTTTTATTTTTTTAAGTTTTTTTTTTAAAGATTTTATTTATTTATTTGACAGACAGAGACATAGCGAGAGAGGGAACACAAGCAGAGGGAGTGGGAGAGGGAGAAGCAGGCATCCTGTGGAGCAGGGAGCCCGATGCGGGGCTTGATCCCAGGACTCTGGGATCATGACCTGAGCCGAAGGCAGACGCTTAACGACTGAGCCACCCAGGACCTCCATTAACTTTTTCTTTTTAAGAGTTCCAATGTCCCTCTTTCTAGGTGAAGTAATGGCAGAGACAATGATAACTCAGTCCAACAATTCAAGCAGGAACCACTGTTTGTGTTAAGGCCTATAGAAATCTGAGTTATGTTTTACTACAAAATTATAAAATACATTCATTCAAACTACAGTGTAAAAGAAATTTTTAAAATGAAGGATACGTCCTCATTAAACATCTGCAAATGGTTCTTACCTAAACACATACAACTAGACACAGCTTTTAAAAATCCAAATATTCAGCTTGAACTTAATGAGAGAACCTATTCTTCCCATAATGGGAAAGGTGCTCACATCGAGATACTTCAGCCCCAACTTCCACAGACTCTAGTGGGAGTTAGGAGATGCTCTGCTGCTAGATGAAAAAATTACACTTATGTCAGGGAAAATTGTATTAGGCAAACAGTTTAAGTGAGCAAGAGTTCACATATAGTAGAGAAATCACCTCATGCTTTACAAAGGCAAAATAAATTTTGTAGACCCCCTTCTCTGTAGAGGCCATCAGCTCACTAACAAGGCTCTGAAACTCAGTAAGCAGAATGGGGGGGGTGGACAAACCTCAATATGAGAACTGGCCGACACACATTTCCTGAGGGAAGCAATTCGGATTGTCCTGGTTAAGTGTTCTCTTGATCTTCAAGCTCTTTTGAAACCCAGTCCATTCCTAAGATCACTATGAAAATGCATCAGTGTGATGCATAAACCCTTTTCTGGTAGCTTTAAGTAAAACACATCTTTTGAAAAATGCGTACAGTCAATACTTTTCAAGTCCTAATACATAAAGCACATAAGCTGGCAGTCTCCCCTGGGACAGTCTAAGCCTTACTTTTGCCCCAACAAATTAGGAAGTTCCTTTGACTCCTGAGTTTGCCTTTAGAGATGAGAACTCAACACAGAAAGCAAAGTCAGCTGTCAAAGAGCTACTAATTTAGAGCAAAGCTGTACAACACAGCAAAACCCCATTTATTACATTTTATCTTCTGCACACTTAAAAATGTTTACATAATAACTCCAGGCCCCAATGTAGACCATGAATCTACTATCAATTTTTTTAAATTTTCCATCTTCCTGGAAGAAGTGTGGTGTTTAGGGGCTGATAGATCAACATCAGAGATCAAATCTGTTGCCATCGGGGCGCCTGGGTGGCTCAGTTGGTTAAGCAACTGCCTTCAGCTCAGGTCATGATCCTGGAGTCCCGGGATCAAGTCCCGCATTGGGCTCCCTGCTCAGCGGGGAGTCTGCTTCTCCCTCTGACCCTCCCCCCTCTCATGCTCTCTCTATCTCATTCTCTCTCTCAAATAAATAAATAAATAAATAAATCTTAAAAAAAAATCTGTTGCCATCGAACGCAACCTGGTAACATAAAATCATTCTGGTAACCTGACAAATGGCCAAGATTCTAAGACTATAGAATTAAAGGCTTTCTTTTGGATTCTGTCCCTTAATAGGAAAACCATGAAAAGGCTTCCAGCTCAGTAGAGACCTTGAACAAAGCATGGTGGGGGCGCCCGGCTGGCTTAGTCCCTGGATCTAGCCACTCTTGATCTCGGGGTTGTGAGTTCGAGCCCCACCTTGAATGTAGAGATTTCTTGAAAAAATAAAAAAGGCTGGTAAAAGTGGGCAGCTTTGCAGACCCTGGGTAGTGCCCCACAAGTTCAACAGGCCAAAGGAGTGAGTTTTCATGATGGGGCTCTCCCCAGATGGCCCACGGCCATACTGCCCGCCCTCCTTAAAGCCTGCATCCCCGTCTGTGCGAATGATCCGGTCACCCAGTCAAGTTCCATGTCCATACCTCATGGCATTTTCTGCATCTGCTCTTGAATGGGACTCCCCAAAGCAGAACCCACATCCGGGCCCATCATGATTTTCTTTATGCCGCCACTTTTGCTGAAGAGTTCATAGGTGTGCCCTTCCGTGGTGCAAAAGGAAAGGTTTCCAGCGTACAAGGTGCAGCTCTTCTTCAGTAATTTTTCCTGTTCTTCATGGTCACCCCGGAAGGGCAGGTCCCGGTACTGGCTCAGCTCCACGTTGGAGTCGTTGCGCAGCGCGCCTTCCAAAGGCCTCCAGACATCAGGTGCAGACAGGTGGACAGGGACACCGCCGCCCCGGGAGCCCCGGGAACCACGAGGCGGCCACAGCGGTGGCGGAAGCGCCATTGTCATTAACTATTAGGTGTATTTCCTTCATGTCTTGTCTGTGCGTGTATGTTTCACATAGTGGGTTTCCATTTTCAAATCAATTCAAGTCCACAAATGTTTACTGAGCACCTGCTATGCGTCAGCCACTATCTTAAGTACAGGGGCTACAGTAGAGAAAGAAATAAAATTTCTCTTCTTGTGTGGCTCACATTCAAGTTGAAGGAGATAACCAAAAAAGTGAGTAAGGGATATTATAAATGAGGAAGCAGTAAATGCGATGGAGAGAAATAAAGCCAAGAAGGGGGATGGAGAGGCGGGGCAGGATGTTTCAAAATGTGAAAGCGGTGAAGGAATGATCCATGAGGATATTTGGGCAAGAACATTCCAGCAAAAGGAATCACAAGTACAGAGTCCCTGAACTGGAAACATGCCTGGTTGTTCCAGGGCCAGCAAGGAGATGACTGTGGCTGGAAGTTGAGT
This sequence comes from Halichoerus grypus, assembly GCF_964656455.1. NCBI lineage: Eukaryota > Metazoa > Chordata > Mammalia > Carnivora > Phocidae > Halichoerus > Halichoerus grypus. Next base: position 30,872,036 of record NC_135727.1, on the reverse strand, counting down.
GACCAGGGAAGGAATTGGAAAATGAGGTGCTAAAGTCCTAAAGGTAAAGGTGGGGGGGGGTGTGGATCCTGTGGGGCCTTGTAAGCTGCTGTAAGGCCTTTGGGCTTTTACTCTGAGTGAGATGGGGAACATCTTTGAACACTTAGGTGGTTTCCAGTTTTTGCTACCATCTATCATGTTTTGTGATTTTTCCTTTCTGCTTTTTTTTTAAGATTTTATTTATTTATTTGAGAGAGAGAGACAGAGATAGCAAGAGAGAGCACAAGCAGGGAGGAGAGGGAGAAGCAGGCTCCCGGGCTGAGCAGGGAGCCCAACTTGGGCTCCATCCCAGGACCCCGAGATCATGACCTGAGCCTTAGGCAGACGCTTCACCGAGTGAGCCACCCAGGCGCCCCTGTGATTTTTCTATACAAACCTCTGTTCACATCTCTGAGCACTTCCCTAAGAAAAAGTTCTAGAAGTTAAATTCCTTGGTCACAGGTTAGGAATAATGGGCTCTTGCTGCATATTGCCAAAAGGGCTTTCTAGAAAGTCTATACTCACTTAAAATATAATTTAGTTCAACAATATTGAGTGCCTACCACTTTATTGAGGCAGACATGGTCTAGGGGCTTGAAATACACCGGTGAACAAAACGAATCTTTCGTTCTAGCAATTTCACTCTTGCCAGCATTGTGTCAGAGTGCTTGCCTTTGCTGTATGCTTGCCAACACCAAGAATTACCATTCTTAAAAAGCTTCAAGAAACAAAAGGCAAAACAGAATGCTCCAGTAATTTGAATGATGAAAAGTGGTACGTTGTTATTATGTTCTTTTGGATTTGATTACTAGTGAAGTTGAATTACTTCCCACACATTTTCTAGCTAATCAACCAATTGTCCTATTTTTCTTTAAAAGCTTTTGAAAACCTTTGAAAATAATTTAAAGGAGGCAGGAGTTTGGAAACATCAACAGACTTAATATATATCTTGTGAAATAAGTAGCCCTCAGGTCTAGTACATAAGCTTTAGAAATTGATTTGAAGCCAAAGAGCACATATAACGCAACTCTCATGTTCTGGAGAGGGCTTTTTAGTCAGGAGCTCCCTTCCAATTTCCACAGAATTTGAGAACTCTGGACCTTTTCACCAACAACAAGCCAGAATGAGGCGGGGCGGCGGGGGGGGGGGGGGGGAGGTGGAGGTGATGCTTTTCCTCAACAATCTCAACATCCCAGGGTTATTTAAGAGCCCACCTTAATATCAAATATGTTTTTTTTTTTAAAGATTTTATTTATTTATTTGAGAGAGAGAGAATGAGAGAGAGAGCATGAGAGGGGGGAGCGGGAGAGGGAGAAGCAGACTCCCTGCCGAGCAGGGAGCCCGATGCGGGACTCGATCCAGGGACTCCAGGATCATGACCTGAGCCGAAGGCAGTCGCTTAACCAACTGAGCCACCCAGGCGCCCAATATCAAATATGTTTTGAGAGCATTTATATTTTCAAGCTGTATCACTGCTTGGGGTTTCAAGTTGCACAACTTTTCTACCCTCTGTGTGGGGGAAGAAAATTAGAAATTCCCCAGCCCTCCATAAAGGCATATCCCCCACTTTTTATTAAGATAAAATATAGGGCGCCTGGGTGGCTCAGTCATTGGGCATCTGCCTTCGGCTCGGGTCATGGTCCCAGGGTCCTGGGATCGAGCCCTGCATTGGGCTCCCTGCTCAGCGGGAAGCCTGCTTCTCCCTCTCCCACTCCCCCTGCTTGTGTTCCCTCTCTCGCTGTGCCTCTCTCTGTCAAATGGATAAATAAAAAATCTTAAAAAAAAAAAAGATAAAATATAGTGGCGCCTGGGTGGCTCAGTGGGTTAGGTGGCTGACTCTTGATTTCAGCTCAGATCATGATCTCAGGGTTGTGGGCTCGAGCTCCACATCAGGCTCTAGACTCAGCGGGGAGTCTGCTTGAGATTCTCTCTCTCCCTCTCCCTCCGCTCTCCACCCCCCATTCTCTCAAATTAAAAAAAAAGATAAAATAAAGCATAAGTGAGATAACATACAGCATTGTGTAAGTTTCAGGTGTACATTTGATACATTTATATTGTAATACAATTGTTATTGTAACATTAGCTAACACCTCTGTCTCATCATGTAATTATCATTTCTTCTAGTGGTGGGCACAATTAATATCCAGTCTCTTAGCAAGTTTAATGTTTAAGATACAGTTTTGTTGTCTATAATCACTGTACTGTACATTAGCTCTTCAGGACTTATTTATCTACTAGTTGTAAGTATGCACCCTTAAACAACATCTCTCCCCTTCCCCCACCCCCAGCCCTTGGTCACCATCATTCCACTGTTTTTTTGAGTTCAGTGTCTGTTTTTAGATTCCACATATAAGAGATATCACACAGTATTGTATTTCTGTGTTTGACATTTCCCCCACTTCCAATAGTGCTTATTTTTGAGGAGAGAGAATCAGGGCTGAAGAGAAGGGCTTTAATTTACCTTTTGTGTCTTTCCATAGTTTGAATTTTATGACAAACAAATATGACTTTAGAAAAAAATTTCAACATGTGTTATCTGGGTGGGAGCTAATGAGTTATTCTTAGTTTTTACTTTGTATCTCTCTTCATTAGAACAAAAACCTGGTAAACCATTTATAATTTTTAAATTTCCCCAGTTTTGTAAAACAAAATCTGTGTGTGTGTGTGTGTGTTTCCCATGTCTGCAAGAATATAAACCAACCTACTAATGTGTGGGCCCCATTTAAAGATTGCCTGGGGAGCTGGGAGAGAGAGAGAATGAATTTCATTTTTTCTTTTATGCACTTACATATTGTTTAAGTTTGTTACAATGAGCATGTATTACCGTTCTACATTTTTTTCACAAAAGTAATAATAAATCATTTTTTTTTCCTCCTGAGGCTAAAAGTGACATGTGCTCATTGCAGAAAATGTAGAAAAGTACAAAGAAACTAACAATCACAACAGTTAACATTTTAGCATGTTTCCATTTAGGCTTCCTTTTAATGCATGTTTTTTTACATAGTTGAGTTTTCATACTGCAGAGTTTTGTATCCTGTTTTTCTCTCTTAAGACATAAGCATTTTCCCATGTCATGCATGTCATAATAATATTTTGTGGTTTTGTCATATTTCAAGTGGATTAATTAGCTATTTCTTAAAGTTTAACATTTAGGTTGTTTCCAATTTTCTCATATTAAAAGTGATTTTCTGGGGCACCTGGCTGGCTCAGTCAGAACATGCAACTCTGGATCTCGAGGTTATGAGTTCGAGCCCCACATTGGGCATAGAGCTCACTACTTAAAAAAAAAAAAAAAGTTTTTCTGATAAGCATCTTAGTAATGAAATCTTTGCATTTCTAAGTGTTTCCTTGGCATGGATTCCTAGAGGTCAAAGAACTGGACCAAAAAGTAGATTTCTAGAAGTGGGATTAATGGATAGAAAGTATTTCTATGAATGACAAAGATTATATCAATTTCTACTCTCAACAGTGTACAAGAGTCTCATCACTCTCGGGCCAGCCTTGTAGATCATCCTTTTTTTGTTGTTGCATCTTTCTGACAGGAAGGCGGTATGCAACAACGGTATCTCCATTTTTCATTGCCAGTAAGACTGAACATTTCTCATATGCTTATTCACCATTGGTAGCCCCTCTTCTGTGGACTACCTATTTCCATTTTTGCCCATTTATTGACTAGCATCTTCTGGATTTTCTTATCAATTAAAATGAGCTCTTACAAGGTATTAACCCTTTCTCTATCATTAGATGAAAATATATTTCACAAGTTTGTTGCTTTTTAAAAATATCTTGGCCATAGACTTTTAAAACAAAAGATAATTAGAGTGTAACTCCGGCCTTGGGCCCTCAGTTTAAGCCTGTTTTCCCTTGATTACATGGAAGAGGTTTGACAAAAGATCTGTGAGGGCCATTTCAGCTAACCCTAAATTTAGATCTGTGGGGGGAAAAATGTGTGGGCCCGATTTAAGGATTATTCCGCTCATACGTACTTTTAAAGGATTTAAGAAGATGGGGTGGGGGCAGGGATGGAAGCAGTTGGTGCCAGAAATTTTTAGAATTCTGAGGTAAGACGCCAATTCTCTCAAATCTCTTGCGTGTTGAGAGGGGGAGTAAATTATGTGCAAGCGAACAGAACTCTTGATGGAAAAGTACTGCTCTGGGTTGCAGATGTGTGCAGGGCTTGGTTTTAATTATTTCCCCCCCTTCTCTCTATCCTTTCTTCCGCTCCCCTCCCCCCACCCCGTGACACTGAAGAGGGCGGCCGGATTAGGATTCTAAAGGGTAGAGACGGCCCTTCCTCCGTAAGGCCTGCTCCCGTGCAGACGGTTAGCCCATCAATAGCCGGTGGAAATACCCAGGAAAGGAAGGGACCAAACTTAGGATCTTTCCAAACTCCCGCTTTCGTCTGGGCTCCAGCACAGGGTTATTGAGACTGCCAAGGGTAGCTCGACAGAGTTCAAATAAAACAACTCTGCCAACAAAGAAACTTCAGTCATTATTTTGAGCCAAAAAAAAAAAAAAAAAGGCAACAACAGAAGGCTGCTTGCTGATGCGTTGGGACTGAGCAAATCTGTGATTGCGAAAGGGTTTAGATTTCCGAGAATGAATCCAATTTCATCCGGCGAGCCGATCGGTCTCCCCCAGATATTGGGAGAGTTGTCAGGCAGGGGCCTGTGCGCTGACTTGAGCTACACGGGGGTGTCCACGCCACAGCCTCTGGCGGGGAGGACTGGAGAAGGGTCATTAAGGAGAGTAAAAGGGGGTTCTCAAGGTGGAAATGGGTAGTCTGGGCCTCCAAGGTGGAAAGAGGAGCTCGAGGAGAGTTTCCTTCCCGTCCCCCAAGGGAGCCTCGCGGTCCCCGGGGGATGGGCGGGGAAAGGTGAAGCTTCAGAATGGAAGGCGAGGGAGAAGCTGAAGCAAGAGAAATGGAGTCGTGTGTGGCGCGCATCAGGTGGCCGAGCGGGCCTCGAACCGAGCTCGCCAAAGCCGAGGCTCTCGGAGCGGGTCGTGGTGCAAGGAGCCGGCGAGGGTGCAGAGGAGGGCTGCGCGCCGCGTCGCGCTCAGCTAGAGGCTGGCGCGGGGATGGCGTGAGGCTGGGGCCACCGCCTCGCAGGTAGGGCCGGGGGGGGGTGCCGCTCCCGCCGCCTCCACGGGGGCGGGAGGGGCGGCGGCGGGATCCGGCCGGGGGAAGGGGCGCGACCGTCCCGGGGTCAGGTGGGGGGGCCCGGAGCTGGTCGGGCCGGAGCCGGACGGGTCACGGCGCCCAGGGCGGGCGGCGGGGGAGGCGGGGCCCGGAGGCTCCGCCCGCCTCGGCCCCGCCCCGCCCCGCCTCCTCCGCCGGCTAGTCCTTGTCCGCTGAGGCCCGCGCGCCACTAGCTCGCTGAGAGGGAGGAGGAAGCAGCCAGTTCCGGAGCCCTCCTTAGCCCGGCCCAACCTTTGCTCCAGAGATCATGGCTGCCGAGGATGTGGCGGCCACCGGCGCCGACCCGAGCGAGCTGGAGGGTGGCGGGCTGCTGCACGAGATTTTCACGTCGCCGCTCAACCTGCTGCTGCTCGGCCTCTGCGTCTTCCTGCTGTACAAGATCGTGCGCGGGGACCAGCCGGCGGCCAGCAGCGATAGCGACGACGACGAGCCGCCCCCGCTGCCCCGCCTTAAGCGGCGCGACTTCACCCCTGCCGAACTGCGGCGCTTCGACGGCGTCCAGGACCCGCGCATACTCATGGCCATCAACGGCAAGGTGTTCGACGTGACCAAAGGCCGCAAGTTCTACGGGCCCGGTAACGGCGGCCGCCCAGGGGACGCGGAGACAAAAGAAGGGGCCCCGGCCGGGGGAGGCGAGGGGGAGCGGGGCGCCCCCGAGGGGAGGAATGGCGGCTCCCCGGCGGCAGCGGGCGAGGGGCGCTCTAGAAGGGTTGCGGCCGGCGGGGGACGCCGCCAGCGCCGGGATGGGGGGTGGGGGGGGCGGAGAGAAGGCTGGAGCGCCCGGGGCCGGGGGTGGGGGGGGTGGGGGCGAGCTCGCCGGCCTGGAAGGGGGGCACGGCCGCGCGCAGTGTTGAGGGAGCTCCGAGGGCATGGGGTTTGGGGGTTCCTGGAAGGAGGGGCGGTGTCGGGCTGGAGAAGGGAAACGTGGGCGTCTCGAGGGAAGCGGAGGGGGGAGGTCCAGCCTGGGAGAAGACGCGAAGGCCGCCGCGGCGTGTGTGTGAAGGTGCGGGAGCAGGAGAGCGGAGGTGGGATGGGCGGCAGGTAGCAGCCGAGTGCGTGCCGGCGGGTGATGTGTGAGTGCGTGGGCCGTGGCCGTGGCTTGCCAGGCGCGGCTGTGCGTGCGCGCGCCCGGAATGTGGCATGTGTCAGGTATGTGTGTGGCATGTGTTTGGTATGTGCGTGCGCGTCCTGTGTGTGGCCGACCGAAAAGCTGGAAGGTGAACGGGGAGCCTCCGTGGGGGGGGGGGGTGCAGCTGACGGAGGGCGGAAGGAGGCTGAACGTAGCGGACAATGGGAACGTGGCGAGATGAGAAGGTAATACAGCATTTTACTCTGTAGCGGGAGAGAAAGGACTGGAAGCCAAAAAAAAAAAAAAATTAAAAATGGAGGGAGGGAGAAGTGGGAGGATCCTGGGAAACAAAAGGGGTAGGGCTGTGAGGGCTGCTGGGTGTGGGGATTTCAGGAAAAGCCAACCAGAGGGGAAATGGGGGTGGATGACTGCTGAGCCGTTGGAGGGGGGCAGGCTTGGAGGGCCTTAGGGATGAGGCTTTCTAAGCCTGGTTGCGGATCAGAATCACCTGATGCGCTTGAGCAAAAACACCGATTCCCGGCTTAATCGCAGCCACGGTGGGGGAGGTCCAGCAATCTGCATTTTAAGCGGCTCCCCCCAGGCGCATTTGAGAAGCGGCCAGGTTTGGAAAGTCGTGCCCTGTAGAATATTCCGGAGAGGGGGAGGAAGAGATTTTAGCTCCTCTAATATGGACTCCTAAAAACAGGGAGCTCAGGGAGTGTGTCCACATGGAGGGCCCTCTGCCCCACTGGTCTGGAGAGACGGAAGAGGATTTAGAAGGCGGTGATGTCCATCATCTCCACTCCTGCTTTGTTTTTTTACTCGCCCAGCCCAACTAATCAAAATCAGATGGGTTCAGGTTCTTCCGGAACCCTGGTCCCCTTAGCGGTTTTTCCTTGTCGCTGATTTAGAAGCCCTGCTTTCTGTAGGCCGTGTAACTGTCCAAAGAATTTGAGAACCACACCTTTGTTGTTGTCACTTTCCCTGTCACTTCCACTTTACATAATCATGTAAATAGCTGTCCCTCCTGAGCTACACCCATCAAGGAGTCCAGCCGGGTACATGGGGCAACATCATAGGGTTGTAATTTGCAAAGTCATTGAGAGGAATGCAGGCCTGTGCACAGAAACACAAAACTCTGGGAGTCAGGCGACCAGAGTTCTAATCCTGGTTGGATTACTGCCTAGCTGTGTGACCTGGTGCAAAGCATTGTTCTCTCTGGGCCTTAGTTGTCCCTCTGAAAAATGCTAAGGATGGCCCATTGTGAGATCTCCTCAGTCTCTGCTCTGCGGTATCATCCCGTGAGCCCATGAATATGTGACATCATGTGCAAATGATCGTTCATGTTACAGAGGATTCTTAAAAGTTACTCATTCCAGTGCCCATTATTCAATGCACAGCAGTTTTGTAGGTACTGGGAATACGGTACTGGGAATACAGCTGTGAGCAAAACAGACACACATCTCCTCTCGTGGAGCTTATATTCTAGTGAAGATACATTCGGGTGAATAATCTATATTCTCCAAAAACTTTTAGTGCTCCCCTTGAGCCATTTTTAAGTATTCTGTGACCATAATCTCTGAAGTATCGAGGTCCCTTGTTCTGGTCCCAAACCAGAACAGTTGGCCTATTTTCAAGTACTAGATGCTACCATATCCACTAGAAGTGTATACACACACACACACACACACACACACACACATATTTGTGAAAACTGTAATGGGTTTTTTTTTAACCTTCATTAGTAGACATGATATATAATGAAGATCGCAAACAACCAGTTTTCTTTAGAACCTTATTTGCATTTAAAAGTTGATCATAAATTTTGTCTAATTTGTAAAAAAAAAAAAAAAAATTCCTAGGGAACTTGAGGTTTCCAGTGACCAGGCCGTATGGAAATTTGATCTCTTCTCATACTTGGCATAGTGGTTACCTACAAACTTTAATGTCAGAGTTGCTATCCAATCTACCTTGGGGAAACAACACATAGTTTAAAGTACACTGGCTTCTTTTCCTTTACTTGTGCAATATTTAAATAAGTCTAAACATCTACTTTAAGTACCTACAAATAGTTCACCACTCTCTTAGACAAAAGTTCAGTATAATATATAATAACATTCTAATGTTTTATATAATTATTTGGAGATATTAATTCAGTCTTTTTTTTTCCATGAAAATCTAAGTATTTTGAGTCTTCGAGCTCATCAGTGATGGAGCCGATCTCCTCTGCTACCTCTTCTTTACTGACAGTGTAGATTATGTAACATGGGGATAGATTTCTGGACCACTGATACTCTTATCAAATGATTTTTGCTGCAAATGCCAGTCTCACAACCGAAGATCACTATGAGATACTTTTGACTCATTAAAACATATCAGAATACATTTCATAAGGAAATGTTCTCATTTTTGTCTTAGTACTTACTACCTTAAGGAGCCATAACTTTCACTGGTGTAGCCCAAATGCCTAGAACAGAGACAGGCTCTGGGTTCAACGTCCTAAAGTTGAATTCTGACCCTTGGATTTAGTATTATCTTGGATGATTTCCCACCACCACCACCCCATCCTGCCCCAGGAGATAATCATTCGTGGCTTTTTTATTAGCTATTTGAGAATCACAGGAAATGGATGATAATGTATAGCATATTGATTTGTAAAAGTCTGATGACAGCAGGTCCTTGGGGGGATCCACTACATAATGATGAAAGTATCAACATCACTTCTGGTTTCCAAATGGAATTTGAGACTGCAAAAGAGGGCTGTCTTTGTGGATGGGTAAGGAAGCCATTTTCTGTGTATGAACCACAGAGAAATTGACTGTCTAATAAAGAATTGGTCTTTGGTTTTGTTTGTTTTTTAAGAGGGGCCATACGGGGTCTTTGCTGGAAGAGACGCATCCCGGGGCCTTGCCACGTTTTGCCTGGATAAGGAAGCACTGAAGGACGAGTACGATGACCTTTCTGACCTCACTCCTGCCCAGCAGGAGACCCTGAGTGACTGGGACTCTCAGTTCACTTGTAAGCATTTTTTAAAAATTGTGCCTGGATCAAATTTCTACCAGTAATGGGATTCACAGCAGTACAATAGTTATTACAAAGCAGCCTGAAACTGGGGAGCATTTTGATAGGCTCCTGAATCTTGGACGGATCAAGTTCATGGCTTGAAGTAATTGCAACAATGCTGAGTCACTTGCTGTGATTGCATCCAATTTTTAGCTAGTTCTCTGTGGAAACTTGGGTTTCTGTTATTTAAATCTTTGACAGGTTCGCATAGATTCCACACTAGGATTTGGTGCTTGGTGTGTAGGGGAAAGGATCTGTAGGCTACAGAGAGGGACTTTCAGAAGTCCTCACTAGTAAGGCTTGCTGTTTAAAAGCAGCCCACATTTCTGTCGAAGAATGGGAGACTTGTGTTCTACAAAACAGTTTCTCTTTGAATCTAATTGAGCCTAACTGTAGGCCTCATCTACAAATGATGCTTATAATCTGCCCAGCAACAATGGTGTCTGCATTTTTAAAAAGAGAAAAAAAAAGGAGCCGCTTGTTTCCTGGCTTATGCTATAAGGCTGAGGTCTTTGGGAGGAGGGGGCAGTGAGGATGGGCGTTAAGTTCAAATGTCGAGAATTGAGGAATTGGCTTTTGTCAAACCTAAGTGTCTAATGATCACTTTAGCCACATTGCACTGCTAAGCATTTGACTAATCTTTCCCAGCTTTAAAACAGTATATAAAGACCATGACCAGCGCTTGAAAGATTTTTTTATTTTAAAAATGTATCCTTGCTATTTGTTGTTCTCTATAGCCAGTTAAATATTACTGACTCTTTTGGCTAAACCCAACCGTTTTCTTTGAAAATAACGCTGACTTCAGAGTTCTGGGCTAATTATTAGCCAGCTGTGGCTCTACCTTTAGGTTCTGGGTCCCAAGCAGACAGACGTAGAGCTTTCAAGCCTAGAGGCAGGTCTTTTTACTTGGAAAACATAATTCAGCTATCTAGCATCGCCCCTGATTTCTTTGGTATCCTCAGGATGCCTTTGTAAACATAGATTTTTCTATGTGGAACCAGCGAGTTGTAATTTCTAACTCACAGAGCTCTTGTCTCCTAGGGCTCGCCTTCCCCAAGGAGGCGAAAACTGTGTTAAAAACATTCTCCCCCTTACACTAAGACCAGCCCCCAGTTCTGTGGTGACGCCGGAGCGCCACTCAAGACTGGCGTGGGAGCCCCTTGAAGCGGGTTGCCCTGGCGCCAGCCGGCCTGTGTTTGTTGTGCGGCCCGAGCACCCTAGGGGCCTTTATAACGTGTTCAAATGGGAAAGTTCCCATTGTTCCCGGCGATTATTCCACACAAAAGCAGGTCCGCCTACCTGGTTAGACAGGTTGGTCACTCCTCTGATTCCTGCCCACACGCAGAAAGAGCAGAAAGAGGAGACTCTCTGGGCCTCGGACAGCGGTAGGATTAACCCTGCCTTAGCTGCGCTGCAAGGATGCGGCCGGCGGGATGGTGGTCTGCGGACTCTCTCCCTTCTCACGTCTTTTTTTTTTTTTAATTTTTTATTTACATTCAATTTCCTTAACCTATACTCTATTATTAGTTTGAGAGGTAGAGTTCAGTCATTCATCAGTTGTGTCTCACACCCAGTGCTCATTCCATCACGTGCCCTCCTTCACGCCCGTCACCCAGTTACCCCAGCCCCGCGCCCCCTCCCCTCCAGCAAGCCTCCCTTTGTTCTCTACAGTTACCAGTCTCTTATGGTTTGCCTCCCTGTTTTCGTCTTCTTTTGTTTTTCCCTCCCTTCCCCTGTGTTCATCTGTTTTCTTAAATTCCACATATGAAATCATATGATACATGTCTTTCTCTGACTGACTGACTTTGCTCAGCATAATACCCTCTAGTTCCATCCATATCACTGCAAATGGCAAGGTTTCATTCTTCCTGATGGCTGGGTTTCTGGTTTGCACTCTTAAATCTGTGTTCTCCAACATCTCCCGTGCGCTCCTGGCCTCCTTCACCACTCGCTTGAACTGCTAGGCATAGCTTTTTCCTTGTGTTGGGAAAAAATTTGGTCTCCTGCTTCCCTCCATCCACCAGACTCCTCATCCCTTCCCTTCACTGTCAACCGCCTGCGAAGTGCTTGTCCCTAACCACTGCTTCATTTCCTCCCCACACCTCCTTACCCCCTGCGACAGTTTCCAGCCCAGTTCCACTGGGCTTCTCTTTCTCAGAGCTTTCCAGAGACCTGCCTCTTGCCAGCGTTGACTTCACTTCTCCAGCCCTTGTTGTGGATTTCCTGTCGGGTGCCCTCCCCACCCCACCCCCGCCGAGGGGCTCCCTCTCCAGAGTCCCCAGCTGGGTCCACGGAAGCTCCAGTTTTAACTTCATTAACTCATGTTTCCAGTTTTCCTTTAAAGTAGCTCATATCCTAGCCTTTCCGTTCCCATGGACACCCTACTCCTGGCTCTCGTTCCTTCACACACACATCCACCCGCTGGCCTCGTGGGCAGCCTGCGCCTGGTCTCCTTGCTGTGATCCGCCTGGCGGGCCACCACCACCCCACGTGTGCCAGAGCACTGGCTTCCTTTGTCATAAATCCTTGCCACCTATAGGATTAAGTCCAGACGCTTCAGGCTGGCGTTCCACAACCATAGTATCTTCCCCACACTGCTTCCCCCCCACACTCACTCCCGCTCTGTTGCTGTCAGCTTGGTCTCTCTGGTGCTCCCCAGATCGGTTCAGTCTCGCCTGCATGCCTCTGTACACGGCATTGTCATTTTCTGGAAACCCCTCTCGCCTCAGATCCTTCCATGCGTTTTCCAAAGCATAGCCTTCTTCGTCAGGTGTTCTGAAATCCTTCCAACGAACTCCTCACGAGCCCTTGCTCTTCTCACCCCCTCCTGCACGCAGACACGACTCACTTTGACCTTCCCTTGCACACTCGGTGCCCGACATCGCTGCCCGTTTGGTATTTCTCCCGAACGAGACTTAATTCCCCGTGGGCAAGGACAGTGGGGTGAGTCCTGTGTGACCGACAGCTTTGAGGTCCGCAGGCCTTTCCCGAATGCTTTCAGCTGAGATGTAGTGCCCCTGTGTGAAGCCTGAGAGTGCTCATTTGTGTTTTCTTCTCTCCCTCCAGTCAAGTATCATCATGTGGGCAAACTGCTGAAGGAGGGGGAGGAGCCCACTGTCTACTCTGACGAGGAAGAGCCAAAAGATGAGAACGCTCGGAAAAATGATTAAAGCATCCCGTGGAAGCATATCTATTTTTGTATTTTGCAGAATCATTTGTAACATTCCAGTCTGTCTTTAAAACATGGTGATTTCGATATTTCGAGCAGTTTCGAACTTGCTGTTAAGTTTTTGTAATTAACATCACTAGTGACACTGAACCAGTTAACCCTTCTGTCTTCAAGTGCATGGCGTGTTTGTGTGTCACAAATCCCGACCGTGAACTGCAGTGCTGCCATCCAAATGTTAGGACTCTCCCCTTCTGTCTGTAGTTAGTGCAGGCTGCCTTTAAATTCGTTTTTTCCTGAGCGAGACAGGTAAGGCTTGGGTATTTCCCCCAAACAGGTAAAAAAAAAAATGTTAACTGTGCAAAGTCCTTCTAGCCCCGAGAACAAAGGATCAATTTCTAGTCTCGCTGTCCTCAAGATAGCAAATCCTTTATTTCTCAATTGACTTAACTGCATGATTTCTGTTTTATCTACCTCTAAAGCAAATCTGCAGTGTTCCAGAGCCTTCTTTGGTATTGATGAAAGAGAGCTGCCCAGTTAAAAAAAAAAAAAGAAAAGAAAAGAAATCTCAAAGCTGGGCTCGGTTGGGAAAAGTACATTCACTGTGTTCGTAGACTGCATCATTCTTTTTGTCCTCTGGACACTCAGATGCCCCCACTAACACAGCAATATACAGTAAGACTTAAAACAGGATCTGAACATTCAAAAGAAAGCTTTGGAAGAGATCCACTGGCTTGCCGAAAAACCGAAATGTATGAAGAAAACGTAGAACTATCTCCCCTATCCCCACGTTCACGGTGGGACAACGGTGATTTCACACAGTTTGCCGAGAGAGGGGGGGTATGCTGAACAGGAGCAGGCCTCTGCTCTCCGGAGAGCCTTCAAGCGCACACACACACACACACACACCCCACCCCCCAGCCCCCAGGCCTCTGCTCTCCGGAGAGCCTTCTTACACACACACACACACACACACACACACACACACACCCCAGGCCTCTGCTCTCCGGAGAGCCTTCACACTCACACACATACACACCCCACCCCCAGGCCTCTGCTCTCCGGAGAGCCTTCACACACACACACACACACACACACCCCACCCCTAGGCCTCTGCTCTCTGGAGAGCCTTCACACACACACACACACACACACACACATCCCACCCCCCAGGCCTCTGCTCTCCGGAGAGCCTTCACACACACACACACACACACACACACCCCACCCCCAGGCCTCTGCTCTCCGGAGAGCCTTCACACTCTCACAGACACACACACACACACCCCCCACCCCCAGGCCTCTGCTCTCCGGAGAGCCTTCACACTCACACACATACACACCCCACCCCCAGGCCTCTGCTCTCTGGAGAGCCTTCACACACACACACACACACACACACACACATCCCACCCCCCAGGCCTCTGCTCTCCGGAGAGCCTTCACACTCACACACATACACACCCCACCCCCAGGCCTCTGCTCTCTGGAGAGCCTTCACACACACACACACACACACACACACACACACACACATCCCACCCCCCAGGCCTCTGCTCTCCGGAGAGCCTTCACACGCACACACACACACACACACCCCACCCCTAGGCCTCTGCTCTCTGGAGAGCCTTCACACACACACACACATCCCACCCCCCAGGCCTCTGCTCTCCGGAGAGCCTTCACACACACACACACCCCCCACCCCCAGGCCTCTGCTCTCCGGAGAGCCTTCACACTCTCACAGACACACACACACCCCACCCCCAGGCCTCTGCTCTCTGGAGAGCTTTCACACTCACACACACACACCCCACCCCCCAGGCCTCTGCTCTCCGGAGAGCCTTCTCACACACACACACACACACACACACCCCACCCCCCAGACCTCTGCTCTCCGGAGAGCCTTCACACTCTCACAGACACACACACACCCCACCCCACCCCCAGGCCTCTGCTCTCCAGAGAGCCTTCACATACACACACATACACCCCACCCCCAGGCCTCTGCTCTCCGGAGAGCCTTCTCACACACACACACACACACACACACACCCCAGGCCTCTGCTCTCCGGAGAGCCTTCACACTCTCACAGACACACACACACCCCACCCCACCCCCAGGCCTCTGCTCTCCAGAGAGCCTTCACATACACACACACACCCCACCCCACAGGAAGAAGAAAGTACACATCACTAGCCAAGTGGTTTTTAAAGTATATTCCTTAAGGTAACAGTTACCTTCTGTTCCAAAACCATAGCCACTGCGAGAGTAGGAGCCAGGCGTCTAGGTCTTTGATACTGGTCTTCTGGTTAACAATACACTGCGCTTAAGTAGACTGTACAGTTGTATGAATTTGTAAAAGTATTACATGAACAACTAGTGAGGTTTCAGACTCTTGTAATTGTAGTTGACTAGTCCTTGTATTTTCTCGTGAACCGTGTTTCATGGTTTTACCTCAAATCAGAAAACAAAATGAAGTGCTTGGTCGGTTAATAAAAATGGTTTTACCCAGTATAGTGTGGTGGGTTTTTAAACCTTAACCTAAGAAACCAGATTCGATCATTTTACTTTAGCTTAATACTCCGCTTCCCTTCTGTATGTGTGTGTGTGTGTTCCAAAAGAAACCAGTAAAGGGGCAAAACTTCAGAGATCTCACACCACAAACCAAGTACCAGCTTGTCCTGTTAAGAAACAGTGAATTGAGGGGCACCTGGGTGGCTTGGTCAGTTAAGCCCCTACCTTCAGCTCAGGTCATGATCTCAGGGTCCTGGGATCGAGCCCCATGCTGGGCTCCCTGCTCAGCGGGGAGCCTGCTTCTCCCTCTGCCCCTACCTCCCACGTGCAGGCTCTCGAGTAAATAAATAAAATCTTAAAAAAAAAAAAAACAGTGAATTGACATTAGCTAAACTGCCCTAATGAAAATGTGCAAACAGACTTTTTAAAAAGTTAGTGTGAATTTATTTTTTGTGACTTGTCAAATTCTGCCTCTTTATTTTTTTTATTTTTGTTTTATTATGTTAATCACCATACATTACATCATTAGTTTTTGATATAGTGTTCCATGATTCATTGTTTGCGTATAACACCCAGTGCTCCATGCAGAACGTGCCCTCTTTAATACCCATCACCAGGCTAACCCATCCCCCCACCCCCCTCCCCTCTAGAACCCTCAGTTTGTTTCCCAGAGTCCATAGTCTCTCATGGTTCGTCTCCCCCTCCAATTTCCCCCCCCTTCATTTTCCCCTTACTACTTTTTTTTTTTTAACATATAATGTATTATTTGTTTCAAATTCTGCCTCTTTAAATCAGAACTTTCTAAACTCAAAGGCACCTCTGCCTCGAGGTCCATAGCAAGGTTATTAAGGGGTAACTTTACTAAGGACGACATTAAAAGTGCCTGGGCAGGGTTGGTTGGTTCTGTGTTCAGATACCATCCATCAGGAAAGCGTTCGGAAATTCTTACATGCTAGCAAAGTTAATTCACCTCCTGTCAAAAGATCAGATTTGCATATTGCAGTTCGTTGTGTCAGCACAACTTCTTTCTCTGAATATTAGTGTTTTGCCATTTTAACGTTCAAATCGGCAGAGTTTTCTTACAAGGGATGTACTCCGACCGGGAGAGGAAGCTCAGCTTTCCGCTTTTTATGTTCCCAAACCATTGCCTGTTTCTATTGTTTTTAAAAGAACCCTGCCCCCCCCACTAGGTTTCATTCAACCAATATTCGAGTTGCCCATTTTGTGCCAAGCACCCTGTTACACCAAGTGCTTCGGGGAAGGGGTGGGAGAGAGAAGCTGGGCCACCTTGCAGCCTGAAAATTCATTCAGATGCGAAGATTAGGCTACTCCTTTCTCTGAGTTAAACGGGTTTGATGCCAAGAGGAAACCGTCCAGAGCCTGGTTAAAGCTTCGATCTCAAATAGCCGGATTCCCCACCATTCAGAATGAAATCAACATTGTATTGATTACACGTAAAAGGATATTACAATAAGGCAGGACTTCGGGCTAAAAACTTCTCAAATCCAGCTAGCATATTCAGAAACCACATTACATAAAAGGCACCATTTAAGATGGGGGGCGTGGTGGTTACAGGTGCCCAGCCAGTGGAGGCGGTGTCAGGTGAACCCCACGGGTTGGTTCCCCTGCTTTAACCAGCCCCCCCCTCCCCTGCAGAGGCACTGTGTTCTCAGGAGTAGCACCTCTGGGTCCTAAGCATTCTCTCCGTGGTTTCCGTACCTCTCCAGATCTGTGGCTTCTCTGCATAGTGACACCTCAGAGGGCCCAAGAGGCTAATCCAAGATCTAGAACAAACATCCAGACAGCCCTTGCTGTTTCAGAGAATGCTCTTTGACTGCCCCCCACCACCAAGGACCCTTTCAGCTGTAAAGTACCCAGATCGTTCTAAGGTACAGTCTTTGTTATAGAACACTTGGAAGCAGTTTGCTGTACGCGTCACGTCAAAACGCAGGTAACTCCTGGCTGATCAAAGACTGACTAGTGAAGCCCCTAGCTTCTCTGACTAGAACCCCCCCCATCCCACACCCTCACTGATAACAAGAGATTGTAGAACTTGAACACTGCCACCAGGTGCTAAAGGGGTGAGGGGAAACGCCACGGGGTCCATTTCGCTGCCTTCTAAGATTATTGATAAAACCTTTGCTGAAGGGAGGATAGTCTTCAGTCCAATACTGTTATTTCAACTTATTCAAAATGAAGATAAAACTGTGATCTTCAGCTGCATGAGCTCTGACATAGTCCATTCCCAAACATTAGCATCATATAGGGAAAAGTTGCATAGAATCAATATAAAGGGGCGCCTGGGTGGCTCAGTCGTTAAGCGTCTGCCTTCGGCTCAGGTCATGATCCCAGGGTCCTGGGATCGAGCCCCGCATCGGGCTCCCTGCTCCGCGGGATGCCTGCTTCTCCCTCTCCCACTCCCCCTGCTTGTGTTCCCTCTCTTGCTGTGTCTCTCTCTGTCAAATAAATAAATAAAATCTTAAAAAAAAAAAAAAAGAATATTAAAACTGGATGTGTGTATATATTTTCATAGAAAATGGAGATGTGCAACATCCTAGCCAATGTGCATGGTAAATGAACAGACTCTAGTCACCACGACCATTTTATTTTTAATATATCTGAAAATTAACTATGTACTATTTCTCTAACAATGCAAATGAGACAAAGGGTCGGCCACAGGAGTGCAAAGCAGCTTACTACAAGTAGAAACTCATCCCCCCCCCCACCGCCAGTGGGATTATTAGCATTTATTTAAAACATTTTAAACAGTCTTGCAACAAATAAAAATACATTTATTTGGTTCTTACTTTCAAAATTACCAGGTTATGTGGCTTTCTACCTGAGAAATTCAAACAAATTGAACAAAAAGACATTGACAGATTTTTCGTTTTCTTAAAGCGCTTTCAGCAGCACATACAAGGGAAACACATGAAAACACCTATTTAAAAAGACAGAGTTTAAAGTTCAGGCCCTTACTTACTTAATAGGTCATAGAAAAAAGATATGAGAAAATACTTTTGCACCACTTAAGTAACAGCACAATGAAGAAGAACAATGTTAATTAATAGAAAGTGATCACAATATTTTCGGTTCTATTTCATTCCTTACTAAGCCATTCATTCCACCGAAAAGTACAGGATGAATTGTTCTCTTCCTCATTTAAGGCCTACACACACACAAAAAGGTGTATTCAAATCTAAAACGCATTACCACAAGACATATAAAAATCCAAGGTTGTACAGAAAGTAAACATGAAACCAGTATTTTTACTTACTTCTAGGCCCCAGGATGGTACTTAGCAAACAAACAAACCCAGATAAAATATTAGATAGAAGTGACTTAGCACCAGTTCTATTATACCCCCCCCAAAATTGCACATGCGGTATTCTGCACTTTCTTTCTTTTATGTCTGGTTACTGAGCAGCAAATTGTTTTCATGCCTAAAAATCTCTGCAAAGAAAAATTATCTAATGGCAGAAAAAATGAAGATTTGTTTTCAAAACAAGCATAACTGCTTTCCATTACAAACCCCTAATGTTCTTTGTTTCAATGGCATGAAACATGAAAAAAAAAAAAAATGAGGCAGGGTCTCACTGGAGGAGACAAAATACCTAGTTACCAAAAGTTGTCTGACAAAATACAAGCTCTTAGCATTTTAAAAGGCTACTCTGGACAACAGTACTTTGAACATTAATAGTCCTTGCTAGTCCTCCGAGGAGAAAAGGCACTCACCCCATGAGCGATTTTTCAAATGTGACAAGCCAAACCTAGTTTTGATGGCAGTCACTAGCTTGAAAGTGGAACTGAATACATGGAAGCCCACAAATCATTCGTTGGTTATTGTCTTGTTAATAATAAGCATGACCTGCTACATTACATTCATTTTTGAACTTTTGCATGAACTAGCATATCTTGGTTACATGTGATTAGAAGAGATCGATGAAACAGTGTGCGGTTCTTAACTTGCGGTGAATTAGAAGATGGCGTAGCCCCTTCAGATATCAGGCTGCTCAAGGGGCTGGTTCTGAGCACAGAACGTGCCTCGTCATTCAGGGCAACCACACTGACCGGCATCCTGCCCTTGGCCCTACCAGCTGGTACTTTTCTACAGAATGTCAAGTTAAGACTGAAATGAATCATGCCCTATGAAAAGGTTGCCTTCCACTACTTCTGTGAATGGAAATCTCCTTTTCCTGCCGCAGCCAGTCTGAGATCTCACTGATGATGTCTCCCACTGCCGAGTCAGGTACAGCTTTGTTGGGGAAAAAAAGAAGGTCATCTCCTGCCCCTGAGGTCCTAAATCCTATATAAGGCAGAATGAATCAGCCGAGCTTTCAATAGAACATGCACTGCATTAAGACGTAAGTCTTTACGAATCTATAAAATATCTCCATTTAAAAACATATTCAAGAAGTCCAAAACCAGTAGGTAAAAAGATAAATTGCTTCTGTTAAGAGTTTACAAATCCTGCACACATACCATTTTTCCCCAGCTAGAAAACTAGGGCTTTGCCCTTGACTCCTCCTAACTCCATGGCATTACTGAGGATTGAGGAGGCACTTGTTAATGTTTTATAAAAGTCAGTTCGGGGATAGTCAGTGGCTTTTTACAAACTGATGTCACCCAACCCTGAGTGAAAGAATTACATAACCTGAAATGGAATACTGCCATGTCCTATCTAGCCAAGTGCCGTTAGTGGTGTCCCGGGATCTTTCCATGTTGCCTTTTGCAAATCCCACTGGTCATTTTACTTCAATTCTCTTGCTTTTCCAGGATGGAATGACTTGGGGGTGGGGGTTCTTCCAAAAACAGCTCCGCAAATGGTCCACCATCCGTTTAAGCCTCAAAGGAGAATCCGAGCCCCTTTGTGTTGATTCTTCCAAGTTCCGTTTCTCAAAGGACAACTCTTTTGAGTACTATGAACATATGAATGAGATTAATTTCCTTCTGGTGGGTGGTCACGAAACCTTCCAATGTCACGAAGAAGTCTATGATGTGTTCTAGCTGTCATCTCTTCTGCTACCTGTAGTTATTTCTAGATAAAAGTCAGGACAGTTTTGTGGCTGGCGTTTCTGACCCAATTCAAGCACTTGTAAAAAGATCCTATGCCATTCGCTGCTGTCCCCTTTGAAGACAGCTGACACTAAATGATGATGTTCTAACAGCTAGAGAGCCACAGAGGGCTATCACCTCCTCGCGGTGCTCATTTGCTTCCTCACTGGCACCAAATTCAGGGTGCAGCCAAACTGTAGAAAAGTCTGTCCTTGGATCGAGTTGTACAGGCACGTTGTTTTGCCAACCTTTGGAATCTGGATGTTTCCTATTTCTCAAAGTTTGCCAACACACCTGCAGTCATTTATGCTTCATACTTTGGCAAGAGAAAGGTTTTTGCATTTGACCTTGCTCAAGCTTTTAAGTGCTGCTCTCTTTCTCTGTAGTTGCTAACCACATAACTGTATTTGGTTTTAAATGTTCTATCCTGCACGTTGTTTGCTGAGAATGGGGGTGTTTCTAAGAGGCCTTCAAAACATTTGAAAATATAGAGAACTAGTGTAGCCATTTCCAAAATAGCTTCGGTAGTCGAGGTGCTCCTGACTGTTATGTCTAATATAATAATTACCAGAATTCAGCATGGACTCTCTAGAATGCTCGTCTCTTTTAAACCTTCTGGCCTCCTGGTTATATTCCGACTTCCGTGGAGTCTCTCTTCTTTGGGGCAAGCCCCCCACATAGAAAACATGAGCACTTTGGGATGATGCCATTGGCACGTGAGCGGGCCCGTAGTGCACCTGCCGGCCAGCTGGGCTATCGCCGAACCTCCTCCTCTTCCTTGTGATGTGGTCCAACAGACTGCTAGGACCGGATTGGTGGTAGGAGCCTTCGTCGAGCAAGTATTTGGGGGCTAGTGTTGCCCTCCTTTTGCTGGTGCTCTTCTCACCTCTACTGGAACTGTTTTCGCCCTCCAGCCATGAAAATCTCACTTCATACTTGGACCTCTCGCCTGGTTTCCTCAGCTTGGATTTAGAGGAGCTGTGCTCCCCATGACGGTTCCACTTTGAAGACGAGGTCTGCGGACGTGCCCTCATTTCTCGATCGCTGGTGGTGATCTCGTCGTCATTAAGAGATCTTTTTTCTGGGGAGCTATCATCTGTGGCCACAGACCGCTCTTTCTCCTCTTTGTTTATGCTAAGGATTTCACTAAAGCACTCGGAATCACTACTGATTTCCTCTAAGAAATCTGTCAACTCCAAATCTAAGTCGCCTGACCGGCCGGGTGAGGAAACGGGGCTCTGACTTAGGGAGTTGGAATCTTTGACCTGGTAAGCTTGCGTCTTTTCCAACAGATGGCTCTTTCCATCAGCTGGGGACAGGTGATCACCAGTTTCACTAGCTGTGTCCTGGCAATGATCTTTTAACTCCTTGGTCCATGCTTTGGCATAATCCACTTTTCCTCTCTTTTGTGGTTTATGCTCAGGATCCTTAGTACAGATCTCTGATGGGCAGTCATCTTCTTGAACCCGTTCTCTTGTTGCCAGGTTTTGCATTTGGCTCAGACTGGTGGAATGATGTTTACGTTTTCTCAGATTGATCTGAAATCCATTTCCCTTAGCATGGACAGCCCTCTGCCACTGACATGGGCTTGCTATGTGACTTGGTTCTAGGCAGATCCGGGCATACTTTGGAGTTTGATAGTAGTTTAATAGGTAATCAATAAATTCATCTGTTTCATAGATCTTCTGTTTCCTGCCATGGTCTGGCTCAAATAATGTGGAAGAATCGGATTTATTAGAACTGCAGTGGTCTTCTTTCTCAAGAGACTGATCTTGAATCATTGCATTCTGCAAAGAATTCTGGTCAGAGACCAAACTGTGATTGTATTCCTCGGTTAATAATTTTCCAGTTCTCTCTTTTCTAGCTGAATATCTTATTTTTTTTCTCCCAAGGTGGTGGGAAGATTTACGTAAGTGAGCTCTAGTTCTTTTCTTCATTTTTTGTTTTCGTTTATTGTCTGACTTGGCAACCTGATATTTTGGCATTTCTTCCTGATTTTGAAGACACTGAGTGTTTAACTCTTCTTTCTTCAGAGTTTCCAACGTGTTCCCTGGAGCATGATTCACTTTTGGGCTTGCGTCATCTACCCCCTGTGGGTTAAACTGTGTGGATACCTTTAAAGAAAAAGGTTAAAAATCTCACATGAAAAACCTCACAGTGTAAAAATCTCAAAGAAAACTGGGCTTTCTGACGTGGTTCTGAAGAGGTTTCTTTTTTTTTTTAAGATCTTATTTATTTATTTGAGAGAGAGAGACAGAGATAGTGAGAGAGAGCATGAGCGGGGAGGAGAGAGAGAAGCAGGCTCCCCGCTGAGCAGGGAGTCCGATGCGGGGCTCGATCCCAGGATCCCAGGATCATGACCTGAGCCGAAGGCAGATGCCTAACCGACTGAGCCAGCCACCCAGGCGCCCCTGAAGAGGTTTCTAACACGTAAGGTAGATCCAAATTAGGAACAATATTGCATGGAGGAAAGAGGTACAGGATTCGCTCTCTCGGGCGAACGTGAGCCATGTTTATGAGGTCTGTGCGCCATGATTTAGGTACCTCCAAAGCACATGACCCCCTTTTTTTTTTTATTTGTTCACAAACTGGTGAGGACTTACAGTTCCAGGTCTTAGGCTAGGGCCTGGGGATAGAAAGAAGAATAAGAAATGCTCTACAGCCTTCCCAGAAAATCCTAGAACAGGAAAAGACTGATGGGTGAAATGTGTGTCTAAAAGGGAATCAACTGGTTTAAAAGAGAACCTGCCTCTGTTTGTCATCCCAGCCTCTTCCCATGGGTTGCTGGTGCGGATGTCCCTGAGCTGTACCCCCTCACCTGCTTCAGTTGGAAGCAAAGCGGCAGGTACAAATTGTGGCCGTGGCAATGGGTCGGTCTGTGATGTCTGCTCTGCAGAACTGCAGGCCAGGTGAAAGGTCACCCACGGGCCCCACCCTGCTGGGAGAGATCACCCTGTGCTCGGGCTCACACAGGGCGCACCTCGGGACAGTGCCTACCCATTACCCGGGATTCGAACCTGGGGACTGCGTCAGCAGTGTGAGGCCCCGTCAGTGGGGCCAAGAGTTAGGCACCACGTCCATTTAAAGAGACAAATTCTCATAAAGGAGTCACCCCTGGAGGTCATCACGGTAAATTAAAAGATTCAGCAAGCCTTATTATAAATGTAAATGCGAGATTTTTCTGATCCTGATTTCACCAAGGTTGGTCGTCTGCATTCATGAGAGAAAGGCTGGGAATGCAGATATCCATGAAAGGACCTCTTATCTGATCCTGATGCCGTTTACTCTGCATATTTAAATATGCATTTTTAAATGAACAATCTGGGAACCTTTCCGGCCTTTCCTCCGGGCCATCTGCGGGAATCTGGTTATCTTTAGGAGGTCAGTAAAGCGGGGCAAAAAAAACCCCCCAAAACCCTGAAACTCCAAAATGGAAACTCTCCAAACAAAACAAATTGCTCTGTGAAGTCAGAAATTCCTTAGCAAATAGTTTAAGACTAGACTAACTGGAGCTCGCTACACAAAGGTCTCCGTCCAAGGCTCTTCCTTTCCATCCAGACCCGTTGCAGATGAATGGACAAGTCAAGTTAATGGAAGACTCCTACCAACGTAACACCCACGCCATCCATCCCCGCCCCCTGGCACTAGGAGCCTAGAGGAGTAGATTCACTGGCTATCCTGCTCAGGGTCGCACGGTCCCAGAGCTCAGGACCACAAAGTGTGGGTGTGCCAGACCTCAGGGGTGAGACACAACTGTGTTGGAGCATTTGGGCGCCCCCCCCCTTTGTAAATCCACAGTTGGGTTTACTGGAGATCAGCCTATTCAAAACAAACCCCAAGGAAGGCAAAGAGTCTTCCATGGAGTCGATTTTAAATGGGCCATGGCGTCAGTGTCAAAGTGCGTCTCCGAAAGATCAGGTACCTACCAAACGTGAAGACGGATTGAGAAGGTGCCTTACTGCAAGTTTCCTCAAGAGTACCCGGAGCAACCGGAGAGCCTCCACCCGCCTCTGGGCCAGGAGGAACTTCCGCTCCTCCCATCCCTCCGAAGAGTCGGGCTCCCGGGCGCTGTCAGCGGGGGCTCGGGCCTTGGCTTTCCTGTGCCGAAGTCTGTCTCTCTCCTTCGGGCCTCGTCTCCTCACCCTGGCCTTCTTCCTCTTTTCCTGGGCTCTCCTTTCCTCCTCTTTTCTTTTTCTGGACAACGATTAAGATTCAATCATTCAGAAGGCATGGATTAGGCATGAGCTCTCCTTCCAGCTCCTTCCCCATTGCCGGCGGGGGGGTGCGGCGGGGCACGGATCATTTAGGTTTCCCGGAATCACGCAGTGCTAACCCCAGGGTCTGACCTAGACAACTTAGGGAATAAGGCACCGTTGGTGCATCAGTCAAAGGGGAAGGGCACAAAACTGAGCTGGTACAGGAGCGAGTATACAAGAAGA
Organism: Halichoerus grypus; assembly: GCF_964656455.1. Classification (NCBI taxonomy): domain Eukaryota; kingdom Metazoa; phylum Chordata; class Mammalia; order Carnivora; family Phocidae; genus Halichoerus; species Halichoerus grypus. The sequence continues at coordinate 30,847,511 of NC_135727.1, read as the reverse complement.
AGGCTACAGAATTCAAAGAAGGGGCTTCTAGAAGTCCCCACTCTCTCAAACCACCAGCAGTCCAGCTTGTGGATTTAGCCATCACAGTGGTGATTTCATTTCTCTCCGAGATCAAAACCTTCCATGGAGCTGGCTTCAAGTAGGCTTATAAATAAAGGGAAATCAAGGCACTCAGAAACTCTTATGGCTGAGAACTGGTCCTTGGTACCTATTACTTAACACAGGATACTATCATAAAAGCATACTGGCTTAGGAGAATATGGGCTTTGTTTACTGGTATTTTCCGAAAAATCAAACTGTTTTGCTTGGGCCCTTATGGAACCGTGGGGAAGGGGAAAGAAGGGACAATCACCTGAGTGAGGACTTAGCCAAAAGCTGGAAGATTATCTCAACTGCATGTTTAGTCCGGAAATTTGGGGGGATAGTTGCCTTGAGTGGGCTCAAACTCTGGCTGAGTTTCACAGACATGATCTCAGGCAATTCCTATCACCCCGCCAGCCAAAAAAATGAAAGGCACACGGAAGGGGACTCTTTATCTCCTTTTTTGAATGACTCTAATTTACATGACTCAAAGAATAAACACGCGAGGGGAGGGGCCAAGAGGCAAAACTGGTTTTGAGAGCCCATTTGTACCTTCTTGGCAAACCTCTGGCAATCCAAGGATAAGCTCAAAGAAATAAACACAGAGGCTCCTCAAATTCACCGAAAGAACTTAAGCCAACAAGAAATAGAAGGCCAAGAAATCCATGCCTTCCTGCAAAGGCTTGCTTTGACTGTTGACCAAGAAAATCTCTCCCAGACCTAAAAAGATTTTTTTTTATTTTTAAATTAGTAGGCAAGGTCAACTTTGGTAAATTTGGGGTAAACTGGTCAACTTTTTAATTCGGTGGGCTAGGATTTTCACTGTAAGATATCTTAATCTAGCTCATTACCTGTTCTCCCTGAGAACTTTCTTTTTAAGTTTCTCGTTTTCAATCATTTGGCCATTTTGGTTTTGTGACGGCACAGCTGGAAGACTGTGGGCTTCCGCTGAGTTTTCCATTTCTGTACCAATTCCTGCCGCCTCCCCCCTCAATGTTATCTGTCGAGTGCAGCCAGTCACCCGAAGGAACAAACCCACACGTCACAAGTGAAAACCCCTCTTGGTTAACGTTGGTCTCCTCACCTTGCAGCCTCTTCCTCGTCTCTCTTTACTTTTTTCCTTTCTTCCTCCAGCTCTTGTAACTTTAGCCTTTCTTGATTTCTCCTCCTTATAGCCCCTTCGCTGAAATGTTTGGTCGTATCAAACATAACCTGCCCACAAACAATTCAGAGTTCCATTAGAAAAGTCTGCCAGCTGGCTGGGTGTGTCCCAGGCCAGGGAAATGAAACCAGTATGTACAGAACAACTCAAAACTTGGCGAGTTCAAAATGTCCTCCCCGCATCCCCATCCCCATACTGTTCCGCTGTTTCTTGGTCACCTGCACAACAGCCCTGTGGGTTCTAGAACTGTCTTCGGCAGAACCCCTGAGGAGTTCTCATATAGCTATAGACAGCATCACGGGGTCATCATGGGCACAGGCTCTGAGGGATGTGAGTTTATTACCTCTGGCTCGTTATTAAGATCAACTGAGTTCAGGTATTTTAGTCGCCAGAGACAAAAATAGGCAAAAAAAAAAAAAAAAAAAAAAAAAAATGCTTGGGGGTGGAGGAAGGATCGGGGAAGCAAAGATGCAAGAGAACTGACCTGATGGGATACGAGATCAGACTGTAGTGATTATTAAGCTACTTTGGAAATCCCCAAAATGAAGTAAAAGTCCGGTCAAGGTGCTACAAACAAATTTGCTTAAAAAATAAAAGGAGGCAAAAATAGCCCTTTAAATGTACACAAGAATGCTAAACACCAAATTCACAATCACGGCCACCTCTGCGGGGAGGGAGGGGGATGGTGGCTCATCTCACGGGGGATGTTTCTTTTTTTACGCCGTGTGGTGGGTACATGGGTGATCACTATAGTACGTGTTCTATCTTTTGTCTGGCTGAATAGCTCACAATTTTAAAAGATATATTTTAACATAAGTAGTTTCACACCATACACACACACACACACACACACACACACACACACACTTATACATAGGAAGCTACTTAAGCCGAAAATCCAAATTCATGCTCAAGGCTAACTGAGAGAATAAGGAGTATTCAACTGCATCTTTTCCTCTGCTGGATTAAGAGGTCAAAAAGGAGGTGGCCAAGTGTTCAGACATCAATGAGGTGGCATGACTGGATAGACAGGATGATCTTGAAAGGAAAGGAGGGCGCCTGGGTGGCTCAGTTGGTTAAGCAACTGCCTTCGGCTCAGGTCATGATCCTGGAGTCCCGGGATCGAGTCCCGCATCGGACTCCCTGCTCAGCGGGGAGTCTGCTTCTCCCTCTGATCCTCCCCCTCTCATGCTCTCTGTCTCCCATTCTCTCTCTCAGATAAATAAATAAAAAATCTTTAAAAAAAAAAAAAGAAAGGAAAGGAGCCCAGTTTGTTGAGAGTGTGTTCCAGCAATTTACCTGACAGACATCCTGAAAATGTAAGCTGTTGCCCCCAAGAGTAAAGGGGAGTAACCTGCTCTCCTGTGGGTTCAAACTGCATGGATCCTCTCTCTCAGCAACTCGTCAGATGGAACATGCATAAGAGGTAGCTCCATGAGGGCCAGAAGAATTCTTCAGTGCCCTCAAGAAGTTTGAGGCAGGACCCCGGATTATAAGACCCATCCCTTCCAAACCATAGCTGGCAGAAGAATGTCCACATCAGGATTAGTTTTCTTCTTAAACATCCATTTATGAGTGACAACACAAATCTCTACATCAGCTACTGATCAGAGCCTAATGGGGTTTAAGGAATGCTTCCTTAAGATGCTTCCTTCCAGCTTTTGCTCAGGACCACCCGAATGATGGGAAAGGAAAGAAATTCTGGCTCCTTCTTACCTTGATGTTACAGGCCAGAGCTTTTCCATCATCTCCCTTCAACATCAGCCTCATCCCTCGAAGGGACTCCATGGCTTTCACGAAGTCAGTCGACTCCTGGTACTGGATAAAGGCCTCAAACGTCTGCAAGCCAAAGCTAAAACCCCCGAAGGTTCCACCAGTCATCACTTCTCTGTAAGGATCCAGCATAGGGATGTCCACATTCTTGATCTTCCCAAAGCTCTCAAAGACCACCCGAAGGATCTCTTCACAGGGCTTCTCCCCGCTGGAGCCTTTGGGCGCAAACCATTTGCAGGGCAAGCCTTCGAAATAGATCGAATCTGGGCTCTTGTCCTGGTCCTGCTCTTCGGCCCCATCACTCGCTGAGGCCTCCTTTTCCCTGGGGAAGCGCTCCCACTCTCCCTGGGCATCTGTAGCCACGACTTTTAAGTCTGTTTTCAAACCATTCAGCTTGATGATCTTCCCATGTAACTTGGCCTTCAAGATCTGAACCAAACTGCGCGTTTCAGCCTCGCCCTCAAATCGGATGAAGTCCTTTGTGCTCTTGGAGAGCCGAACGGTGGTGAACTGGTCAGGGCAAATCAGGCTCTTCAGCTGGTCAAGCACTTCCCAGTTGGAGAAGGGCCGCGTCGGTTCTGAGCTCTCTGGCACCAAGACATTGATCATCAATTTTGCTATGGGCTTGAGGTAGAGGTGCTGAGCCGCACACAGCTCCGTCGCCTCAGAGTTATCATATACCACGGTGACCATCATGGTAGTCCCCGGAGACCTTAGAGGGCGAAAGAGAACATTTTCATACAGATGGAGCAAGACACAGATTTGGATTTTGAATGGTGCTAGCATTCCCGGACTTCGGCTCAATCAATAAGGGAAAGTGTACTTTGGGGAGAATTGAGACAATAGTTTACATTTGTTTAATGTGTTTCAGAGCTTTCAAAGAGTTTCCATATACAGTGGACTCTTGAACCGTATGGGGGCGAGGGGCACCAACCCCCCCCCACCCCTGTGCAGTCAAAAATCGACGTATAACTTGTGACTCCCCCAAAACTTAACTCCTAATAGCCTACCATGGACCGGAAGCCTTACCAGTAACAGAAACAATCGAGTAACACCCATTGGGTATGTTAGATGTGTGATATACCATATTCTTACAATGAAGTAAGCTAGAGAAAAGAAAATGTTATTAAGAAAATCATAAGGAAGGAAAAAATATAGGGGCTCCTGGCTGGCTCTGTTGGTGGAGTGTGTGACTCTTGATCTCAGGGTCATGAGTTCAAACCCTACATTGGGGGTAGAGATTACTTTTAAAAAAAACATCATAAGGGAAAATACATTTACAGTACCGTATTTATCGAAAAAAATTCCACATATAAGTGGACACATGCAGTTCAAACCCATGCTGTTCAAGGGTCAACTGTACTGTGTGTTTCCATTTCCTTCACTGAAAAATAGAGATTCTAGGATTTCCGAGAAGATACAGTGAGCGAGTACGTGTGAAATCCTTAGAATAGTGCCTGGCACACAGGAAGTTCTCAAAAAACACAAACCATGATGATTATTTATTAGTGGCATTGGTCTTACTTTATCCCATCTGATTCATGAAGCAACCTGTAAGTAGGCATTTTCATGCCTGTTTTACAGATGGGGAAATTCGGATGGATTCAGGAAAATGAAATGACTTGCCCACACATTGAAACCCCAAGATTCCAAATCTCCAATCTATTGAGTGACTGATCTCAAAGGTAGACTCCCATAAAAACTGACATTTCATATTAACAAACTCTTTTAAGCTGCCCCAAGGTGAATAAGATTGCTAATACTGGGACTTAAGGATTTCTGCTCCTATTTGCTGACTTCAAAGAGAACTTCCCAAAAGAGGAGTTCTTTCTAAAGCGTATATATTCAGACTCCATATAACCTGAATTTCTCACCGTCAGCTTGAGGGAGGTTTAGACTCAAACATATACGACTAGCTGATGGAAATTCTAACACAAAATTTACTATTAAATCTTGGTTAACTTTATAAGTACATAATTCTTTTTAAAAATTTTTTATTTAAATTCAATTTAGTTAATATATAGTGTATTATTAGTTTCGGGCAGAATTTAGTGATTCATCAGTTGCATGTAATACCCATTTACAAAATAGCTGTCCATAAAGGACAATCCAAATCAATTTCCTTGAGTTTGCATAAGCTGTTTTTTTTTTTAAGATTTTATTTATTTGACAGAGAGAGAGAGAGAGAGAGAGCACAAGCAGGGGGTAGGGTCATAGGGAGAAGCAGACTCCCTGCTGAAGGACTCGATCCTGGGACTCCTAGGACTCCAGGATCATGACCTGAGCCGGAGGCACATACTTAACCCACTAACCAGCCAGGCGCCCTTAAAGCAACAGGTTTTTAAAAACATTCCAGAAAAAAATACACACATAGTTAATCACTTCAAAGTAATCAGGTTTCTCATGCTCTTCCCACTTATTCCAGTGATACTGCCTTTGTGTTAAACATTTTAGAATGCTTCCTTTTGGATTGATTTCAAAGTCTGGGTTACATTCTTTTAAATAGTCTTGATGGAGGTCAATTTTGAAATTCTTTTCTCATGGATTTGATATTTAGAAATTATCAAAAATTACCTAGAATCAAGAATGTTGCATAAAATGGGTGACTATAAAAAACAAACTGATTTTCCTGGGCCCCTGGGTGGCTCAGTGGGTTAAGCGTCTGCCTTCGGCTCAGGTCATGATCCTGGAGTCTCAGGATCAAGTTCCACACCCAGCTCGGGCTCCCGGCTCAGCGGGGAGTCTGCTTCTTCCTCTGACCTTCCCCCTCTCGTGCTTTCTCTCTCTCACTCTCTCTCTCAAATAAATAAATAAAATCTTTAAAAAAAAAAACTGATTTTCTTAATTGGCTTATAACCACCACCACCCCCCTTAAAAGGAGATTCCAATAAAGGCTCTAATTCTTTCTTTTTTAATTAGTTTGTACATCGTTGGAATGAGTTTAGAGCTTTGAAAGATGACAACTCTGAAAGACAACATTCATTTGAATGTCGTGGTATAACAGTTGCAAAAACAACCCCAGGTTTCCACCCAGCCCCATATCCATACTCTGCAATGTGACTTTGAGTTATCGCAATTGAGAGACAATTTTCCCCCAGTTTTTGAATGTGAGCTGGCCTTTTTTTTTTTTCCCAGCCACTAGAATGTGGCAGAAGTGACAAAGTGCCAGTTCTAGGCCTAGGTCTCAAGTGGCCTTTACGCTCCTGGAACCCAGCCATGCCATGAGGACACACCTGAGCTAGCCTGCTGGAGGATGCCGGGCCACATGAAAAAGAGCCCCCTTGTGGCAGATGAGCCATCCTAAACCAGCCAGTCCCCAACCCACCAACTAACCATGGACCTGTGAGCAAGCACAACAGTCCTGCCAACCTATAGACTTGTGAGAAATAATAAATCGCCGTTAAGCCACTAAGTTTGGGGATGGTTTGTTACACAACAATAGCTAACTGATACAAACATCTAGCTCCTAATTAATTTCAAGATACATAATTCCACTTAATAGTTTTTACACAAATGAGTAAAAATCATAAAAACCAATTTCTGGGAGGGTTTTGGGAAGAAAAAACACAGGTACCTTCATATCCATATCTTGCTAGATATAATGTAAATCATTTTTTTTCTATAATAATTTAGCAAAACAAACCAAGAACCATAAAAAAGGCTCATTTCCTTTGATCAAGTAACCTACTCTAGAAACTTATCCTAGAGAAATAATTGCAAATAAAAAAACATGGGGCATCTGGCTGGCTTAGTAGGTAGAGCGTGTGACTCTTAATCTCAGGGGTGTGAGTTCAAACCCCGCGTTGGGCATAGAGCCTACTTTAAAAAAAAAAAAATGCTCAAAGCTGCTTATTACAGTGTCATTTGGATACGAATTTGTCCTAACCATGTATGCACGGGAATAAAGTCCAGAAATTGAGTTATGATTTTTTGTAGTTTTAATAAAAACATTCTATTTAATCAAACTTTCAATAGATGCATTTTTTAGTCACTCGTTTCAAATTATAAATGGATCTTATTTAAAAAGTTCTTCTACTTAAAATTAAATTCACAAAGACTACTAAAAATCATAAACTTTTTGAGATTTGCCATATGCCTCATGTCCCTCACAAGGGCAATTTCTACAGAATAAAACAAGTGTCTATATTTTAGCCAGACCTCTCCATTTTTCTGAAGTGTCAAAAAGGCTTTTATCAAATTTGGAGAGAAATGAGTCAAATACTATTTTACAGTGTTTGATGAACTGAATTTTTGACAGTTTTCAAATAACTGGTTATCACCTCCATCTCAAAGTGAAGTCAAAATAAGCAGTAAATTCTATAGCCAAGGATATAACTCAGGTAACTAGAGCAAACAGCAAGATGGTCTCAGGGAGCAAAGGGTACTGAGCAGAGAGACAGAGGAACGGGATGATCTAAAGGGGCAGCCACTCCTCAGCCCCAGCCGCAGTGATGGAAGAAGGGCCTGGGATGGCCAGATACTCCTATTATTCCAAAGAGACCAGCAATCTAGGTCCTTACGTGAAATCTGATTTTCAGATGTTGGCAATCAATTTAAACAATTTAAAAGCACTGCCGGGTGCAAATAAACATATCTGCATGACTCACGGGCTTGCCAGTCCTTGAGCTCTCTGCTCTAGAGTATCTTTTCTCAGCTGTTTCTCCAGGGATAGGACTCTACATCTGGATTAGGAAGCATCTGAGTTATTTTCGGACTTGCCCAAGAGGACCCGATTGTTCTTAAAAATCAAAACCCAGCCTCCGTTAAAATCCCCAACACAGGGCGGCTGGGTGGCTCAGTTGGTTAAGCGACAGCCTTCGGCTCAGGTTGTGATCCTGGGGTCCTGGGATTGAGCCCAACATCAGGCTCCCCCTCCTCAGCAGAGAGCCTGCTTCTCCCTCTCCCTCTGCCACTCTCCCTGCTTGTGCTCTCTGTCAAATAAATAAATAAAATCTAAAAAAAAAAAAAAAATCCCCAGGGCACCTGGGTGGCTCAGTTGGTTAAGCGGCTGCCTTCGGCTCAGGTCATGATACCAGGGTCCTGGGATCGAGCCCCACAACAGGCTCCTTGCTCAGCGGGGAATCTGTTTTTCCCTCTCCCTCTGCCTGCTTGTGCTCTCTGTCTGTCAAATAAATAAATAAAATATTAAAAAAAAAATCCCCAACACGGGAGTCTGGCTGGCTCAAGTCAGAGGAGCGTGTGACTCTTGATCTGGGAGTGGTAGGTTCAAGCCCCAGGTTGGGTGTAGAGATGAAAGAAAGAAAGAAAGAAACAAGCAAACAAACAAACAAACTTAAAAAAATAAAATCCCCAATGCAAATCCTTGTTTCCCAAAAACAATAAGAAATGAAACAGTTGTTCTCATTTCTTCCCCTGTTGTTCACAGGCTTTAAGATTAAATGTTTAAGAATATTTTAAAATACTCTTCCAGAATATGGAGCTAATTTTCCAATCTTATTTTTTAAAAATATTGAGGCACATGTCAGTTCATAATGAACTTATGGTCCACCAAGGCACTAGATTTTTTTTTTTTTTTTGTACTGTTGCCAAGTTCACTTTTCTTCTTGAAGCTGCTAAGGGACTGAAGCTGCTACTTTTTCATCTGTCTCAGGGACCATATGATTTCTCATCTCTGTTTCTCTTTGTGTTATTGTTCCATTCTACTGCCTATCTCTTTAACTAACCAATGACTTCCTTCTTTATAAAATTTCAGTGGCTCTTTACAGTCTTCGTTCTGTGCATCCGTGAATACAGATGGGAGCTGACACTTGTGCCTTTTTGAAGCTTGCTTTCCCTTTGGCTTCCAGGCCACCACACTCTTCTGGCTTTCCTCTCACTTTCCTAGTTGGTCCTCTTCGTCTTCTTTGTGGGTCCCTGTTCATCTACCTTTCCCTCAACTATTTGTTGTGCCTTGGTTTTTGCCTTTGGTTTCCCCTTAACTTTGGTTGTGCCTTTGGGGTTTTTTTTCTATATGTAATATGTCTTCAGCAAATAAATCATGTTTAAAATGACAGGTGGAGATGAGCTCTTCTTGGGATGAGAAAACAAAGAAGCAATCCCCATGGAAAGTCAACATCTGGCAGTCACCGAGAGGAGGAGAGCTCAGCAAGAAGACAGAAGGAGCAGCCAGACATGTAGGAGTGAAGAAAGAGGGTTAGTCAGCAATCTTAACTATTCCTAAGAGGTCAAGTAAGATGAGAATAGAGAAACATCCACTAAACTTTTTTTAAGATTTTAAGTAATCCCTACACCCAACGTGGGACTCGAACTCACAACCCTGAGATCAAGAGCCACATGCTCTACCAACTGAGCCAGGCACCCCAAGAAGTGTCCACAGAATTTTGCAGCATAGAGGCTGTTAAAGGCAAAACCCAAATTATAGTAAGTTGAAGGGTTAAAAAGAAGTAGAGAAGCAGAGATAGTGTGTGGATTATGATTTTAAGAAATGGAGCAGGGGCTCCTGGCTGGCTCAGTCAGTAGAGCATGACTGTGAGTTCGAGCCCCACATTGGGCATAGAGCTCACAAGAAGAAAGAAAGGAAGGAAGGAAGGAAGGAAGGAAGGAAGGGAGGGAGGGAGGGAGGGAGGGAGGGAGAGAGAGAGAGAGAGAGAGAAAGAAAGAAAGAAAGAAAGAAAGAAAGAAAGAAAGAAAGAAAGAAAGAAAGAAAGAAAGAAAGAAAGGAAAGAAAGAAAGAAAGAAAGAAAGGAAAGAAAGAAAGAAAGAAAGAAGGGGGCAATATTGGGAGCATGTTATATGGTCAGTTGAGGCTTTAAGGATCGAGGGATATAATGTATGAGAAAGTGATTTGGAAACTGTAACTTGCTACATATGTGTAAAGAGAAATCCAGAAAGAAGATGGCTAAGGACGCAACCCTGGGGAACACCCTCATTTAGAGAGTGGAGGAAGAAGAGACTCTGAGAGGTGTTCAGCTCAAGAGACAGAGGAGCACTTCTTCTGCTCTATGTGCTGTCCTTCAGTGCTGGATTTTTTTTTTTTTTAAAGATTTTATTTATTTATTTGACAGAGAGAGACACAGCGAAAGAGGGAACACAAGCAGAGGGAGTGGGAGAGGGAGAAGCAGGCTTCCCGCGGAGTGGGGAGCCCGATGCGGGACTCGATCCCAGGACCCTGGGATCATGACCTGAGCTGAAGGCAGACACTCAACCATCTGAGCCACCCAGGTGCCCCGCAGTGCTGGGGTTTTAAGAAGGAATGTCTGGATTCCCTGACCTCAAGCACTTCATGGTCTGTTGCTGTGTTTCACAAAATATAGTCGTGTGAATCACCTGCATCCAGACAGGCTTGTCTTAAATAAATATTCCAGGGTCTCACCTCAGGCCCCCTGAATCAGAATTTCGGGGGATGATGCTAAGAATTTGAATAATCTTAAACTCATGCTGTATTGTTTTAGAAATGTCTTGTTTATGAAGGATCTTACCATAATTTATAGAACCATTCCTCTCATGGAGGGTCTGGGTTATTTTCACTTTGTTTCTCTTGTAGACATTGCCTTTAGAGCAGAGGCAGAATACAGCATAGGGATAAGACTGTGGGTTCCGGAACCACACTGCCTGGGTTTAAATCCCAACTCTTATCATTTACTAGCTCTGTAATTTTGGGCAAACTGTGTAAGTCCTCTATACTTTGGTTTGTTCATTTTAGTATAAGTATCATCACAATCACAGCATGTAATTTAACTGATGCAGGGACTAAATGAGTAAATAACTGTAACGTGCTTAAAACGGTGCCTGGCACATGGTAAGCACTTAATAAATATGGGCATTATTATTATTAATATGTACCTTTGTGAATCTAGAGTCAAACTTCTGTTGAACTATTGCCCTAGGATAAAATGTCAGGATGGGACTACTGCATATGTGGAATTTAAGAAACAAAGCAAACAACGGAAAAAGGAGACAAACAGAAAAAACAGACTCTTAAATTCAGAGAACAAACTGCTCGTTGCCAGAGAAGGGGGGCAGTGGGTGAAATAAATGAAGGGGATTGAGAGTGTCCTTATGGTGATGAGCACTGAGTCATGTATAGAATTGTTGAATCATTATATTGTACACCTGAAATGAATGTAACGCTGTATGTTAATTATGCTTCCATAAAAGAAGTGTAAAAAATAATAAGATAAAAATATTGAAGCATAGAGAATATGGTCAATAAGATGGTAATAGCGTTCTTTGGTGACAGATGGTGACAGTACTTATTGTGGTGAGCACTGAGTAACGTAGAGAATTGGTGAATCAATATGTTGTATACCTGAAGCTAATATAGCACTGTATGTTAATTATACTTCAATTAACAACTTGTAATATATATATGGGGGGGGGTGCGTCCAGGTGGTGCAGTCGGTTAAGTGTCTGACTCTTGATTTCAGTGCTCAGGTCATGATTTCAGGGTCATGAGATCAAGCCCCTTATCAAGCCCTGTATCGGGCTCCACGCTGGGTGTGGAGTCTGCTTGAGATTCTCTCTCTCTCTGCACCCCCTCTCTAATATATATATATATAGATAGATAGATAGATAGATTATATATATGTATAATATATAAGTATATATAATATAAATATATATATTATATATTATGTATTATATATTATATATTATATATAAATATCTCCCTCTCCCTCATACCCCCTCTCATACATATATATACATATATATATATATATATATATATATATATATATATATATATAGGACCAAGTCTGTACCAAGAAGTAGGCTTTTTACGTATGTCATGGCTTCAGTGTTACCACAATGTCACTGGCAACTTCTGCCAGATCACTAAAAATTAACGAGACAGTGCCTGGCTTATAGGTGCACAATAATTCCTGTTGTGATGCTTTTTCCTTAAGGAGAACTCAGCCAAAAACTAACAAAAAACAAAGGGAGAAGAGGAGGATTACTACCATGAAGACAGGAAGGAGGGACAGAGGGAGGAGGCAGAAGAAGGGAGAGGAAGAGGGAAGAAAGAAGAAAGGGAGGGCTAGTTCCATACTTCCTAACATGGAAGGATGCCGGTGATACTTATTACAGGGAAAAATTAAAAGCAAGTTACAAGACGGGGCACCTGGGTGGCTCAGTCAGTTAAGCGTCTGCCTTCAGCTCAGGTCATGATCCCGGGGTCCTGGGATTGAGCCCCATGTCGGGCTCCCTGCTCAGTGGGGGCCTGCGTCTCCCTCTGCCCCTCCCCCTGCTTGTGCTCTTTTTCTCAAATAAATAAATAAAATCTTTTTTAAACAAAGTAAGTTGCAGGATAATAAGGTGCAATATGATCTTGTTTTTGTACAAGTAATATAATAAAGTAATAAAAGTAATATAAGTACACATGCATGGGTATGTACAGGCACACACATGCCCCTCTACATATAAAGTCTGCAAAGATGGACATCAAATTGTGAACACTATCTCCACTGGTAAATGGACTGAAAGTATAGGAGAGGAATGGGCTTGCCCTTTTTACTTTGTACACTTATTCCTTTGATTTTTAATATTTATAATAAGCATGTGTTAATTTTGTATTAAAACTGTTTTGTGTTTTGGGTTTTTTTTTAATTTTTTAAGTACGCTCCACACCCCACGTGGGGCTTGAACTCATGACCCTGAGATTAAGAGTCACACACTCTACCAACTGAGCCAGCCAGGCGCCCCTATATTAAAATTGTTTATGAAAAAGAGGAAAGTCACATGGTGATAAACGATTAAAAGGAGGCAGTTCACAACTGCTGATCTCAACTTGCCCAGAAAGGATCAAAACAGTCATAGAACAGCACCTCCCTTCCCCAGTCGGAGACACCCCTCAGTCCGCCATCACTGGAAGGGCCCACAGGCATCTGCTCCCATAACCAAAATCTGTGTGGGTCATGACCGAAGCCTGGGAGATTAGAACTTTGGATAATGAGGCAGCACTTGGCCACGTTTCATAACATAACAAACTACACGTGTATCTAAACATTTTGATGAGTTTTGACCTATGTACACAAACCTATGAAACCATCACTACAATCAAGATAGTGAAAATGCTCATCATCCCCGAAAGTTTCCTCGTGCCCCTTCATAATCCTTCCCCCGCCCCCAGCAACCACTGATCTGGCTGCAGAATGTTTAAGTCACAACTGATATTTATTTTCTAGCAAAAGCACACAGATGTTACTGGAAAATACTCATAGTTACACTTAGTACTCAACTAACAGGTGCTTTCTTCTTTGTCACGATAGTTTCTCAACTCCAAGTTTAAATTGTGCCAGTCCTTGAATCTAGTTAAAGTGCATAGGGCCCGTGGGTGGGGGGATGGGGTAACTTGTTGGGATGAGCCTGGGTGTGATATGCAACTGATGAACCACTAAATTCTACCCCTGAAACTAATAATACACTGTATGTTAACTAAATTGAATTTAAATTTTAAAATGTTTTAAAAAGCTGTATAGGGCCCTACTTTGCTCTTGAAAAATAGATCTAAAAAGGTTTATGCTGTCCCCCATACAATCCCTGTTCTTAACCCTGGTTAAACCAAACAAACATTCAAAAAACAATCTGTTCTAAATGAGATATATTATTTAGTAGATACAGTTATATACTTTATGCATATTTATACATAGGAATAAACCTATATCTACTTAAAAAAAATGGACTCACCGAGATCAAGTTATTAGGCCATGACAACATTGATTCTCTAGCACATCCTAATTGGCCCTTTAAATTCCCCTTTCATATATCTGTGCTTCAACTAACAGTGATGGTAGAATTCACTGACAGTTTTCCCTTCATTTTCACCCATCGCTGTCAGCGGCACAGATCACTTTATTCGACGAAGGTTTGAGAGCCTCGTTATCAACCAAGCCCGGATGGCAAGGAATGCCATAATTATGCCTCCGTAAATTATAAAAAGCTGAATTTTAATAAAAAGTTTAACTCTTCTCACATTCTCTTAATGTTCCACCATGACCTCCCCAGTCCCCCCTCCCACATGCCCACACCTTTCTTCTAGTCCTTGTGATTAAAAGCAACACTTCTGAGAAAGCTTATTCTTTATTCCTATTCTTTGCAAAGGCGAACGAGAGCCCCTCCAGGCTTCAAAAATGATGGCCATTCAATAACGTTTACCCAGCGTGCATTCCAGCGGTATCTCGTGTGCACAGGTATTTCACTCAACCCGCTCCCAGTGCCGGAACGTTTCTAGCAGATTCGCACAGAAAAAGACTGCTTTCTCTAGTCAGCTGTTCACCTCACCTTTCTTGTCTCTATACCTGGTGGCAAAGCTGACCAAACAGCAGCCGGATAAGAGAACAGAGAAAAGAAACCGGTCTTGAGATGTTCTCACAAGCTTAAAATGGTTCTTTTGACCAGCAGTGAAAATTCCAGAAATTCTGCCGGGTCTGCATCCAAAGCCACTCCAATACCTTCTTTCAGAAAGAGTCCTCTGCTATGTCTTGGGGCTTTTATTTTTATTTTTTTAAAGATTTTTATTCATTTTATTTGACAGAAAGAGAGACAGGGAGAGAGGGAACACAAGCAGGGGGAGTGGGTGAGGGAGAAGCAGGCTCCCCGCTGAGCAGGGAGCCCGATGCGGGGCTCGATCCCATGACCCTGGGACCATGACCTGAGCCGAAGGCAGACGCTTAACGACTGAGCCACCCAGGCGCCTCCATGTCACGGGGCTTTTAGATCAGAAGTATAACTTTACGACTCGAAAAGCATGTCAATCATAAGCAAAGTATGCGCTATTCCTCCTCTCTCGCTCTTCCTCACACTCATATTTGCTATCAGAGTGCTAGCAAAGGCCATGTCAACGAGGCAGGTTTTTTTAAAAAACAGTGAAAAAAAAATGGGACCATCTGCACAACTGCGTATCGTCTTTCAAAGTAGTTCTTTGCTGCCTTTCTGTTTCCTTCCAGGCCTTTGAACCTTTAAAGTCATTTTGAAAGCATTTAAGATGGATAAGGTTCTATCAACATATTTATAGTCAGTGGGGCAGCCAAAATGTATTCGGGTCAAAGCCACCTAGCCAGTTTCCAGTTTCCTGGCTAGTACAGAACCCAGGGACTCTTGACCAAAGAGAAATATTCCCTGGCTCTCCAGTTGAGAGGTCCTAGATAAACATTCACGTGTTTTCACACACCATTAACCCAAACAGCAATTTTCAAACTGAGGCTGACCATATGCTCTGATCTTGACAAAATTAAAAATCACATCATTAAAATGAATGGCACTCAGTATTGCAGTAACAGAAATAGAGCCAATATGGGACTCGTCAAATGACTACAAATCAAGATGATCCCAGAGGGTTTATTGGGGCACTGGGGGCTTTGGGGACAGAGAGAAAGGGACTTCTGGGGACCCACAGCCACGCAGCAATGATAAATTAGTGACCACTGAATTCCGGAGTCCTGCTGAGGGAGAATCTCTTCTAACAGCACTCAAAGAAAATCTGCTCTAAGGTAGAGTTTAGTTCGACCATTTTTCTTTATTATTAAGTTTCAGGTGTATAACACTGTAATTTGACATCTGTTTGCACTACAAAGTGATCGCTCCCCAAAGTCTAATTACCATCCATCACCCTACGCTTGACCCCCTGTACCCCTTTTGCTCATCCTCCATCCCCCTTCCCCTCTGGTAACCACTGATCTGTTCTCTGTATCTATGAATTTGTTTTTGCTTTGTTTTGTTTTGTTTGTCTTCGTGTGGCTTAGTTTTTAGATTCTACGTATGAGTGATATCATAGAGTATTTGTCTTTCTCCTTCTGACTTATCTCACTTAGCATAATATCCTCTAGGTCCATCCACGTTGTTACAAATGGCAAGATCTCATTCTTTTTTATGGCTGAGTAGTATTCCTGTGTGTGTGTGTGTGTGTGTGTGTGTGTACGTATCTTCCATATCTTCTTTATCTATTCATCCCTCAATGGACATTTAGGTTGTTTCCCTATCTCGGCTACTATAAATGATGCTGCGATAAATATAGAGGTGCATATATCTTTTCAAATTAGTGTTTTCATATTCAGGTAAATATCCAGTAATGGACTGGCTGGGTCATATGGTAGTTCTAGTCTTAATTTTTTTGAGGAAATCTCCACACTGTTTTCCATGGTGGCTGCACCAACTTACATTCCCACCGACAGTGCACAAGGGCTCCCTTTTCTCCACATCCTGGCCAACACTTGTGATTTCTTGTCTTTTACACTAGCCATTCTGACAGGTGAGGTGTGAGGTGATAGACAGCTCATGGTGGTTTTGATTTGCATTTCCCTAATAGTACAGGAAATTCTGACCCTGAACTGAAGAAACCTGGATTCCTGTTAATTCATCTCTTTGGGCAACTTAATTTCCTGTTTTCGTTTCCTTATTTTGAAAGCTCATACTAATGGTTCCTTGGTGTGATAATGTTTGTAAAAGCAAAGAGTTTCTAAAACTGATAAAAATTAATCAGGGTGCCTGGGTGGCTCAGTCGGTTAAGCATTTGACTCTTGATTTTGGCTCAGGTCATGATCTCAGGGTCATGAGATCGAGCCCCACACTGAGATTCTCTCTCTCTCCCTCTGCCTCTGCCCCTCCCCCACTTGTGTGCACATGCTCTATCTTAAATAAATAAAACCAATAAAAATAAATTAACCTAAGGAAAGATTTGTGTTAGGCCTTTCCATGCAAATGCATTTACATAATGCTATATATTGGTGAGGACAGGAGCATGGGAGGAAGCTGTTTTTTTATTTCTTTTTTAATTTGGAGGGGGGGGCACTATTTTTTTTTAAATATGCACAGGACAGTGAGCAGACCCAGCTGACTGATCCTGTGGTCTTTGGCCCCTTCTTCAGCACCAGAAACATTCTTGTTGTAGAACAACCCTTTCCAGCCAGGAACACCACTTCATATCTTGGATTAATATACTATCACGCTACTGAGGCAGACTTGTTGCTTTCTCTCCTTCACGTTACAAAATAAGAGCTACCAGGGATTTAAAGCAACGTGGCTGGGAATCTTTTTGCCTCACTCACTGAACAGTCAGGGCATGATTTGTGGGAAGTGCATCTCATGGCGTAACCCATGTTTTCCTTCCCAGGGTTACCTTCCCATCTGAAAGGGACCGTCAAAATCCCTGCCCGCCAGTCGCCACCTACAGGGGAAAAGCAAGCCTTACATGGGACTGGGCTTTGTACAACTAAGCAGTTATTTCCCCACCTTTCAATAATCCCGAGGTGAACTTATTTGAATACAAGTCCTACAGAAGAGGATATTCCCCAATACCTTATGGCGAAAATGTGATCAAGGAAGGAATGATTGGAGAAGCCACAGTTCACATGAGCTCGTCACGGTAGCCTACTACGCCGTAGCATGTGGACCACCGAACGCTGTAAGAGAGAAAGGGGGACAAAGTCAAAAGCAGATGAAATGGTTTGAAAAAATAAGGCACCTGTATATTTACGACTTTGGGCACAGACAACGCTGAGATTTATATAGTCGTGCTTACAGACCATCACGATCTGGTTTTTGTACCCTTTTGTTTGTTTGTTTTGTTTTGTTTTGTTTTTGTACCTGTTTAATAGCAATTCCAGATATCGACGTGGTGAACACACTTCTCATTTTTCGAGGCCACCGCAAATTTCTGCAGAAATTCTATATAGAAAGAAACTCTATAGAGAAGTGCTGGAGAGACTTACTTTGTATTTGGTTAGCTATTCCCCCGTCTCCAGGGATTTGCATTTTCCAATTAGTCTTTTTGACTGAAAGAGCACTCTTTCCAAAGGGGTACCACTGCTACTCTATACTACTAGTACGGGAAAGAGAACCACTATGAACATCTTTGTACACGTCTCTTAACACATCATTTCCTCAAAACATGTTACCATGTCGGAGGGCAGGAATGGGCTTATATAGCTCATGACATATTGGCAAACTGCTCTTGTGAAAGATGATGACAATTTATCATGACATCAGTAGTATTAAAGGGCCCACCTGAAGTGACTTGAGTTTGCATTTCGCTTTTTATGAAATTAAATAAAAATTAAAGGTTGGCTCCAGCCCACACTGATAATCCACAGCCTGTTCGAGGTCTCCAACCCGAAGGTCCTGTTCGCATCCCAAGCTAACAAGTGCAACAGAACTCTTAAGTTCCATGCCCCCCCCACAATCTGCTCTCCGCCTCCACTTGCCCCCCACCCACCCAGTGATTCCCATCTCCCTAACCAGAGCCACCCTCCTCCCAGGTGCTCAGGCTCGAAATCAGGAGCTGGCCCTCCCTTCCCCTCACATTCGATCCTTGAGCCAAGTCTTCCTGACCCCAGCCTCCCAACTAGTCTCTCCTGCTGTCCTTGCTCCCATAGAGTCTATGCTAAGTGACAGGCAAAATGATTTTTTTTTTAACCCTAAATCAGATTGTGTCACTTGTTCAAAACCCTCCAGGGGCTTCTCATCATGCTCTGAACAAAATTCAAACTACTTACCCTCAAATCCAGCCCCTGCTCACCTGGTTCAACTCATTTTGTACCCTTCTCCCCTACTGCTCTTTTTTTTTTTTTTTAAAGATTTTATTTATTTATTTGACAGAGAGAGACACAGCGAGAGAGGGAACACAAGTGGGGGGAGTGGGAGAGAGAGAAGCAGGCTTCCCGCGGAGCAGAGAGCCTGATGCGGGGCTCGATCCCAGGACCCTGGGATCATGACCTGAGCCGAAGGCAGACGCTTAACGACTGAGCCACCCAGGCGCCCCTCCCCTACTGCTCTTGTTCTCTCTCCATCTCCGCCTGTTCACTGGTCCTCCAATGCACCACAGGGCCTTTGCACTTGCGGTTCCCTCTGGCTCAAGTGCTCTCTCCCCTAAGATTTTCTCATGGCTGGCTCCTTCTCATTTCTCAGATTTGGCTTAAATGTCACCTCTTCAAAGAAGCCTTCCCAGAACACTATCTTAAATAGACAGCTCCCCACCCCACCCCCACCCCCCCCCCCCCGCCCATAGTGTTGAGGCATAACGCCCATCTTATTTCCACTGTCACATTGACAGGCTCAAGCGTCCGGTGCATTTGTTAACGTGGCTTTTATCTGCCCTGCCCCCACCCCCAGTCTGGAATTTCCCTGAGGGCAGGGATGGCATCTGTCTGGGTCACCAGTTTATCTTCAGAGCCTAGAATGGTGTCTGGCACATCGAGGGCATTTAGCATTCATAATGCTAAACTTTACCTCAGAGATGATGCACATCAGCTACATTTAAATGGTGTTACTTCCATATTGAAAATACTAATAATAGCACCTAGAGGTGAACAGCGAAAGGCTCCTTTGGGCTTCTAGAGCTATTAATGTTAATCAGGGAAAGAATGTCGTCAAGATCCATCAGGTGTACCTACCAAGCAACTACACTGTTTGTGATACTTTGGGGGCTACAGTGAGGAGTCACCCTCAAAGAACTGAGTCTGAGAGAAAAAGAAACGAAGGCAAACTGGAATGGGAGAAATCAAATGGCGAATGCCACCAGAAGCAGAGGATACTTCTGGGCCACAGGTAAGTGAAAAGGGTCTGAACACCCTTTCACATGGAATGAGTGTGAGAGGCCCTGGGAATATGCTTCTGGGCTTCTGGAATATGCTCCCTTCAAGAGCACTGGGACGCGTGTAGCAACAGTGGGTTATAGTTGTCACAGGGGCCGGCGGAGGGAAGGACACCGCTGCCATGTGGTCAGCTGGGGGCCACAGAGGTGCTAAACGTCCTCTGCACAATGAAGAGCCCACCACCCCAAATGCCAATGCAGAAATGGCTTACGCCTGTCCATCCAGAACACAGGGAGTGCCTTCGGGGACTTCTGGATTGACATGCTTAACATGCTGGTCACTAGGTAGTCGTTCCTGAGTTCTTTTTCTCCCCCTGAACTCTTTTTCCCGTTTCCACCTACCTGCTATACGTATCCACCAGGTCCGCAGCAGAAAGAAAACCCGAATCCAAGCAAAGGATGGAGGGGAACAGCAAGGCCCACCAAAATGTCTCCTTGGGGCCCTAGCAACGTGGGCTTCAAAATCCCAGCCCAAAAGAAAGGTGCCGCCTGTGGATAATGCTCAGTTCCTGGCCATCAGACCGTCCCCAGTGACACCGACCTCCCTGTGGGGGATCTTTATTTGCATTTCTGAGTCGGCTCTACTGCATGTCCAGCAATTAGTAAGACAAGAAGCTGATCCTGAATCAGTCTTCCCGAGTGGGGGTTGTTTCTCTAGAGTGGTGGTCTGAGGCCTCCAGCAGCAGGGAGCAAGGAGGTCCCAGGACTGGGCGGATGTGGAGCACGCAGGCCCCCGCTAAGGGAGTCCGTCAGGCACAGCTCTGCCCTCCGCAGGTGGAACACGGATCAAGCCTTCTGATGTTTCCAGAGAAACTGGAAATCCCGATTTTTACTGAGATCTTTTGGTTTTTTTCTTTTCTTTTTTTTTTAAGTAATCTCTACTCCCCACTTGGGGCTCAAACTCATGACCCTGAGATCAAGAGTCACATGCTCCACCGACTGAGCCAGCCAGGCGCCCCAAGATCTTTTGGGTTTTCAATGTTGACCCCTAATTCAATGGCTTTTTAAAATATTGTGGAGGCTGAAGCACACCCATCTGAGGCTGATCTGGGGCCCCTCTCCTAGCTTGCTCCTTCTGTACACTGAACCCCGGAATCTGTTTGCAGGCAACTGATGCTCCCCGAGGGTTCAGGAAATTTAAAAACAAGAGTTAAATATGCTGACAACCGGGCAAGGTTCTCAAGAAAGAGCAGGACGGGGGATAGAGGGATAGGCTCGGGGACCCAAGGAGGGCCCGCCAAGGGACTGACACTGGTTTCACTGTGTTCTTCCTTGGTGAAAAATTCCCAGCATCTCCCTAATTCTTACGACATCAAATCCCAAGTTCCTGTCCAGGCTCTCTGAAACGTGAGCCCACCTCACCTCAGCAGCCTTGTATTTCATCGTGTTCCTGTGTCCCTTCCCCATTCTAGTTGGGCCAGCATTCCTCGAGCTCCTTCAAAGTCAAAACCAGTGATCCCCTCAGCCAGACGTCCTCTCTCCCTATGTAAATCCCACCCACCCTTCAAAGCCTGGCTCACCTCCCACCTCCTTTAGGAAGCCTTTGTGACAGTAAACAGGAAAATGCTTGTGAGCTCAAGGGCTGGTGCCTAGGAGACCTGGGTTCAAATCCCGCCTCTCCCATCAAGCAGCTGGATGATTTACCAAACTTCTTTGAGCTTCAAAAGATGATCAGTCATAGTGCCTACCTTACAGAATTGTGAAGGATTAAGGGAAATGATACAAATAAAATACTTAACTCCCAGTAAGTGCTCAATTAATGTGAACTCTTATTCCTATTATGGTTGACCTCCCTCTCCTCCCATAAAGTGTTCCAGCCTTACACTGTCTCTCTCTTCTGGGCAAAGCACCAATGGACTCCACACGGCCCACATTGGCTCAGAACGAGCCCCGGGCGTTGGTCTACCTCAGTTCCCAGCTTGGCTTTAACGCTTCTTAAAGTTCCAGGGCCATGTTGGATAGAACCTAGAACTCACAGAGAACCAAGCGGACACTAAATCCGAGAGTTGCCCAAGTAACCCAACCCTGGCTCTGAACCGACTCCGTAAAAGTCCCTCTCTCAAGCAGCGGCAGAAATCCTTGCTGGGAAGAGACACACGTAGCCAGGGACAGAGAGAAACAAATCGCTCCCCCTCCCCCACACCGCCTCCTTCACATTCCTTGCTCCGGGCTCCTCACCTTTCCTTCTGATGCTGGAGATGATACACGAAGCCAGTCAGTGTCCACTCTCCTCACACGAGTGTATGATGCGGGGAACCTGGAAAAATGGGCCACACAGCAAGCGTCATTTTGGCTGGGATTAAATGGGAAGCCCGTGACTCAACAGGAGCCAAGATGGCTTCAAGATGGCTTCCGCAGGCCCTGCCCCCCCCATTGTTACTCCACCTCAGGTCAGGCCCATTCATCCTGCCCCAAGCACCATGGCTGGGATCCCCTGGGCACCGGTGCCAGAGGGCTTGTCCCACTTGCCACTTTCACTTTTCTCTGGGCTTAACAAGAATCAGAGTAAAAATACCTTCGTGCAATTTACACCCCGCCCCCCTTCCAGTTACTCGTGCTTCGAGTGACTCCCTCCCAAACAAAAACCGAGCACAGAAAAATGTGACTCCTGGAATGCCATACTCTTTAAAAAGCAAGCAACCAACCAACCAAACAAAACCCTTGAGAGGTCCCAACTAGATGATCCCAAGGAGTGGTCTCCTCAGCCTGAGGGCTGAGCCCCACCGATCCCGCCGGACAAGTATACACTACTCCCAAAGCACCAAGCTGCGAAGTTAGCAGCAGAGGCGGGCAAGAAAAAAAGCACAACATGGGCCTGATCTTCGAGACCTTATTCTCAAACTGGAAAAGACGCGGGGAAAACGAAGAGACCCCAAAGGTTAAGAAGCCCGTGTTCCAATACAAGTAAGTCCCGCCTCAGTGTTAGCGGCCCTCAAAAGTTCTCCGGTAACGGTTGGCTTCCAAAAAAAAAACCGCAGAAAAGGCGGGAGAACAAACGTGAGGACGCGGGTCCCAAGGACCAAGACTACCCTCGATCCCCCCCCCCCGCCCCCAGTTCGGGAATCGCAGCTTCTCCCACAGCTTGGGCCTCTCCAACTTGCTTCTTCCCCTCGCCTCGCTGACCCCCAACGCAAGCTCAGGACCCGGGGCTTCGTGCCCTGTGGCTGAGTCCCGCTCTCCCAGTCAGACTGGAAATGGTATTATTGCACCCGTAGCAGAAACCTCAAGCGAGACTCTTGACAAGTGAAGCCAAGGAGCCGGTCACCAGTGGGGCGGAGGCGGTGGAGCCCTGCTCAGGATTAAGTGAGTGAGTGCCGGCGGAGCAGGGGGAGGAAGCCCCGGCCCTTGGCGTGTGGCTCGAACAGGAGAGGGCACCTTCAGTTCCCAGAAGCGGGATGCCGCTGCCAGCGTAGCCCAGGGGAGTGCCTCGAGTGACCTCTGCTGGAACAGCGGCCTGAGGGAGCCCCGGAGCGGGTGCCAGAGCGCCCCCTAGTGCGGCGCCAGGGCCCGAGGAGGTGCGGCACGGTCTAGGGAGAAGGGAGAGGAGCAGGGGAAGAGCCCAGGCGCATCTCTGGAAAACCTGACTCTGCAGGGGCAGGTGGGGGTGGCCCGGGTCTCCCGCGCATCCCCTCCCCGGCGCCCACCCAGGGCCCCGCGTGGCTCTGTCTGCAAGGTCCCGGAGCTCCCTTAGGCCGGGGCGGCCAGCGGGCCGAGACGCAGCGGGACGTGGCTGCCTGCCTGCGAGCAGAGCGGGGGGGGGGGGGGGGGGGGGGAGGCGGCATTTTACCGGGAGTCTAAGGAGCCGCTGCGTCTCCACTCCGGCCTCCGCTGGGGTAGCGGGACTGCTACGGCAGCCGCCGCCGCCGCCGCCTCTCTCCAGCCGCCGCAGTCGCAACGGCCAACGCTCCCGGTCGCTCCCTGCGACTGTGGCCCGCGAGGCCAGCTGTTGAATGGCTCGCGCCGAGCGCACCCGGCGCAGAAGCGTCCCCGCCGCATCCAAGTCGGCGACGCACGCGCGCGCCCCGGTGCCAACGCCCCGTGCGCCCCTCGCCCCGCTGCGGCCCTGGCGAGCTCGCCGCGGCTGCTTCCCGGCCCCGTGCTCCCGGCTCCCGGCTGCGGGCTCGCTCGCCCGCCTGCTCCCCTCGGTGGGCTCTCGCCAAACCAATTGCCTCCCCTGGCCGGCTCCGCCCCCTCGCTGCCATCCCTCAACTGGCCCGCAGGACCAATGGCAACAATGGGCTAGTCCCGCCCCCTCGATTCCCCCGGGGCCAATCGCCTTCTCCTGAGGACCCATTCAAGTAACCCCGCCCCTCTCGTGCGGCAAAGCTGCAGCCAAAGTTTATCCCACTGCGCGGTTGCTCCTGACGATGGCGAGGCTGTGCCCAGGCCCCCTCCACCCTCAAGCCCCCGCACGAAGTTACACTGATTTCAAGGCTGCAACTCACCTGGTCTGCCGACCCCCCCACGCGACCTATTCTTTTGAATAAGTGAGTATTTAAAGAGCTAATGAGAGAGGTACTGTTGTCTTCCTCATCCCCCAGCAGGGCTGCCGCGAAACGTGCACCCGCCTGGCCAGAACTTGCACATCACAGGGTCAGCAAGAATCTCGAAGGTCATCCACTGACCCTGTCCCCGCAATGCTGCGTGTTGCGTTTGTGTTTTGTTGTTGTTTTTTGTCCTATGTACAGGGGCTCTGCCCTCTAGGCTGGACGACTTCCAGGGACAAGGACTTACTGGCACCACGAACAGCCCCTTAGGTAGCACGAGGCTGAGTGAAACCGGCCCCCTGGTAACTTCTGCCCCCTTGAAGCCACACAAAGGCAGCTTTGCCCCTCTTCCCACAAGGGCCCAGCAATTTGAAGACAAATCTGGCCCCACAGTTCTTCCAGGCTCTGTTGCTCCAAGGAACCGAGTTCAAGGCCTTCTTTGAGTTTAAGCCAATTCCTTTATTATCTTTCAAAAGTGGAAGGTGGGAAATAAGTCTCTCCTCCCCCCTAACCGCCAGCCACGAGGCACAGACCCTTCTGCATAGAGCAGACTGGGACAGTCACGTCCCTTGTCTAGACAGTAGATTTTTCTACTCCAGCTCCCTAGGATGGCATTTGCTTTCCTGACTGCCATATCATAGCTGACAAATATTAGATTTACTGTCAACTAACCCCCGGGGCTATTTCTCACTGCTGCTGCTAAACACAAGGCTCTGTTTTCTACTTGATTAGCTGGTAAATGTCATTGGGTTTTGTGGGGGGTGCTAATTTCACTGTTTTCTATCAAGACCTCTTTGCCAGCTCATTCTGTACTTAATCTCTCTCCATTTGTCTTGCTCCCACCGCCAAGCTCAGGCCCTCACCCTGTGTGCACAACTGCCAAAGAGTCTCCTCACAGAGCACCTTACCTCTAGGCTTGTACCCTCCTGGGTGGCCTGCCAGGGCTCCTGTCCTCATCCATCTGACACCAGAAGCCACAGTGGTCTCTAAAACACAAAGATAATCCTGTCACCCCACCCAGCCTAAAAGCCCACCCCCAGCTTCAAATCCTTTCCTATTCCTTTTCCAGCTCCCCCCACCCCTTTGCCTCCAGGATGAGATCCAGAACCCCCACAGAGCATGTGAAACCCTTGGTGATCTGGTCTCACCTGCCCAGCCTCATTCCTAGCTGTTTTACCCCCATCACAGAGCACTCAATACTTCAGATCCACTGAACTTCCTGCTGTTTCTCAAATGAGCCACAGTCTCCAACCACTTCTATGCCTTTGATACAAAGTCTGGAATAAACTGCTCCCTACCCTCCTAATCCTGACCTATTGATGTATTTGATTCATTCATTGAATACATATCCTGAGCACCTACATGTGTCAAGTATGGAGGCATAACAATGTGATTTTTAAAAATCTGACTTGATCCCTTCATCAGGTGCTTCCGAGTAGAGGGTAATGATGCTGCTTCCATTCCCATTGCCACACAGACATCAGGCAGCTATTTGTAATGATTGGACTTCAGATTCCTCCAGGCAGCTGAGACTGGGATTGTCTTCCTGTGGAGTGTCATTAAATAATATTCAGACTCATTCCATTAAGGTTGGCAGTTTGAAGGCCAGAGGTCACGGCCCTTTCCTTCATTTCCTTCACTTTAATTTACAAAACCCCAACTTGTTAAGATGTTCTGTATGTGAGAGAATATGTGCTTATTGCGTATGTTGGATTCTTTTCCCTTTTATTTTTTAAGATCAGAATAAATCAAACCAACATGCTGTACACTTTACACTTACACAATGTTGGGTTTTTTTTAAGATTTTATTTATCTGACAGAGAGACACACAAAGATTTTATTCATTTGACAGAGACACAGCGAGAGAGGGAACACCAGCAGGGGGAGTGGGAGAGGAAGAAGCAGGTTCCCAGCTGAGCAGGGAGCCCGATGCGGGGCTCGATCCCAGGACCCTGGGATCATGACCTGAGCCAAAGGCAGATGCTTAACGCCTGAGCCACCCAAGCACCCTAAACTTACACAATGTTATATGTCAATTATATCTCAAACAATTAGATAAACAGATCAGGATAGCAATTTGTCACATACCATAGGCATTGATGTTTCTGGATCTGAAGAGAAAGCACATGAACAGGACTAACTGTATGTTATAAAAATTAATCCAGGGACACCTGGATGGCACAGTCAGTTAAGCATCTGACTTGGTTTCAGCTCAGGTCGTGATCTTGGGGTTGTGGGATCGAGCCCTGTGTCGGGCTCCATGCTCAGCAAGGAGTCTGCTTGGGACTTTCTCTCCGTCTCCCTCTGCCCCTCCCCTCCTCAGATAAATAGATAAATCTTTAAAAAAATGAATCCATTGGAATCATGTAACTACAGAACTTCAGTGTTAGAAGGGACTTTTAAGTTAATTTAATCAAACTCCACCTTAGATGCTAGAAACTACTATGTGGGCAGTTTTTCGGGTTTTTTACAAAGTTCTTAGCTCCTCGGCCTCTGAAAACAGGCCGTGCTCTTACTGTTAAGATATTGTCTCCACACAACTAAGGCATTTGAGGAGCACCCAGAGTGCTTCTCTGCCCACTGTTTTCCTCTAGGGTGAGATGTGTCCTCAGGATCTCCCCTTTCAAAATGCAAACCCCACTTGGAAGAGCCACATGCTAACATTTTTTAATTATTAACATTTAGCACAAGGAAAGCAGCATAGCTTAATAAAAAGAAACGTTTTAAGGTGCAGTTTTTAGAGTGGTTTCACTTATGTTGGCATATTAGATCCTCAGAGTGACCTGTGTAAAATCTCTTGATTTCCATTTTATGGGGGAGGAAGCTAAGACTCATCTCCGTTAAATCGTTCTTCAGGGTATTCAAATCCCAGCTCTGCTATTAACCTCGGGCAAGGGACCGGGTCACTCTAGGCCTCAGTTTCCCCATCAATAAAATCAAATGAGATGCTTTCCAAGGTTTCTTTCAGCTCTGTCTATAATCTTTCCACTCCTGCTGGCTGAGATCAGGACACTGGGACCCTGGGCATTTTTGTGGTGGCAGCAAATAATGGTGGCACCAGAAGTACATTTTGGAGAGGAGAAGCTCCTGCATGAGGGCAGTGAAAACTAGAAGGAAGAAAATCTGAGAAAGGAAAGACAAGACGCCCTGAACTCCAAACTTACCTATTCCTTAGGTCTCTAATGCAACCACTTCAATTCAGATTTTGAACTAAAAATTCCAACCCATTTGCTCTAACGCTGAAAGAATCTTCTATGTAAAGCTTAATTAAAGTCTGCTTTGGCGAACTGTTTTATCATATTCAGATAAAAATTACCACACTCAATTCCATAAGCCTATTGTGCATTCCCCCCCTGCTTATTCCATATAACAAAAGGGCAGATAAGGAACTGCAGCCTAAGGAAGTCATTTGGAAGGAAAACCAACAGGCAAATGGATGCATTCTAATAATTTATGCAAGTCGTGGGGTGCCCCACTACCCCTCCCCCACTCATTCATTTGTTGAGAGCATGAGATGCAGCTAATCTAATGACTCTGTGTTTGCTTAATCTTACTAAGCAAAGACAGGCTTTATGCCTAATATAAAAGGAATTTAAGATGCCAGGTGAGAAGTGGTGATCTTTAAACTGGTTGCGCAAGAAACCAAAAGCTAATTCCTAAGATGATAAGCCTACTTAATAGTCTGTTCTTTTTGGAGCGTTTAAAAGCATGTTTAATTACAGTAGAATCAGTTTTCAATTACAGACGTCTAATCATTTTTTTCAGTAAATGGCTCTAAAGTCAGAATAAATAACACTAACCTACTTCACTGAGTTCTTATGATGATTAATTAATTGGTTTTAAAGGGTGTCAGAAGTTTTATAAAACAGAGGCCGAAGAATCAAGAGACCCAGATTTAGTCCAGGCTCTGCCTTCAGTAGCTTTGTGGCCTATAGTGATTTATTTTCCTTCCCTGGGGCTCAGTTTCTCCATCTGTAAGATGAGGGGGAATTGGGCTAGACTATCTCTCTATTTTTGGTCTAACATTCTTTTTTTTTTTTTTTTTTTCTAAAGTTTTTTTTTTTTTTTTAAGATTTTATTTGTTTATTTGACAGAGAGATAGAGAGCACAAGTAGGCAGAGAGGCAGGCAGAGGGAGAGGGAGAAGCAGGCTTCCCGCTGAGCAGGGAGCCCAATGCGGGGCTCGATCCCAGGACCCCGGGATCATGACCTGAGCCGAAGGCAGCCGCTTAACCAACTGAGCCACCCAGGCGCCCCTGGTCTAACATTCTAACACTCTAGGATTCCCCATCATTATACATATACTTTTTTTTTTTTTTTTTAGTAGCTTAAAACAGCAATCAACCACTTTTAGTTTTCCTCAAATTGGATTCCGGGAAAAATTTCCACAATGTCCTGCTGCTCCCCAGACACCCCCACAAAACTGTCCCAATATGAATAGAGGAAAATACGATAAAGATACAGAAAGAAGGGAAAAAATAAAATCTAGACTTCCACATTCATGAACAAGGGAAGCCATTCCTTAGAAATTGCTGGCCCATACTTTCCTCTTCCCACCTTTCTTTCCATGCTTTTCTTTTCCAAAGATTTTATTACTCTGCCTCTTCTCTGAAATGAATGTGGGGCCCTCATTGCCAGCTCTGAAAACACTATGACTATTTATAAGAGGACTTGAGAAAAGGTACTTTTATTTATTTATTTATTTATTTATTTATTTATTTATTTTTAAAGATTTATTTATTTTACTTTAGAAAGAGAAAGAGAGAGAGAGCATGTGAGCGGAGGAGAAGGGGCAGAGGGAAAGAAGCAGACTCCCCACTGAATGCAGAGCCCCACGTGGGGCTCGATCTCAGGACCCTGAGATCATAACCTGAGCCAAAACCAAGGGTCAGATGCTTAACTGACTGAGCCACCCAGGTGCCCCAAGAAATGGTATTTTGAAAGGAAAATGACATTATACAGAGAGGAAGAAAAGCAGAACGCAAAACTGTATGTTCAATATAATCTCAACCAGGCTAAAAAATAGTGCATCTACCACAGATTGGATGGCCATCGACCAAAAGGTTAACAGGCTGGTCTTTAGCTGGCAGAACTGAGGGTTAGATTTTCCCCTCCACTTTAGCTTTGAGTTTTTACACTTAATGAGCATGCGTTGTGTTTATAGTAAGAATATATATATATTATATGTATATATATATCTCTTTAACAGAAGGAAGAGTGAATCCTTTTTACAGACAGCATAGAGTAGTATTTAAAATGGTAGGATTTAGCGTCAGATTGCCTGATTTGGACTCAAGGAGGACTTACCACCTTGAGTGACCTTGTGTGACCTTGGCCAAGTTACTTAATCCTTCTGAGACTGTTTCCCATCTATAAGATAACAATAATACTTAAAGAACCTCCCTCGGGCGCCTGGGTGGCTCAGTTGCTTGGACGACTACCTTCGGCTCAGGTCATGATCCTGGAGTCCCGGGATCGAGTCCCACATCGGGCTCCCTGCTCAGCAGGGAGTCTACTTCTCCCTCTGACCCTCCCCCTTCTCATGCTCTCTCCATCTCATTCTCTCTCTCAAATAAATAAATAAAATCTTAAAAAAAAAAAAAAAAAGAACCTCCCTCATAGAGTAATTTTCAGATTAAATGAGCTACTCCAGGTAAGGGCTTAGAAAATGTCTGGCACATTGTAAGCACTCAATATTAGCCATAATTTAAAAGGTTAAACATTTATTATAAATATAATGTATGCATGTGGTAAAAAAAAATAGTACAGAAAATGTTAAAATAAAAGGTAAAATGAGAAAGTAGAAATAGTTTTCCCCTTTTGAACCCCCAGCCTTATTTCTAGAAGTAATCACTGTTAACAGCTTCTTACGTTATCCTTCCAGAATTTTTAAGGACCACCTCAAACACGTATCTTTTAAACTCACACTTGTGTACAAACACAGAATCATAGCATACATACCATTTTACACCTTGTTTTTCACTTAATGATCTCCCTCGGGAACCTTACTCATTGTGGTAAAAAACACAGAAATAAAATTTACCCTTGTTATCATGTTAAAGTGTACAGTTCAGTAGCATTAAGTATATTCACACTGTTGTAAAACAGATCTCCAGACCTTTTTCGTCTTGCAAATCTGAAACTCTATACCCATTTCACCACTGTTTTCCCTGTCCCCCAGCCCCCGGTACCACCATCGTGCTTTCTGTTTCTATGAATCTGACTAGGTTAGATATCTCATATATGTGGACTCATACAGTATTTGTCCTTCTGTGACTGGCTTATTTCACTTAGCATAATGTCTTCAAGGTTCATCCATGTTGTGGCAGGCGACAGGATTTCCTTCCTTTTTAAGGCTGAATAGTATTCCATTGTATGGACACATGGCATTTTATTTATCCATTCATTTGTCAGTGCCCATCTGGGCTGCTTCCCTCCTGGCTATTGTGAATAGTGCTGCTATGAACATGGGTGTCCAAATATCTTTCAGTTCTTTTGGATATATACCCAGAAGTGGGGTGGCTGGGTCATATGGTAGCTCTATTTTTAATTTTTTAAAGGAAGCTTTATGGTATTTTCTACAGCAGCTGCAACATTATACATTCCCACCAGCAGGGCCCAAGAGCTCCAATTTCTCCACATCCTCACCAACACTTGTTATTTTCTGGTTTTTCTGGTTTTGTTTTGTTTTAGAGTAGTCATCCTAACAGGTGTGAGGTGATTGACTCCTTATTTTTAACAGCTACATGGTGTTTCATGGTATGGAAAAAAACCTCTATCAATGGACAGTTGGATGGAGGCTGGTCTTCAGCTATTTCAAATAATGCTGTAATCAACACCCATGTATGAATATCTTTATATACATGCTGGGTACTTTTTAGCAGAGGAATTGCCAGGACAAAGAGTGTGTGTGTGTTTGGTAACTTTTTTTTTGCATGCTAAAAGTCAGCCCGGGAGGAAATGTTTGAGAATCACAGTCCTATCTCTAGAGCAGATCAAAGATGTTATGCCCTGAGAACTTTTTTTTTTTAAGTAATCTCTATGCCCAACATGGGGCTCGAACTCACAACCCTGAGACCAAGAGTCTCACACTCTACCGACTGAGCCAGCCATGTGCCCCCTGGGCACTGTTTATTATAAAATAATTTCAGACTTACAGACAGTTGCAAGAACATCCATGTTTCTTTAACCCATTTTCCTCAATTGTTAACAGTTTTTTAATTTGCTTTATCATTTCCTTTCAATAATATGATATTCCTTTTTTTCCCAAACTATTTGGAAATAAATTTACCCACAGTGTTCCTTTAAGCCTAAATACTTCAGCATGTATCTCTCAGAACAAAATATTTCTCTTACATAAGGACATCGCAAATATTAAAACCAGGAAATTAATATTGATAAAATACTGTTATTGAACCTATAGGCCATAGTCATAGTTCTTCAGTTGTACAAATAATATTCTTTGCAGCAAAAAGAACTTGGGGGTGGGGATGCAATTCAGGATCAGACATGACATTTGTCATTTCCATCTAGCCTCCCTTAATCTGAAACAGTCCCTCAGAGTGTCTCTGCCTTTCAGACCATGCCATTCTTTTCATTATTTATTATTTATATTTTTTCAGATTTTATTTTTAAGTAATCTCTACACCCAATGTGGGGCTCGAACTCACAACCCCGACCGAGATCCAGAGTCACATGCTCCAGCGACTGAGCCAGCCAGGCGCCCCTTGTGATGATGATGATGGTGATGATGATGATGAAGCAATCACAAACTTACAGAAAAGTTGGAGGTACAGTACAGAATGTCCTGGGTTTTTCTTCCTGAACTAGTTGAGTATCAGTTACCGACCTGGTGCCCCATTACCCCTGAATAATTCAGTGTGGGTTTTGTGGCCGACAAGGGTATCTTCCTATTTATGATGCAGCCCTCAAAATCAGGGAATTAGCATTAATAGATTATTAACATCTAATCCTCAGGTCCCACTCAAGCTTCATCGGTTGTCCCCAGTGGTCCATTATAGCAAAAGGATCCAGCTCAGAACCATATGGTGCTTTTCATTGTCACATCTTCTTCACCTCCTTGAGTTCCTTGGTCCTTCATTGACTTTCAAGACCTTGGCACTTTTGAAGACTACAGGCCAGTTATTTTGGAGAAAGTCCCTCAATTTGGGTTTGTCTGATGTTTCCTCATGATTAGGTTCAGGTTACGCATCTTTGGCGGGACTATGACAGAAGGGACACTGTCATCTGCATCCCATCAGGGTGAAGTGTGACTTCTATGTGCACCATTACTGACGATGTTCAGTGGATGATCACTTGACTCAAGCGGTATGTGCCAGGCTTCTCCACCAGGGTGTTATGCTTTGTAATTCATGAATATATTGTGGGAAAGTGCTTTGAAACTGTGTAAATCTTCCATTTCTCATCAAACTTTCAATGTATTCATTTGTTTATTTATATCGGGATAGCCTTATGGTTTCTTATTTTATTCAATGGGTTGTAATGCATTATTTTCATTGTTTACTTTGATGCTCAAGTTGTCCTAGATTTGGCCACTGGGGGCTCCTTTGAGCTGGCTTCTGTGTCCCTTGGACATGTCCCCATCATTCCTTGAGGGCTTCCTTACTTTCTGGCCCAAGATAGTCCAGGCTCATCTTGTGCTTTCACTTACTCAGTCCTGAAATCAGCCATCTTTCTGAGAAGCCCTGGTTCCCTTTAGCGGAAAATAGCATTTAGGAGCCAAATCTGGGTGCTAGTTGTAGATATTGCTATCAGTGTGTTACTGTTCCCTGATCCTCTCAGAGGCTTCACTTATATACCTTTACTCACATGCTTATACACACACATACATACACTTACACACTCACAGATTTTATTTTACAACTGCATCTATAGCTGTATCTATCTATCTAACCATGAGTTCACTCTGATATATCCCATCCAACACCATGATATATCCCATCCAACACCATGATATATCCCATCCAACACCACAGGGCTCATTCTAATTTGATCACTTTCTGTATTCCTAACAAGTTAAGACAATAAGATAACTAGTTTCTATTATTCTTTTTTTTTTAAAGATTTTATTTATTCATTTATTTGAGAGAGTGAGAGAGAGAGAGAGAGAGCACATGAGAGGGGGGAGGGTCAGAGGGAGAAGCAGACTCCCTGTCGAGCAGGGAGCCCGATGTGGGACTCGATCCCGGGACTCCAGGATCATGACCTGAGCCGAAGGCAGTCGCTTAACCAACTGAGCCACCCAGGCGCCCCAGTTTCTATTATTCTTAATATATGTTATACATTTTATCAATCCCCCTGTATGTAACTGTGCTGGGAAGTGTCTTTTCTTTTCTTTTTCCTTTTATCTATTTATTTATTTATATATGTATTTATTTATTTATTTAAGTAATCTGCAAGCCCAACGTGGGGCTCAAACTCAGAACCCTGAAATCAAGAGTCGCATGCTCCCCTGACTGAGCCAGCCAGGCGCCCCTCTTTTCTTTTTTAACAGTAACTACCACTTATTGAGTGCTTATCGTGTGCCAAGAACTGTTCTACCTGCTTTACCTGGAAAATTTCATTGAATTCTCAGTATCCCCTGTGATGTGGGCATGATTATCCCCATTTTAGAGAGGAAATTGAAGCAGAGAGAGAGTTAAGCTGCTCAAGGTAGGATAGCTAGTTCAAATGGAGCGTGGGTTAAACAAAGATCTAAGTGACTTCCTAAACACTGTGCTATTCTTCTTTCTTCTTTTTTATTGTGGTAAGAACACTTCACGTGAGATCTACCCTCTTAACAGATTCTTAGGCATCCAATAAGCACAGTGCTATACAGCAGATCACTAGAATGTACTCATCTTACAGGATGAAACTTTATACCCTTGAACTGCAACTCTGCATTCCCCCCCCATACCCTTGCCAACCACCATTCTCCTCACTGTTTCCATGAATTTGACTATTTTACATACCTCATCTAAGTGGAAGCATGCACTATTTGTCCTGTGATTGGCTGATTTCACTTAGCATCATGTCCTCAAAGTCCATCCATGTTGTTGTTTATGGCGGGATTCCTTTCTTTTTTAAGGTTGAATAATAACCCATTGTATGTGTATACCATATGTTCTTTATCCATTCATTTGTTGATGGACACAGGTCATTTCCATACTGTGGCTATTATGAATAATGTTGCAGTGAACCTGGGAATACAGACATCACTCTGAGATCCTGATTTCAATTCTTTTGCCTATATGCCCAAAAGTGGGATTGTTGGATCATATGATAGTTCTATTTTTAATTTTTTTGAGGAAACCCCATACTGTTTTTCCATAGTGGCCTCACCATTTTACATCCTATCAACAGTTCCAATTTCTCCTCATCTTTGCCAACACTTATCTGACGCCTTTTTTTATAACAGCCATCTTAACAGATATGAGGTGATTTTGATTTGCATTTCCCTTACAATTAGTGATGTCGATCACTTTTTCTTATACCCATTGGCCATTTTTGTGTCTTCATTGAAGAAATGTCTATTTAATTCTTTTGCCTATTTTTAAAATCAAGTTATTTGGTTTTTTACTATTTAAATGGCTATAAGAGTTTCTTTTTTTTTTTTTAAGATTTTATTTATTTATTTGAGAGAGAGAGAGAGTGAGCAAGAGAGAGACCATAAGCCAGGGGGAGAGGCAGAGGGAGAAGCAGACTCCCTGCTGAGCAAGGAGCCTGATGCGGGGCTCGATCCCAGGACCCTTGGGTCATGACCTGAGCCGAAGGCAGACGCTTAACCAACCGAGCCACCCAGGCGCCCCGGTTATAAGAGTTTCTTATATATTTTGGATATTAACTCCTTACCAGATATATGTTTGGCAAATATTTTCTCCCATTCCATAGGCTGCCTTTTCACTCTGTTGTTTCCTTTGCTGTGCAGAAGCTTTTTAGTTCAATGTGGTCTTCTTGGTCTATTTTTGCTCTTGTTGCTTGTACAACACCACCCGTGTCATAGGCATGAAATTGCCAAGATCAATGTCATGAAGCTTTTCCCCTGTTTTCTTCTATGAGTTCTATTGTTTCTGGTCTTACATTTAAATCTTTAATACATGTTGAGTTGAATTTTGTGTATCCTGCAAGGTAAGGGTCCAATTTCATTCTTTGGTATGTAGATATCTAGTTTTCTCAACACCATTTGTTGAAGAGACTATCCTTTCATTATTGTGTGTTCTTGGCACGCTGGTTGGCTGTTTACTGTACATGCATGGCTGTATTTCCAAGTTCTTTATTCTGTTCCATTGGTCTATGTGTCCGTTTTTATGCCAGTACCAGACTGTTTTAATTGCTGTCACCCTGTAATATATTTTGAAATCAGGAAGTGTGTTGCCTCCAGCTTTTTTCTTCTTTCTCAAGATTGGTTTGGCTATTCATAGCCTTTTGTGCTTCTATATGAATTTTAGGACTACTGTTTCTATTTCTGTAAACTCTGCCATTGGGATTTTCACGGGGATTGCCTTGAATCTGTAGATCACTTTGGATAGTATGGATCATCTTTCAAAGATGTCCCTCAACGATCCCTGCCTAGTGGTATTCTCTCACTTGTATAATCACTTGCCCTTGACTGTGAGCTGCATCTAGTGAATCACTTCTAATGATAGAATTCAGCAAAATTTATAGGATGTCACTCACTTTCAAGGTTACAAGAAGATTCTGGCTTCTGTCTAACTGACCCTGGCTTGCTCATTTGCACACTCTCTCTCTCTCTCTCTCACCCCTCACTTGCTCTCAGAGAAGCTAGATGCCCTATGGAGAGTCCCATGTAGCAAGGAGCTGAGGGAGCCCCAGGCCAACAGCCATGGAAGAACTGAGGCCCTCAGTCCACAGCTCACGAGGAACTAAATCCTGCTAACAACCACATGACTGTGCTGGGAAGCAGATGCTCCCCGGGCTGAGCCTTCAGATTGGAGCTTTGTGAGAGACTCTGAGCCAGAGGCACCCAGCTAGGCTATGCCCAGATTCCTGACACACAAAAACTGATTTAATAAATGTCTGTTGTTCTAAGCCACTGAGTTTGGGGGTAAATTGTTATACACAAATAGGTAACTAATATAGTAAGCCATCTCCCATTTCCACAGCCTCCCTCCCCGACACCATGTCTGTTCACCCTGTTTCGGGCCTCTCGTTCCCCATCACTTGCTGCCCCCCTACATAGATTCCCTCCTTGTCCTGCTCAGGCTGACACTTCCTGTCATGCCCTTGTCTGCCCCCTCAGGCTCTGACTCCCCACATCACCTCTCCCCAACATAGATTACCTCCTCATCCCACTCAGCCTCTGACACTTCATGCCGCTCCATCATGGGATGCCCTCATCAGTCCTCTCAGGCTCTGCTTCCCACACCAGGCTGTCCTTTGCTGGGGATCCCTGCATCCTCCTACTTGGACTGTGATCCCTCCTACCAGGCTGCCCTCCACAGGGACGCCCTCCTCACCATGTTCAGTATCTGATACCCCCACGGGGAGACCCCACACTCCCCACCATGATGGCTACCTTGCTCTGCTTTACCTAAGGGCTTTATTTTTTTTTAAGTAGGGTCTCAGGGCTGAACCCAGACCCTGAGATCAAGACCTGAGCTGAGATCAAGAGTCAGACACTTAACTGACTCAGCCACCCAGGCGCCCCTTCACCTAATGGCTTTGGGACTGAATTTTTCAGGAACGTGAGGCAGAAGGATAGAGTATGTGCATTTTTATGTTCAACATATATATTGCCAAATTACCCTCCAAAAATCTTACATCAGTTTACACTCTGGTCTCTCTCCTTTCCTTGTCTTACATGGTGCTGGTTGGCTTTTCCTGCCTAGTACTGTTTCTAGGTTTTGTTCCAATGAAATATCAAACGGTCCAATTCTTTTCAAAAACATCTGCTGGGTTTCTGTGCTGGTATATCTAAGCAGAGATCGTTTTCCCCCTGGAAATGCAAATCCTCTCTCTCACTCCCACTGACACTTATGGGCTTCTCTCCTTGCTCAGTGGGTTGTAATGCGGGCAACTATAAAGGGAAAAAAGTTATTTGTATCTAAAGAAGAGCAGTATGCCTTCCAACAGTTTGTGACAAAGATGGACACTTAAATTGTAGACCTACAGGAACTTTTTTAAAAAGCGTTACCTGGCCCCTTTTTAAGCTCTGAATTAATATGTATCTAGCCAAGAAGGGGCTGTTTCTTTCTTAGCCTATCTCTTTGTTTTCAGGTTGCAATTTGTGCATATTTGCATATTTACTCTACCTGAAGCTCTAGCTATTCTGGTTTTATGTCTCCATCCCTTAGGGTAAAGTAATACTTATTTTTTTTTAAGATTTTATTTCTTTATTAGAGAGAGAGAAAGAGAGGGGAGCAGCAGAGGGAGAGGGAGAAGCAGGCTCCCCGCTGAGCAGGGAGCCTGATGTGGGGACTCAATCCCAGGACCCTGCGATCATGACCTGAGCCGAAGGCAGATGCTTAACAACTGAGCCACCCAGGCGCCCCTAAAGTAATACTTATAAACATTTAGAAAGCACTTTACGAAAGGCTGTTAATTCATCTAGTCCTCACAAGAGCATGATGAGTTTGATATCACTGCCCCTATTTAACGCAAGAGACAAAACTGAACCTCCAGGGCTGTGACCTACCCAAGGTGGTCACACAGCTAGTCCGTGACAGAACTGGGGCTGGAACCCAAGCCTTCGGACTCCAGACCCTGAAATCTTCCCACTCCATTGTACTACCCCTCTGGGTTCTTCTCCTTCAAGAAAGTACTCTTGAAGGTTTGAGCTGCCCTTCCAAACTGGAGCCTGGATATATAGAAACCTCTGTCGAACCCGGTAGGCTCTATTTGGCCAGGCCAAATCCATTCTTTAGAACTGATTTGTACTTGGATTTCCCTGCAGCTCTTTATTGCATCACTAAAATACAGTTTTATAGAAAGCCAGAGTAGCAATACTTATATCAGACAAATAGACTTTAAAACAAAGACTGCAGGGGCGCCTGAGTGGCTGGGTCAGTTGAGCATCCGATTCTTGGTTTTAGCTCAGGTCATAATCTCAGGGTTGTGAGATTGAGCCCCTCGTCAGACTTCCACTCAATAAGTAGTCAGCTTGAGAGTCTCTCTTTCCCTCTCCTTCTGCCCCTCCCCCTCGCACTCGTGTGCTCTCTCTCCCTCTCTAAAATCAATCAATCAAAGACTCTAACAAGAGACAAAGAAAGACACTACATAATAATAAATGAGACAACCCAACAAGATATAGCAATTGTAAATATTTATGCATCCAACATGGGAGCACCCAACTACATAAAACAGTTAATAACAAACATCATCCAAACAGAAAATCAACAAGGAAACAGTGGCTTTGAATGACACACTGGACCAGATGCACTTAACAGCTATTTTCAGAACATTCCATCCTAAAACAGCAGAGTACACATTCTCTTCAAGTACACATAGAATATTCTCCATAATAGATCACATATTAGGCCACAAAATAAGTCTCCACAGATTCATAAAGATCGAAGTTATACCATGCATCTTTTCTGACCACAACACTATGAAACTAGAAATCAACCACAAGAAAACACTGGAAGGAGCACAAATACATGGAGGTTAGATAACATGCTACTAAATAATGAGTGGGTCAACCAAGAAATCAAAGAAGAAATTACAGGGAAACAAATGAAAATGAAAATACAATGGTCCAAAATCTTTGGGATGCAGCAAAAGCAGTTCTAAGAGGGAAGTTTATAGCGATACAGGCCTACCTCAAGACATAAGAAAAATCTCGAACAACCTAACCTTACACCTAAAGGAGCTAGACAAAGAACAACACAAAACCCCAAACCAGCAGAAGGAAGGAAATAATAAAGATAAGAGCAGAAATAAATGATAAATAAAAAAACCAATAGAACAGATCAATGAAACCAGGAGTTCTTTGAAAAGATCTACCAAATTGATAAACCTCTAGCCAGACTCATCAAAAAGAGAGAGAGAGAGAGGACTTAAAAAACAAAATCACAAATGAAAGAGGAGAAATAATAACCAATACCACAGAAATACAATTGTAAGAATATTATGAAAAATTATATGACAACAAATTGGACAATGTAGAAGAAATGGATAAATTCCTAGAAACATAGACCCTCCCAAAACTGAAGCAGGAAGAAATAGAAAATTTGAATGGACTGATTACCAGCAATGAAATTGAATCAGTAATCAAAAAACTCCAAATAAACAAAAGTCCAGGACCAGACATCTTCACAGACAAATACTACCAAACATTTAAAGAAGAGTTAAGGGGTGCCTGGGTGGCTCAGTCAGTTAAGTGACTGCCTTCAGCTCAGGTTATGATCCCAGAGTCCCGCATTGGGTTCCCCACTCAGCAAGGAGTCTGCTTCTCCCTCTGACCCTCCCCCTTCTTGTGCTCTCTGTCTCTCTCACTCTCTCTCAAATAGATAAAAATCTTTAAAAAAAAAAAAAGAGTTAATACATATTCTTCTCAAACTATTCCAAAAAATAGGGACGCCTGGGTGGCTCAGTCGGTTAAGTGGCTGCCTTTGGCTCAGGTCATGATCCCAGGGACCTGGGATCGAGGCCCACATTGGGCTTCTTGATCAGCAGGACTGCCACTCCTCCTGCTTGTGCTGTCTCTCTTTCTGACAAATAAATAAATAAAATCTTCAAAAAAAAAAAAAAACTATTCCAAAAAATAGAAGAGGAAGAAAACTTCCAAATTCATTCCATGAGGCCAGCATTACCCTGATACCAAAAACAGATAAAGATACCACAAAAAAAGAGAACTATAGGCCAATATCTCTGATGAACATATATGCAAAAATCCTCAACAAAATACGGGCAAACCAAATCCAACAACACATTAAAAGATCATACACCATGATCAAGTGGGATTTATATCAGGGATGCAAGGGTGATTCGATATTCACAAATCAGTGTGATAGATCACATCAATAAGAGAAAGAATAAAAACCATATGATCATTTCAATAGACGCAGAAAAAGAATTCAACAAAATACAACATCTGTTCATGATAAAAGACCTCAACAAAGTAAGTTTAGAAGGAACATACCTCAACATAATAAAGGCTATATATGAAAAGCCTGCAGCTAGCATCATCCTCAATGGGGAAAAATAGAGAGCTTTTCTCCTAAGGTCAGGAACAAGACAAGGATGTCCATTCTCACCACTTTTAGTCAATATAGTACTGGGATTCCTAGCCACAGCAATCAGACAACAAAAAGAAATAAAAGGCATCCAAATTGGTAAGGAAGAAGTATAACTGTCACTATTTGCAGATGACATAATACTATATATAGAAAACCCTAAAGGCTCCACCAAAAAACTACTAGAACTGATCAATGAATTCAGTAAAGTCACAGGATACAAAATCAATGTACAGAAATCTGTTGCATTTCTGTACACTAATAACGAAGCAGCAGAAAGAGAACTTAAGAAAACAATCCCATTTACAATTGCACCAAAAATAATAAGATATCTAGGAATAAACCTAACCAAAGAGGTGAAAGACCTGTACTCTGAAAACTATAAAACACTGATGAAAGACATTGAAGATGACACAGAGAAATGGAAAGACATTCCATGCTCATGAATTGGAAGAACAAATACTGTTAAAATGTCTATACTACCCAGGGGCGCCTGGGTGGCTCAGTCGTTAAGCGTCTGCCTTCAGCTCAGGTCTTGATCCCAGAGTCCTGGGATCGAGCCCCACATCGGACTCCCTGTTCGACGGGAAGCCTGCTTCTTCCTCTCCCACCCCCCCTGCTTGTGTTCCCTCTCTCACTATGTCTCTATCAAATAAATAAATAAAATCTTAAA
The DNA here is from genome assembly GCF_964656455.1 of Halichoerus grypus. Lineage (NCBI taxonomy): Eukaryota > Metazoa > Chordata > Mammalia > Carnivora > Phocidae > Halichoerus > Halichoerus grypus. The sequence goes on along the minus strand of NC_135727.1, from coordinate 30,806,597 downwards.
AAAAAATGTCTATACTACCCAAAGCAATCTACACATTTAATGCAATTTCTATCAAAATACAAACAAGCATTTTTGACTGAACTAGAACAAACAATCCTAAAATTTGTATGGAACCACAAAAGACCCCGAATAGCTAAAGCAATCTCGAAAAAGAAAAACCAAACTGGAGGTATCACAATTCCAGACTTCAAGTTATACTACAAAGCTGTAGTCATCAAAACAGCATGGTACTGGTACAAAAAATAGACACAGAGACCAAGAGAACAGAATAGAAAGCCCAGAAACAACAAACCCACAGATATATGGTCAATTAATCTTCAACAAAGGAGGCAAGAACATGCAATGGGAAATCGACAGTCTCTTCAACACATGGTTTTGGGAAAACTGGACAGCTACATGAAAAAGAATGAAACCAGGTAACTTCCTTACACCATACACAAACATAAACTCAAAATAGATTAAGGACCTAAATGTGACACCTGACATGATAAAAATCCTAGAAGAGAGCACAGGCAGTAATCTCTCTGACATCAGCTGTAGCTGTATTTTTCTAGATATGTCTCCTGAGGCAAGAAATAAAAGCAAAAATAAACTATTGGGACTATATCAAAACAAAAAGCTTCTGTACAGTGAAGGAAACAATCAACAAAACTAAAAGACTGCCTACTGAATGGGAGGGGATGTTTGCTAATGATCTATCCAATAAAGGGTTAGTATCCAAAATATATAAAGAACTGATACAACTCAACACCCAAAAAACAAATAATCCAATTAAACAATGGGCAGAAGACAAGAACAGACATTTCTCCAAAGAAGACATCCAGATGGCCAACAGACGCATGAAAAGATGCTCAACATCACCCATCATCAGGGAAATGCAAATCACAACCACAATGAGATATGACCTCACACCTGTCAGAATGGCTAAAATCAACAACACAAGAAACAAGTGTTGTCAAGACGTGGAGAAAAAGGAAACCTTGTGCACTGTTGGTGGGAATGTAAACTGGTGCAGCCACTGTGGAAAAAAGGATGAAGTTTCCTCAAAAAGTTAAAAATAGAACTACCCTACAATCCAATAATTGCACTACTGGGTGTTTACCCAAAAAATAAAAAAACATGAATTCAAAGTGATACATGCACCCCTATGTTTATTGCAGTACTATTTACAATAGCCAAACTATGGAAGCAGCCCAAGTGTCCATCAATAGATGAATAAAGAAGATGTGATTATATATATAGTTATTATATATAGACTATATATAATGGAATATTATTCAGCCATAAAAAAGAACAAAATCTTGCCATTTGTAGCAACATGGATGTAGCTAGAGAGTATAAGGCTAAGTGAAATAAGTCAAAGAACGATTTCATTCATATGTGGAATTTAAGAAACAAAACAAATGAACAAAGGAAAAATAGAGAAACAAACCAAGAAACAGACCTTTTTTTTTAAGTAAACTCTATGCCACACATGGGGCTTGAACTCATGACCCTGAGATCAAGAGTCTCATGTTCTACCAACCAAGCCAGCCAGGCACCCCCAAGAAACAGACTCTTAACTCTAAAGAACACACTGATGGTTACCAGAGGGGAGGAGGTGGGGGAAAGGGGGAAATAGATGATGGGGATTAAGGAGGGCACTTGTAATGATGAGCACCTGGTGATGTACAGAATTGTTGAGTCACTATATTGTACACCTGAAACTAATATAACACTGTATGTTAACAATATTAGAATTAAAATTAAAACTTAATTTAAAAAATAGAGTTTTAAAAAAAAGTCTTGGGGATACTGAGATTATTACTCTTACTGAAAAAATACAAACATAAATAAATTGTCACATTAAGCAAAAAATAAAAAATAAAAAAATCCAAGACCTTCATCAGTAACACTATGTTGGGGACTATTTTTGCTGTTCAGTGGTGAACTTTAACAAGATAGACCAGATGCCATTGAAACAAATCAAATATCCTTCAAAGGGGAAAGTTTAAATAAGTTGCAGGACAAGAAAATACTATATAGATGTTAAAAAAGAATAAGGCAGATCAATAGAAGAAGTGATTTCCAGACTACATTGTTAAGTGAAAACAAATACAGACAAAAAGCAATATGAATAGTATCCTACCATCTGTGACACATATATATGTATGTATATTTGTATATATACATATACGTATACATATATTTGTATATGCATAGAATAATAGAATATCTCTGGAAGGATACACAAGAAATTGAGATAGTAGGCACTCCTGGGGACGACAAATGGGCGACAAAGGTGGGAAGGAGACTTACTTTTCACTGTCTATCCCTTTATACCATTTCTTTATATCATCTGAATTTTTTTAAGGATTTTAAGTAATCTCTACACACATCGCAGGGCTTGAGCCCACAACCCTGAGATCAAGAGTCATGAGCTCCGACTGAGCTAGCCAGGCACCCCTCTATCATCTGAATTTTTAAAGATTTTTACTTACTTACTTACTTACTTACTTATGAGAGAAAGCAGGGGAGGGGCAGAGGGAGAGGGACAAGGAGACTCCAGCAGGGAGCTGACTCGGGGCTCAATCCCACGACCCTGAGATCACAGCCTGAGCCGAAGTCAAGAGTCCCACACAACCAACTGAGCCACCCAGGCGCCCCTCTCATCTGAATTTTTACCACGTGCCTGGATTGCCTGTTAGTTATATAGTGTTTTGCCATTTTTAAAGTAGTGTTACATATATGATCTTATTGAATACGCAGGCAGCCCAAGGGAGTAAGTCTTTCAGCTTTCTCACAGAGCCCTTCAAGCTGGTCCCTGCCTTCACCCTACTTTTCCGTTGCCCCTTCCCCACTCCCTGCATGCTGGTCCACACTCCCCCTCTCTCCTGCCGGCAGGGCCTCCAGCTCCACTCTCTCATCCCTTCTAATTAATGTAACTAGGCATTGTGTTCCATAATTACAGGGTTTGTCAGTGAAATCAATAGTTGCCTCCCTTGCGACAATGACATTTTAGTTCCATCAGTCTCCCCAGAGCCCGGCAGCTTCTCTGAGCCAACAAAACTCCCAAGATTATTAACATGTCCCTTTGCTCTCACTCATTTTCACGCATGCAAGTAAATGAGCAGATTCTCAATTCACACGATTCCATACACCCTACCCGTGATTACTGGGAGAGAAAATGCCAATCAAATGTATATTTTGAAGGCTTTATTGAGGTATAGCCTCATCGTGCGCCTATGGTTCTTTTAGTAAAGGCAGAGTTGTGCAATCTCAAATATATTTTTTATAATGGCTTTAAGAATCTAACATAAAATATCCTAGATCATAATAGGTGTCTGATGTGACTCAGGTTCTCTCTTCTGACCTCGACTCCCAAATCTGTTCCCTGACCTACTACTTAATAGAAGACTTCTAATTCTATTATTTCCTTAAATCTATAGCATGTCAGAGTTGGAAGGGCCCTTAGAAATCAACCAGACATGGGAAACTGACATCCCCATAAGGTGTGCAATTTACCAAATGTCATATAGTAGATAAATGGCAGAGTTAGGACAAAAATCCAGGATTCTTGTTCTTAGCCCAATAAACTTCCCATTACATCAGGGAGCCTCTTCTCTTGCTAATGTCCTAGAAATTACTAAATCAACCACCACCAGTCAGTTCACCCAGCTAAACCTAAACCTTTGATGATGGAAGAAGGGCTTGGGTTGAGAGGATGGGTCTAGAGAACAGGTAGGAAATATAAGCTTTTTCCTTCGTCGTCCTTCTAGGTGAATTTCTTTCTTAGCATTCAGCACAATTAACCAAGAAGATAGGTTCTTTTCTGTCCAGAGAAGGACCTTATAGTTACCAGTCAACAGCATCTATCATTATTCTTATAACTCTTATTATTGCTGTAATTCTCTAGCATATGTCAGCAAGATGGGAAGGTGGTACGGAACGGTAGCAGACGAAACCACTGAGTACTACTTCCTGCTTTTGCCAAAAACTGCACTAAAATTAGCCTGTATTCCCCATGGATTTGAGCCAGGGAAAGCAATTTAGCTTCTCATATTGTTTTTCTAGCCATCAGTCTGTAACAATTAAACAACTGGTGATAAAGAGAGGAGTTCTCTTTATATCTTTGAGTGACCAAAACCGAAGATGTTCTCTATGATCAGTTATAATGGCACTTGATGTCACCATAGTAGGAGGACCTAGGCCAATAATAGTGTTGTGGGGTTTTTTTTAGGATTTTATTTTTAAGTAATCTCTACACCCAACATAGGACTTGAACTTACAACCCCAAGATCAAGAGTCGCATGCTCTACCGACTGAACCAGCGAGGCACTCCCACTAGTTTTGAGGTACTAAATATGGCATTCTGAACTTAAGGAGAAAACTCTAGAATGTTCAAATGGAGATGGAATCACTGTCAACTATTTTCATATTCTTTATTAGAAATCATTCTTCCCCCTTAAAAAAAATCTTTCTCCCCAGGAATTCCCATTTTAAGAATGTGTCCTAAGAAAAAGCAGAGATTTATGCACAAAGATATTCATCATGATTTCTTTATGAATGCAATATTGGAAATAATTAGAAGCAATTGGAGGTGTCAAATAAAATATGATCATTCCAGTAAAGGAAATTTTATAGAGCCATTAAAATTCACTTTGGGGGCACCTGGGTGGCTCAGTCTAGTTAAGCATCTGACTTTGGCTCAGGTCATGATCTCAGGGTCCTGGATTTGAGCCCTGCATGGGGCTCTGTGCTCAGCAGGGAGCCTGCTTCTTCCTCTCCCACTCCCCCTGCTTGTGTTCCCTCTTTCTCTCTCTCTCTCTCATATAAATACATAAAATGTCTTAAAAATTCACTTTCCAAATATTTCATTTTTTAACAGCTTTACTGAGATACAATTTAGATACCATAAATTTCACTGATTTAAAGTGTAAATTCAAAGCTTTTTAGTATATTTACAGAGCTGTTGAAACTATCACCGTAATCTAATGTTAGAACATTTTCATCACTCCAAAAAAGAGCTTCGTACCTATTGGCGGTCGCCCTCCATATCCCCAATGTATAAATTGATAAGAAAAATACAAACGAGAGGCGCCAGGCTGGCTTGGTTGGTGGAGTGTGCGATTTTTGACCTTGGGGTTGTGAGTTGGAGCCCCATGGTGGGTGTAGAGATTCCTTAAAAATAAAATCCTTAAGAAAAAAGGAAGAAAAGGAAGAAAAATACAAATGACCCAAAAGACAACTGGACAAAGGAAAGGCAATCACATCTGAGGACCTGCAAATGAATAACACACACATGAAAAGATGTTCAACTTCACCATTGTGATAAAGGAAATGGAAATCAACACCATTTCTTCCCATCAGATGGGCAAAAATGAAAAAGACTCATAACATCTGGTACTAGTAAGTGTGTGGGGAAACAAGCATTCTCAGACATAGTTAGCAGGAGTATGAATTTTTACAGCCTTGTCTGGATAATAATCTAGCATGGTTTGTTTACTGTTTTAAAGCCCATACCACTGGGACCAGCAACCCAGCTTCGGAAATCTATCATAAAGATGAAAGGACCGATAGGATATACGCACAACACTGAGTTCTGCAGGGATTGCAAACCGCAGAGCGGTGTGTAGGGTATGGCCTCCTCTTTGTGCCAGGCATTGCTCTTGGCATCAAAAAGACATGCCTACTTCCAGGCTTCCCGGGAACGCTACGATTGCAGATAACGTTCTCACCCTCCACCGGAGAAGCTGGGGCTCAGAGAAGTGAAGTGACTTGCTTTGGGTCTGACGCACAGCTACTGAGCGGCAGGGCCAGCATTCAGATCCAGCTCCCTCTGGCCCCGAACCAAGAGCAATAACTTTCCGGCTGGGATACATGAAACTCCCTCAGTGGGTGTGGGGCTAATCTTTTGGGACATATTTTTTTTTTTAGGTGTTTTTGTATTTCCTGGGTTTATTCCCCTTTGCTCCAAGCTCTAAGCACCAGCCTACTTCACTCCACCTCCATGGCCTGCACGGTTTCCTCCGGCAGCTCCGGGGTCCCCCTGAACCCAGGTCACCCAGGATCCCCGCGATGACGGCTCCCACCAGCAGCCCCTGCGTGGCCTCCAGCGGCCGTTCCCTCTTCCCTCGGTTTCAGGCGGCCCTCTCTGAGCTTCCACTTCTGGGGCGGTCCAAACTCTGGCGCTGCCGGTGGCCTGCTGGAATAGCACTTCTTCACTCTGACTCCACTGGCCCCTCAGCCGCCACTCAGTCGTCACCTCCTCCGAGAAGCCTTCCCTGACTTCTAGACATCATGTCCGGCTGGAACCGGTCCGCCAGCACCGCCAGGGCTATTTCCTGGCAGGAAGCTTTTTGCGGAGTGGGCGTGGTCAGTTGCAAGGCTTGGGACATTTTTCTTAAAGACCTTATTTATTTGGCGGGGGGGTAGGGCGGAGGGAGAGGGAGAAGCAGGCTCCCCGCTGAGCAGGGAACCCGAGGAGGCGGGGCTCGATCCCAGGAGGCTGGGATCATGACCCCAGCAGGAGGCAGACACGCTTAACCCACTGAGCCACCCAGGCGCCCCGCCTTGGGACATTTTTGAGATGCAAAGTGAACCTCAGTGAAAGGGGTGGAAGTCTGTGATGCTGAGATTGGGTGAGGGAATAGTTAGTGGGAGGCTGGGGTGTGGGGAACACGCAAAATTCATTTCTCCGTCCATCCAGCAAATGTTTATTGGCATTTACTATGTGACAGGCACCTCTCATTGCACTGGGGAATTCATCAATGAACAAAACAGAGAAAAATCCCTGCCCTTGGGAATTTATACTGGAGGGGTAAGGCAGGCAATGAACACGTTATACTTTATATATAATTATATATTATATATTTAATTATACTTTATATATAATTTGATAGATATAGATAGATAGATGATAGATGATAGATAGATAGATAAATAGATTATATCAGATGGCAAATAGAGCCATGGAGGAAATTCAGCAGGAAAGGGGGGTGAGGTGTTGGAGGGGGCATTGTAATTTTCGAAATGGTGGCCAGCAAAAGACTCATTGAGAAGGAAACATTTAAGTAAAAATCTAAAGGATATAAGAGAGGAGCCAGGCAGGTATCTGGAGGAAAAGCATTCTAGCAGAGGGAACAGTAAGTGCAGAGACCTGAGGTATCATGGTCAGGGAGGAGCAAGGAGATGCTTGTGGGCCATGACTTTAGCTTGTCCTCAGAACAAGATGCAGAGCCACTAGAGAGTTGTAAGAAGAGGAGTGACATGATCTGAAGCACATTTTTTGAGAGTCACGGTGGCTGCTGTGTTGAAAATAAACTGGAGGAGGTGGGGGGGGTGCCTGGCTGGGTCAGTCGGAAGAGCATGCGACTCTTGATCTCGGGGTCATGAGTTCAAGCCCCACGTGGGACGTAGAGATGACTTAATACAGAAAAGAAACTGGAGGAAGGCAGAATGGAAGAAGGAGGAGCAAACTGGGTACAAAAGCAATGCCTGGGGAGAAAGCTGCTGGTGGCTCAGACCAGGCTCCTAGCAGTAGTGGTGTAAGAAGCGGTTAAGTTCGGAATATATGTTGCAGGTAATCCACAGGGATTGCTGATGTTTTAGATGCTGGATGTTAGAGGCAAGTTTTTGCGTGAGAAACTGGAAGACTGGATTTGCTGTTTGCCGAGATTGGCGGGGGGGGGGGGGGGGGCTGTGGGAGGGGCAGGCTGGGGTGGCGGAGACGGAGGGCCTGACTGACTTGTGTGAGCTCCCAGTGACAGGCCACTTCAAAACACCCAGTAGCTTCATTCCTTAAATTCTATTGTGAATTAGACCCAGATATCTCAGGACTGAGAACAGCCCTCCTAGGATCCGCTGGCTTCCATTCCGGGATAGAGAACTCTACCGGTGAAGACTGAGACAGTCCCTCTCACCCGGTGGCACATCTGACTAAAAACAAAATAGGAAAACAACAAATCAAAAGCCACAAGTCTCTGATATGACTGTACAGTGAATATTAACAGAAAGCCCAGAGCTGTGCCTTCTGGGAGATGCCACAGGGGATGATATCAGTGGATGATTGAGAGAAACAGTCCCTCCAGAGTAGAGAGACCGGAAGTCATGGCAGGCAGAATAATGCCCCCCCCCCAAAGATGGCCGCGTCTTTCGAGCTAAGACTTAAAGGTTGCAGGCCTTCACCAATTTTTCCAGGGGAAGGAGAGCTCATTACCTTTCCCTGGCAATTGTCTTTCTTCCTCTTTTGTTCACTCAGTGGTGCTTTGACAGCCTCCTCCTCCGGAGACCTCCTATGATCCCTGCCCTCAGATTTTCTTTTTCTTTTCTTTTCTTTTCTTTTTTTTTTTTTTGATTGGGGGGACAGGCAGAGGCAGTGGGAGAGGCAGAAGCTTCATCTCTTTAGAGAATCTTAACATGGAGCCAACCCTGAGGTCATGACCTGAGCCGAAATCAAGAGTCAGACACGTGATCGAGTGAGCCACCCAGGCGCCCCCCGCCCTCATATTTTCAATGTATGTTGATACTTGTGTCATATGTGAAAACCTTTCAGAAACTCCAACATATTATTTAGTTACAAAGCATTATTACTGCCTGCCTGTTAGGCAGACAAGTTCTTGTGTGATGTACTGACTCAGCCTGCCCACAGGTAACATACATCTAAAGAGTATAATTTAGCGTAGGGAAATACGCGGAGAGCCACAAGAACAATATAGAATATACGTTATGAATTCATATCTGCATTGCTCCCATCTTCCAGGGATCGACAGGCCAGGCAGGAGCCAAGAGCTTTGTCAGAGAGTCTTTTTATTTTTAATCTAATTTCTTTTTTTAAAGATTTTATGTATTCACTTGAGAGAGAGAGAGTGAGTGAGCGAGAACACAAGCCGGGGGTCAGGGGGAGAGGCAGAGGGAGAAGCAGACTCCTCGCTGAGCGGGGAGCCCGACATGGGGCTTGATCCCGGGACTCCGGGGATCACGAACTGAGCCGAAGGCAGACGCTTCACTGACTGAGCCACCCAGGCGCCCCAGTCTAATTCCTTTATTTAAGTAATCTCTGCACCCAACAAGGGGCATGAACGCACAACCCTGAGATCGAGAGTTGCACACCCTACCGACTGAGCCAGGCAGGCGCCCCTGCCAGAGAGCCTTTTTAAACTTTGTGCTAGCAATTGCCATCACCTCTGTATGTTTCCTATTGCTACTCTAAAAAAATGACCACAAACTGAGTAGTTTAAAACAACTGAGTGGCTTAAAACGCCACCAGAAGATTTATTATCTTACAGTTCTGGAGGTCAAAAGTCCTACAATCAGAGGGCCAGCCGGGCAGCGTTCCTTCCTGAGACTCTAGGGGGTATCTGTTTCCTTGTCTTTTCCACCTTCCAGAGGCTGCCTGCATTCCTCGGCTCGTGACCCCTTACTCCATCTGCAGAGCACGTCGCCCCAACCTCTGCTTCTATCCTCATACCTCCTTCTCTGACTCTGACCCTCTTGTCTCCCTCTTGTAAGGACCCCATGATTATCTTGACACACTTGGATAATCCAGGATAATCTTACCATGTCAGGATCCTTAATTTAATGACATCTACCAAGTCTCTTTTGCCATGAAAGATTACATACTCATAAGTTCCCAGAGGTTTTGTACATACTTTCTGCTGAGTTGAGGAAGCTCTCTTCTGTTCCTAGTGAACTGAGAGTTTTTATTCTGAACAGGTGTGACATTTTATCAAAAAGCTTTTTCTGCTTCAATTGATACAATCGTTTAAGTTTTCTTCTGTAGCCTGTTAACATGGCAGATTACACTGATTGATTTTGAATATTGAAGTATCCTTGTATCTCCAAAATGAACCCCACTTGGACATGGTATACGATTCCTTTTATACATTGCTGAAATCTATTTGCTATTATCTTTTTTTGTTAAGTGATCTCTACACCCAACGTGGGGCTCAAACTCACAACCCCAAGATCAAGAGTCACATGCTCTACTGATTGAGCCAGCCAGGAGCCCCCTATTTGCTAATATCTTGTGAAGGATTTTTGCATCTGCGTTCATGAGGGTTATTGGTGTATAGTTTTCTTTGTTGTGTGATTTCTGTCTGATTTTGATACCAGGTTAATACTAGTTCATAAAGTGAATTGGGAAGTACAGTTGATCCTTGAACAACATGGGTTTGAACTTATATGCGGATTTTGAACAATATAATACTTATATGTGGATTTTTCTGCAGTACAATACTGTAAATGTATTTTCCTTAAGATTTTCTTAATAACATTTTCCTTTCTCTAGCTTACTTTATACATTATATAATACATATAACATACAAAACATGTGTTAATTGACTGTTGATGTTATCATAAGGCTTCTGGTCAATAGTAGGTTATTAGCTGTTAAGTTTTGGGAGAGTTAAAAGTTTTTATTTTTTAAAGAATTTATTTATTTATTTGACAGAGAGAGACACAGCAAGAGAGGGAACACAAGCAGGGGGAGTGGGAGAGGGAGAAGCAGGCTCCCCGCCGAACAGGACCCTGGGATCATGACCTGAGCCGAAGGCAGACGCTTAATGACTGAGCCACCCAGGCGCCCCAGGAGAGTTAAAAGTTATACATGGATTTTTGTGCAGAGGGGTCAGCACTCCTAACTCCAGTGTCATTTAAGGGTCAACTGTATTTTCTCCTCTTCTGTTTTCTGGAAGAGATTGGTAGAATTGGTACAGATCCTTTCTTACATGTTTTGTATAATTCTCCAGTACAGCTATCTGGGCATGGAGATTTCTTTCTTTCTTTTCTTTTCTTTTTTTTTTTTTTTTGAGAGTTTTTACATTATAAATTCAATTTCTTGAAGTTATAAGGCTATTCAAATAATCTATTTCATATTTGGTGAGTTGTGGCAATTCGTGTTTTTCAGGGAATTGGTCCATTCCATCTAAGTTGTCAGATTCACATGTGAGGAGATTTTCATTGTATTCTTTTATTATCCTTTTGATGTCTGCAGGGTCTGTAGTGCTATCCCCTGTTTGATTCTGGCTATTGATAATGTGTGTCTTCTCTCTCTCTCTTTATTTATTTACTTATGTAATCTCTACACCCAACGTGGGGCTTGAACTCATGATCCCGAGATCAAGAGTCCCATGCTTATCAAGAGCCAGCCAGGTACCCCTTCTCTATCTTTTTTCTTTGTCAGTGGTCGTAGAGGTTTGGCTATTGGTCTTTTCAAAGAACCAGTTCTTTGTTTCATTGTTTTTCCCTGTTGTTTTTCTGTTTCTGCTTTCATTGATTTCTGCTTTGAGCAATTATTGTTTTCTTCCTTCTGCTTACTTTGGGTTTATTTTGCTCTTGTTTTTGCAGGCTCTTGAGGTGGAAGCTGAGATTACTGATTTGAGACTTTTCCTCTTTTCTAATGTGTGCATTTAGTGCTGTAAATTTTCCTCCCAACACTACTTTAGCAGCCTGCCACAAATTTTGATTTGTTGCATTTTCATTCTCATTTGGTTTAATGTTTTTTTTTTTATTTCCAAAGACTTTCTCTTTGACCCGTGGATTATTTAGAAGTATGTTTTGAGTTTCCAATTGTTTGGAGATTTGTCTGTCATCTTTTTGTTTATTGATTTCTACTCCGATTCCATTGTGATCAGAGAACACAATTATTTAAAATTTTTCCAGACTTGTTTTATGGTCCAGAATATGCTCTATCTTTGTGTATGTTTTGTGGGCACTTGAAAAGAATGCATATGCTGCTGTTGTTGGCTGGAGTGTCCTAGAAATGTCTATCAGATCTTGCTGGTTGATGTTGTTGAGTTGTACATCCTTGCTTATTTTCAGTCTAGTTGATCTATTCGTTGTTGGGAAGGGGTTATTGAAGTGTCCGGCTACTGTTGTGGGGCTTATCTATCTCTAGCTTTTGCTTTATATATTTTGTAGCTCTTTTTTTGGTGTATATGCATTCAGGATTGCTATGTCTTTTTGGTGAATTTTGACATTTTTATCATCATATAAATCATCATATCCCTCTCTGCCACTGGTCATTTTCTTTACTCTAAAGTCTATTTTATCTGATATTAAAATAGAGCCACTTCTGTTTTGTTTTGGTTAATGTTTGCATAATATCTCTCTCTCTATCCTTTTATTTTCACCTTGGCTTATCATTATATTGGAAGTGATTTCCTTGTAGACAGTGTATGGTTGGCCCTGGTCTTTTTTTAATAACTTACTCTTTTTTTAAGCTGGTTTTTTTTTTTTGGTTTTTGTTTTGTTTTGTTTTGTTTTAGTAATCGCTACACGCGATATGGGGCTTGAACCCACAACCCCGAGATCAAGAGTCATACCCTCCTCCAACTGAGCCAGCCAGGCACCCTTAGTTGGCTCTGTTTTTTAATCCACACTGCCAATCTTTGTCTCTTAATTGTTGTATATAGAGTGTTACACTCAATGTAATTATTGCTACATTAGAGCTTGAGCTTGCCATTTAATTTTTTTGTTTTCTGTTTGTTCTCTCTGTTTTTCATTTCTTGCTTTCTTTTTACTGCCCTCCTGTGGGTTACTTAGACATTTTTTAGAAATCTATTTCGATTTATCTATGATGTTTTTTAGTATATTTCTTTGCAAAGGTTTTTTTTAGGTATTACCTTATATATACAGGTATTACATTATATATACAGAGGACTTATGACAATCTATTGGTGTTATCCATTTACCATCTTGAGTGAAGTATAGAAATCTTACCTCTCTTTATATTCCCTTTCCTTCCCCTATTTATAATTGTCCTAAATACTTCCTCTACACACATTTAGAACCACATCAGATACTGTTATAATTATGGCTTCAACCATCAAACATAATATAGAAAATTTAAGAGGAGAAAGAAAGATTATCTCATTTCCCCATATTTTTGTTTATTGTGTTCTTCTTCCTTCCTTCTTGATGTTCCAAGATTTCTTCTTTTATCATATCCTTTCTGTTTAGAGCAATTCCATTAGCTCTAAAACCCTAAATTAAAATTTAGGGTTGGTCTGATGGTGACAAATTCTCTTAGTTTTCCCTAATTGGAGAATGTCTTGGTTTTCCTTTCATTCCTGAAGGATGTTCTCACTAGGTACAGGATTCTGGGTTGACAACTTTTTTTCACCCTTTAAAAAAAATATTGTGCCAATTCCTTCTGGCTTCCATGACTTCTGATATGAAATCTGCTGTCATTCAAATTGTTATTTCCCCAAGATAACATTTGTTTCTTGTGGCTTTCAAGATTTTTTTCTTTGTCTTTAGTTTTCAGAAGTTTAATTATGATGTGCTTTGGTATGGATTTCTTTGAGTATATCCTGTTTAAGATTTGCTCAGCTTCATGAATCTGTGGCTTTATGTTTCTTGCCATATTTGGGAAAATTTCAGTCATTATTTCTATGCAAAACAAAACAAACAAACAAACAAAAACCATTATCTCTTCTTCGGTCATTATTACTTTTTTTAAAGTAAGTTCTATGCCCAACATGGGGCTCGAACTCACAACCCCGAGATCAAGAGTCATGTGCTCTACTGACTGAGCCAGCCAGGAGCCTCTTTGAGTACTTTTTAAGCTCTACCCTCTTTCTCATCTCCTTCTGATACTCCTACAACACAAATGTTAGATCTTTTGTTATAATCCCTCAGGTCCTTGAGGCTCTGTTCATTTTTTAAAATTTATTTTCTCCCAGAGCACCTGGGTGGCTCAGTCAGTGGAGCATCTGACTCTTGGTTTCGGCCGGGGTCATGATCTCAGGGTCATGGGATCAAGCCCCACATCGGGCTCTGCGCTCAGACGGGGATTCTCTCTGTCTCTCTCTCTCTCCCCGTCTCCCTCTGCCCCTCCCCCATACTCACTCTGTCTCCCTTTCTCCGGAATAAATAAATAAATCTTTAAAATTTATATTCTCCCTCTGTTGCTCAGATTGGGTCATTTCTATTACGTTATCTTCCAGTTTATTGATTCTTTCCTCTGTCACCTCCATTCTGCTGTTGAGCTCATCCTCTAAGTTTTATATCTCAGTGATTGTATTTTTCAGTTTTTACTCCTTTTGTGCTTCTTTATCTTCTCGAATTCTCATTTGTTTCTATTTTATACGTTCTATTTCATTTGTTTCAAGTGTGTTCGTAGCTGCTTGCTGAAGCATTCTTATGACAGCAGGTTTAAAATCTCTGTCAGAGGATTCTAACATTTCTGCCATCTCGGTGTTGGCAACTGTTACAGGTAGAACTGTATTCCTGAAACACAAAGATGTGTTGATGTCCTCATCCCCTATTACCTGTAAATGTGTCCTTACTTGGAAATAGGGTCTTTGCAGATGCAGTTAAGTTAAGCTGAGGTTATTAGGGAGGGTCCTAATGAAATACGACTGGTATCCTTATAAGAGGAGGTAACTTCGGACACAGACACGGGGAGAATGCTATGTGATAACAGAGAAAGAGTTTGGATTGATACCAATGTGAGCCAAGGAACTGACAGCCACTCCAGAAGCTAGGGAGAGGCCAGGAAGGATTCTCCTCTCGGGGTTTCAGAGGGCACATGGCCCTGTCAACACCCTGATTCTCGATTTCGGACTCCTAGGCTCCAGAACGGTGAGACAACAAATTCCTGTTGTTTTTAAGCCACTCAGTTTGTAGTACTGTGTTATGGCAGCCCTGGGACACTAAGACAGCATCTTTTCGTCTTTTTCCTTCGGTTTGAGATCTTCCTGATCCTTGGTATGATGAGTGACTTTCAGGTGAAACCTCGACACTTGGGGTATTATGTTGTGAGACTCCGTATCGTATTTAAACCTTCTGTTCTAGCCGACTTCCCGTGACACTGTCCTGTCAGAGGAAAGAGGCGATGCTGCCCTGTTACTGCCAGCGGTGGTGAGCATCCAGGTTAGCCCCGGGGCCTCCTCTGCCACCCAGGAGGGGCTGCTGGGTAGGGCTGGGAGTTCCAGCCCCCCACTCGGGCTCTACTGATTCCTCCCTGGCTGGGAGGTGTAGGGGCCCTGTGACTGCTCTCCACATGGGTTCTACTGACACCATGAGGGGGAGGTGGCCCCGTTGCTGAGGGGGCAGTGCTGAATGTCCTGACTCTCCTCCAAGCCTCCTCTGACACCAGCCACCGAGGCAGAAGGCTTGGGTGCCTCGGTACAACCTTGTGAGGGCAGAAATCTAGGCTCCTCCCTTGGCCTTTGCTGGTGTAGGTGGGGATGGTGCCACGATTTTTCTGTAGTGCTTGGCTGGGGAAAAGCAGTTATTGTCTAAATGTTTGCTGTCATTCTTGGCTGTTTCTTTTATGGTCTTTGGTTAAAGAGAGCGAGCCTTTTCTTGGGCCTTTTTTTGTCTGCACTCGTTGGCAGTTCCACATTTCAGGCCTCCACACTTTGGGGTTACCACCTTCTGCAGCCCCAAGTATATGGTACATGAGGCCGAAAGAAACCCAGGGAACTTACCACCGTATTGTTCCTTGCATCCAAAGATCCCTAAATGATCTACCTTGTTCTCTCCACCTTTCAGAGCCTTTGTATGCTTTCTTGTTTAAGTTTGTTTGGTTAGTTAGTTAGTTAGTTAGTTAGTTAGTTAATTAGTTAGTTAATTAATCTCTACACCCAACGTGGGGCTTGAACTCAAGACCCAGAGATCAAGAGTGGCATGGTCTTCCAACAGAGCCAGCCAGGAGCCCCTGTATGTTTGTTTTATATACAATGTCAAGGGGTTTTAGTTGTACTTCATCAGAGAAATAGCAGAGAGTATGTGTATTTCCGTCTACTAGAGCGAAGTCCTAGACTTCTTTTTATAATAATTAATTCAAACAATATAGGCCAAAGGTAAAAATACTTCCCCACTCTCAGTCTCCTTCAGAATCAAGAAAATGGGCAGCCTCGGGGCTTGAGGATGGCTCTCTAAGGAAATATTAGCCTTGGCTTCACTATCCCTCGCTCATTTGGGAAACCCCAAATACACATTTGTCAAAGAGTGTCTTGTGCTGCTTATGTTCAGTTTTTTTCAAATGAAGCTCCACGGAGCACCTTCCTCAGGGTCACTTTGAGATGCTTAATAAAAAATGCATTCAGACCTGCTGAATCAGAGCCCAGGATTGGAGCCTTGGAACCTATATTTTAACAAGCATCCCTTGTCCCCGAGAGATCCCGAGGTGCCCAAATATTTGAGAACCACGGATCTAAGCCAGTGATAAAATTGCTGCAACAGACCAGGCCGAGGACGAAGCCTTATAGTGGGCCTGGATGCTCTCCTTTGGGAGCTATTACTCATTCGTCAGGGCCCTCTGGGCAGACTGGATCAACCCGTTCCTAATCCCCCTCATTGGCCTCACAGCCAGTCACTATTGTGCTGCTTTGCACAAATAATATCTTGAAAGTCCTCAGCTAGTGTTGTGCCCGATTTCACTTGCTCTCGATCTACCGTAGCTGCCCTGACCTTTGTTCTAGTAAACCTATCAGAGATAATCAAACTAGTCGGACGGGATTTGCTCTCAGGGAAATCATACTGGGTCCGGTGAGCAGAAACCATGCTTGAAAAAGAATCTATTTCAGATTGTCTCCTGGAATCAACATCAAGCTGACTGATCTGTCCACTTCCACTTGCACTTCTTTCCTGTTTTGAAACCCAGGATTGTATCTGCCTCTCTTCTAGAGGTTTCTAGCACCTCTCCTACTCTCCACATTGATGAAAATAAAAGTATCCCCAGAGTGGTTTAAAGGTCTCATTTGCAGGCACTCCCAATGCTCTGAGAGATGTCATTTGTCTAGACCAAAGACTTGAACCTGGCTAAAGCAATGAAATACTCTTTTTTTTAAAAGATTTTATTTATTTATTTGAGAGAGAGAGAGCATGCAAGTGGGGAGAGGGGCCGAAGGAGAGGGACAAGCCGACTCCCTACTGAGTGGGGAGCCCGAGGAGCCTGAGGACCCCAAGACCATGACCTGAGCCGAAGTTAGATGCTTAACCGACTGAGCCACCCAGGTGCCCCAGCAATGAAATACTTTTTTTTTTTTTTAATTTTTTTTTATTGTTATGTTAATCCCCATACATTACATCATTAGTTTTAGATATAGTGTTCCATGATTCATTGTTTGTGCATAACACCCAGTGCTCCATGCAGAACGTGCCCTCCTCAATACCCATCACCAGGCTAACCCATCCTCCCAACCCCCTCCCCTCTAGAACCCTCAGTTTGTTTTTCAGAGTCCATTGTCTCTCATGGTTCTTCTCCCCCTCCGATTTCCCCCCCTTCATTCTTCCCCTCCTGCTACATTCTTCTTCTTCTTTTTTTCTTTCTTAACATATATTGCATTATTTGTTTCAGAGGTACAGATCTGAGATTCAACAGTCTTGCACAATTCACAGCACTTACCAGAACACATACCCTCCCCAGTGTCTATCACCCAGTCACCCCATCCCTCCCACCCCACCCCCCACTCCAGCAACCCTCAGTTTGTTTCCTGAGATTAAGAATTCCTCATATCAGTGAGGTCATATGATACATGTCTTTCTCTGTTTGACTTATTTCGCTCAGCATAATACCCTCCAGTTCCATCCACGTCGTTGCAAATGGCAAGATCTTATTCCTTTTGATGGCTGCATAATATTCCATTGTATATATATACCACATCTTCTTTATCCATTCATCTGTTGATGGACATCTTGGCTCTTTCCACAGTTTGGCTATTGTGGACATTGCTGCTATAAACATCGGGGTGCAACTTTTAAAAACCATTTTAACCATTTATCCATCCTGGACTTTTTTTTTTTAAGATTTTATTTATTTATTTGACAGAGAGAGAGAGAGAGCACAAGCAGGGGGAGCAGCAGAGGGAGAGGGAGAAGCAAGCTCCCCGCTAAGCAAGGAGCCCATCACAGGGCTCGATCCCAGGACCCTAAGATCATGACCTGAGTCGAAGGCAGACGATTCACCAAGTGAGCCACCCAGGTGCCCCCAGAATCTCCATTTTAAGTGCTCGCTTTGGCAGCACATATACTGAAATTGGGAACGACTCAGAGATTAGCATGGCCTGCTCCAAGGATGACACACAAATTCATGAAGCGTTCCATATTTTTTTAAAAAAGAATCTCCATTTTAACAAAATCCTGAGGTGATGCATATGCATGGTAAAGTTTGAAGAGCACTGGGCTAGACTTTCCAGTATGAAAATTTCTCCTTGACAGAAAATACAGGTACCAAGTGAGAGCAGAGGAGCTCTGGTCTGTCTTTATCATTCATCACTATGTCACGGTCACTTGTATGCTTTTCTCTATTGTTGTCTTGCTCTTTTTTTTTTTAATTTCTAACTTTGTTTCTCTCTCTCTTTTTTTAAGATTTTATTTATTTATTTGACATAGAGAGAGACACAGCAAGAGAGGGAACACAAGCAGGGGGAGTGGGAGAGGGAGAAGCAGACTTCCCACGGAGCAGGGAGCCCGATGCAGGGCTCCATCCCAGGACCCTGGGACCATGACCTGAGCCGAAGGCAGACGCTTAAGGACTGAGCCATCCAGGCGCCACTGTCGTCTTGCTCTTGACATAACTTACAAAAAGCTCTTTATGTTGCCCTTACTATGTGGTGTTAAGTCCTCTGAACACTGTTTATGCAGGTCTATACCAGCCTCCTGCATTTATCACTGGCCTTACATGTTCCTTTCCAAATTTAACCTGCTAAGAACTGAAGGTAAGGGATGTTTCTTCATCAAGAATCTACAAGGCACAATAATTCTCTGTATAGAAAAATCTGTTGGAGTCCAGGCAACAGACCAATCAGAAGGAGTTGCTGTAGTTCTCTTTCTGCATAAACCCTCAAGTGATCCTAGATTATCAAAAGAGTCCCTAAGGCTGGCCCCTGGAGGATCTTGTTATTTATTCCAGAAAAGGAGACTATTCCACACTCTCACACTGTTGGTGGGAGTGCAAGCTGGTGCAGCCACTCTGGAAAACAGTATGGAGGTTCCTCAAAAAGTTGAAAATAGAGCTACCCTATGACCCAGCAATTGCACTACTAGGTATTTACCCCAAAGATATAAGTGTAGTGATCCGAAGGGGCACATGCACCCCAATGTTTATAGCAGCAATGTCCACAATAGCCAAACTATGGAAAGAGCCCAGATGTCCATCGACAGATGAACAGATAAAGAAGATGTGGTCTATATATAAAATGGAATATTATGCAGCCATCAAAAAAAAAAGAAATCTGGCCATTTGCAACGATGTGGGTGGAACTAGAGGGTATTATGCTAAGTGAAATAAGTCAATCAGAGAAAGACAATTATATGATTTCACTCATATGTAGAATTTAAGAAATGAAACAGAAGAGCATAGGGAAAGGGAAGGAAAAATACAACAAGACGAAACCAGAGAGGGAGACAAACCGTGAGAGACTCTTAATCATAGGAAACAAACTGAGGGTTGCTGGAGGGGAGGGGGTGGGGAATGGGGTAACGGGGGGATGGACATTAAGGAGGGCACGTGATGTAATGAGCACTGGGTGTTACATAAGACTGATGTACCTCTGAAACTAATAATACACTATATGTTAATTAATTGAATTTAAATTTTAAAAAGGATGTTAGTTGAAAGATGCTTTCTAGGGGCGCCTGGGTGGCTCAGTCGTTAAGCGTCTGCCTTCAGCTCAGGTCATGATCCCAGAGTCCTGGGATCGAGCCCCCATCAGGCTCCCTGCTCAGCGGGAAGCCTGCTTCTCCCTCTCCCACTCCCCCTGCTTGTGTTCCCTCTCTCGCTGTCTCTCTCTGTCAAATAAATAAATAAAATCTTTAAAAAAAAAAGAAAGATGCTTTCTAAAAAAAAAGGAGACTATTCCACCTGTTGTTCTCAGTAAGTTCTATATGTTTCTTAGTTAAGTCTCTGTGTAATAGTAAGACCACACCCCACTTTCAAGTGCCCCACCCCGGACCATTGATTTCTAGGAGCCCCACCCTATTTTCCTACACCGTTCCAGCTTCCATTTCTCCCCATCTTCCGCTTGCAAAGCTACTTACGAAATCTGGTCGCTTTGTGTCCCTAATGAAACACCCCTATCCACGCTAACAGCGCCTTCTATAGCCTCTGGAAGCTGGCAATCCCGGGGGTGCCGCAATGGCTCTGGGTTAGAAGGGTATCATCCCCCGTTCTGTGCCGCACTCTGGCACCTGGGTTTTGAAATAGGTCTGCTTGTGTTCAGTCTCTCCAAGTCTCCCTTAGGCAGGTCCAGCAAAAAAGGACTCGATGCCATTATGATCCCCCTAGAGCTCTTCTTATCTTTTTCTAGCTCTTCTCACCACCGAAAACTCTTTTCTTCTCTCATGGGGACAAAGCAAATGACTCCACAGATATGACTGGATGCAAACAGACACTGAGGTGTGTTTGGGGGAAAGGAAGGAGGAAGAGAAACTGTATACTTTCGTAGTGACAGGCCTCCAGGGAAGTCATTCAAAAGTGCCCAGGTAGCCCTGCATTTGGTTAATTTCCCCCACATTGAGGGAACTTCCCAGAGAGCTATTGATTGCTAATCTAATTCCTTTATGGTCAGTGAACATACTCTGTTATTTTCATCCTCTTAAATGTATGGGCACTTTCTTTATGGCCCAGCCTAGGGTTTCTCATGGCGAATGCTCCACACTTGAAAACAAAGTGCATTCTGCTATTGCTGAGGGAGAGAGCTAACGATATCCATTAGGACAAGTTGAAGGATAGTGTCTTCATGATTAGCTATTTGCTCTACTGATTACTGAGGAAGGAGTGTTAAAGTCTCCAAGTATAATTGCGGATTTGTCTATTTCTCCTTTAAATTCTACCAGTTTTTGCTTCACATATTTTGCAGCTCTGTTATTAAGGTACACACACACTTAGAATTACACCTTCTTATGCATTGACCCTTTCATCGTTACAAAATATCCCTCTGTATCTCTGGCAATGCATGTTGTATTAAATCTACTTTATTGGATGTTAATATATATACTATATATTATATATAATCATGTTATATATAATATAAATACTATATTGAGATATGTATATAGTATATAGCTAAAATAATAGAGATTTCTTATGATTAGTGCTGGTGTAGTATATATTTTTTTATTTTTTTTATTTTATTTTTTTTTTTACAGATTTTATTTATTTATTTGAGAGAGAGAATGAGAAAGAGAGAGAGAGCACATGAGAGGGGGGAGGGTCAGAAGGAGAAGCAGACTCCCTGCTGAGCAGGAAGCCCGATGCGGGACTCGATCCTGAGACTCCAGGATCATGACCTGAGCCGAAGGCAGTCGCTTAACCAACTGAGCCACCCAGGCGCCCTGTAGTATATATTTTTTTAATCCTTTAACCTAAGTAATTGGGTTTCTTAGAGGCAGTCTTTTTTTTTTTTTTTTTTTGGTCAGTCTGGCAACTTCTGCCTTTTTTTTTTTTTTAAGATTTTTTTATTGTTATGTTAATCCCCATACATTACATCATTAGTTTTAGATGTAGTGTTCCGTGATTCATTGTTTGTGCATAACACCCAGTGCTCCATGCAGAATGTGCCCTCCTCAATACCCATCACCAGGCTAACCCATCCTCCCACCCCCCTCCCCTCTAGAACCCTCAGTTTGTTTTTCAGAGTCCATCATCTCTCATGGTTCGTCTACCCCTCCGATTTCCCCCCGTTCATTCTTCCCCTCCTGCTATCTTCTTCTTCTTCTTTTTTTTTTCTTAACATATATTGCATTATTTGTTTCAGAGGTACAGATCTGAGATTCAACAGTCTTGCACAATTCACAGCGCTTACCAGAGCCCATACCCTCCCCAGTGTCTATCACCCAGTCACCCCATCCCTCCCACCCCACCCCCCACTCCAGCAACCCTCAGTTTGTTTCCTGAGATTAAGAATTCCTCATATCAGTGAGGTCATGCAACTTCTGCCTTTTATTTGGAGTGTTGGCTACATTTACTGCACTACATTAGTGTAGTATTTTTTTTTAAATAAGCTCTACACCCAATGTGGGGCTTGAACTCACAACCCTGAGATCAAAAGTTGTACGCTCTACCGACTGAGCCAGCCGGGCGCCCCCATTAGCATAGTATTGACATGGTTGTTTCTAAATCCCTCTTCAAGAGGTCATACTTGCTTTGGGCACCACCAGGGAACAACATCCCTGAGCTCCCCAGTGCTGATTAGGTTGCCCTAGAGAAAGGGTCAGCCTTTCACACCAGAAAGCAATGGTTCTAGGAGTACCCCTGTTATAACTGCAAGGCGAGGAACATAGAGGAGATACTATTGCAGTATTTACCTAGGACCCACCTAGGACCATCCCCTTAAGATAGGACCATCAAAATAAATAAGTAAATAACAGTAACAAGAGCTAGCCTTTACTGAGTGTGGACTGAGGGCCAGGCAGTGTTGGAAGGGCTTTATAGGGAAAACCTCATCGAACCCTCACCACCCCTCTGTGATGTAGGGGCCATTACTGTCGATGAAGAAACAGAGCCACAGAGAGGTTAACAATGTAATCTAGGGCATGGAGTTAGAGTAGAATTTACATCTAGGTTCTTTTGACTTTGCTGCCCTAAATTTTTTTACTTTAAACTTTCTATTCTGAAACATTTCAAACACATACAAAAGTAGAGCAATAGGGGCGCCTGGGGGGCTCAGTTGGTTAAGTGTCTGACTCTTGATTTTGGCTCAGGTCATGATCTCGGGGTCTGAAATGGATCCCTGCATTGGGCTCTGCACTTGGCCTGGAGTCTGCTTAAGATTCTCTCTCTCCCTCTCCCTCTGTCCCTCCCTACTCTCTCCCCACCCCCCTAAAAAAAAGTAGAGCAAGAACCCCCATGTATTTATCCCTCAGTTTGAACAACTATCAATGCGAGGCCAATCTCATTACATATATACCCACGCTCGCTTCTCCTCCCCTGGATATTCTGAAGCAAATTCTAGATATTATATTATTTTATTCATAAATATTTCAGTATATTTCTCTAAAAGGATTTTTTAAAGCATAACCACAATATTGTTATCACACCAAAAATACTCACAGTAAGACCTCAATATCTTTTGAGTCTCTTTTAATCTATAGGTCCCTCCAGCATTTCTTCCCCACCCCCCTCCCCGCCCCACTGAAATTTATTAATGCAGGTGTTAACTAGTTTTCCTGTAGAGTTTCCCAGTGTCCATGGATTTTGGTGATTATAGCCCAATAGTGTTTTTTAAGTAAACTGATAGTTAGATGTAGAGACTTGTGAAAATCCAGGTTTGGTTTTTTGGCAAGACAATTTCATAGGTGACGATGCTGTGTACTTTCATTAGAAGTATGTAATATCTGATTGTCTCTCTTCTTGTGATGTTCACAGACATTAGTGAATCATTGCCTAGATCCATTTTTCATCAGGGATTGCCAAATGGTGATATTCTATCATTCCTCCTTCACTCATTAGCTGGAGTATTTCTATAAAGAAAAACTTTCCATCATCAAGTTTTTGGTTATGCTGAGGTATAATTTCATAGAAAAGACTACAGTGACAACCTTGTTGGTAGAGACCTCCATATACATACACCTCAAGCTTGGGCTCCCCATGTTTACAATCACACCTTCCGCCTTTCTTTCGAAAGCATGCCTTCCATGCTAGTGTGTCTGCATCCAGCCTTGACCACAGGGAAACTTGGAGAAAAGCTTAAAAATATATAAAATAGCATCCAGGAAAATCAATATCCATTTATATGGAAGTCCAGAAAGAAAGAAAACAAGAGAGGAGAAGAAGTAATTGAAAAAAAAGAAGAAGAAGAAGAAGAAAATTTCTCATAACTGGAACAAAGATTTTAGTTTGAAAAGACCACTGAGGGGGGGCACCTGGGTGGCTCAGATGGTTAAGCGTCTGCCTTCGGCTCAGGTCATGATCCCAGGGTCCTGGGATTGAGCCCCACGTCGGGCTCCTTGCTCAGTGGGGAGCCTGCTTCTCCCTCTCCCTCTGCCTCTCCCCCTATTCATGCTCTCTCTCTCTCTGTATCTCTGTGTCTCAAATGAATAAATAAAATCTTTAAAAAAAAAAGACCACTGAGGGGCAAGTAGAATAAAAGAAAAGAAGACTTGCCTCTAATAATCCATCCTTGTTAAGTCTTAAGATATTGAGAATAAAGAGAAGATCCTTAAAGCTTCTAGAGGGGAAAAAAAAGGTCTATCTGCAGAGAAATAAGAATCCTCATTGGCAACATTTATTTATTTTTTTTTTAAAGATTTTATTTATTTGACAGAGAGAGCACAAGCAGAGGGTGAGGGAGAAGCAGGCTCCCCACTGAGCAGAGAGCCCGATGCGGGACTTGATCCCAGGACCCTGAGATCATGACCTGAGCCGAAGGCAGCCACTTAACTGACTGAGCCACCCAGGCGCCCCTCATTGGCAACATTTAGATGCAAAAAACAAAAACCCACTAGAATAATATCTGTAAAGTTTGAGGGGAAATTACTTTGAACCTACAATTCTATATTATTTAAATATAAGAACAAAAATAGACTTTTTTTAGGCATGAAATTCTTCAGAAATTTCACCTCCCAGTTATCTTCTCTGAAAAAATTAATTACTTGAGGATGTGCTCCAAGAATCAAAAAAAGAGATCCAAGAAAAACGAAGGCTTGGGATCTAAGAAGCAGAGACACTAACCCAGGATCACGATGAGAAAAATTCCTAAAATGGCAGCCATGCAGGAGGGAGGCTTAGAGTCAGGACATGTCAGAGCATTTGATAAGCTGTCTATTCAAACAACGGGAAGATATCAGTCATATGGTGACAGAGACACATATCTTTGGTAACAACAACAGAAAGAAGGATAATTAGAAACTCTAAGAAAAACAAACCTCCTCAAAAAGTCACGATCCACATATAAAACCATCTAAAATGTGGCCTGACTAAGCAACTGGTGGAGTGTAGGAAAAGAGAAACCATTTGAACTGGAAATCCTTGCTATTCTCCTTTGAGTGGCTCAGGAATAAGGGTATAGGATTCCATCTCCTCCAGTGATCAAATCACACACTGATTCTGCAGTGACTAGCGTTGACAAAATGATGTGACTCTGAGAGCTAATGGCTCAGAATCAACCTACAGACAAAGCACAAAAAACATACACAGTTACAGAAGAAAATGTAAATATGAACACGATTTAAACTTTGACAATGTGAAACTAATCAAACAACTGACAGAAGTTGGGAGACATTTTCTCATTTTACAGAGTAGAGCCTGAAGAGGTAAGTATACATGGAAATGTAAGTACATTATGCAAAGAATTGAAGGTAAGCAATTGAGAAGCTCAAGAGGAAAGGGGGGATCTAAATTCCTCAACAGACATGAGGAGAGTTGATACTGCTTAAAGGAAATAAGCCAAGATTTTGAAGTAGAAGCCCCTCATTTAGAATTATAGAAATAACCAATAGAAGAACAAAAAGAAATCAGAAATGGTCAAAAGAGGCTCACACATATCAAAAGATACTCTAATGAGCACTGCAGGGGTAGAAGCAGGAAGAACCCTTGTATTTTTAATTTCATAACTCCCTTATTGTTTTTCCATTCATTCATTCAGTCAGTCATTCAGTCATTCATTCAACAGATACTTACAGAACATCTACTACTGTACCAAGCATTATTCGAAGCATGGGGATATAGGAGGGAGGCTTAGAAAGAATCAGTATGGGTCAGAGCATGTAACAAGTCATCTATTCAAACAGCTGGAAGAGATCAGCAACATGAGGACAGAGGCACAGATCTCTTTTGGCAACAAAAAAAGAAAAACCATCAGAATTTTTTTTTTAAAGATTTTATTTATTTATTTGACAGAGAGAGACACAGCAAGAGAGGGAACACAAGCAGGGCGAGTGGGAGAGGGAGAAGCAGGCTTCCCGTCAAGCAGGGAGCCCAATGCGGGGCTCGATCCCAGGACCCTGGGATCATAACCTGAGCCGACGGCAGACGCTTAATGACTGAGCCACCCAGGCGCCCCTCTTTTTTTTTTTTTTAAGATTTTATTTATTTATTTGACAGAGAGAGACACACACACAAGTGAGAGAGGGAACACAGCAGGGGGAGTGGGAGAGGGAGAAGCAGGCCTCCTGCTGAGCAGGGAGCCCGATGCGGGGCTTGATCCCAGGACCCTGGGATCATGACCTGGGCTGAAGGCAGACGCTTAACCATCTGAGCCACCCAGGCGCCCCAATAATCAGAAATTCTAAGAAAAACAAACTTCCTCAAAAAGTCATGATCCACATATAAAACAATCTAAAATGTGGCATGACTAAGCAATTGGTGTTGGGAGTCATTTCCTTCCAGAGAACTTCCTGCCCTCAAGGAACTCACACTTGGGGGGGGGGGTAAGCAATAAACAAGTAACTCTTCCTAAAAAAGATATGTACAAATAGTATTAAGTACAATGAAGATTATAAGACAAGATAAATATATGCCCTTGAGTGATCACTCTGAAGAAGTGAAATTTGAACAAAAATAAATACTTTTTTATATGAGAAAAGATAGGGGATTTTTTTTAAGAGTTTATTTATTTATTTGTCAGAGAAAGAGACACACACAAGCAAGAGAGGGAACACAGCAGGGGGAGTGGGAGAGGGAGAAGCAGGCTTCCTGCTGAGCAGGGAGCCCGATGCAGAACTCAATCCCAGGACCCTGGGATCATGACCTGAGCCGAAGGCAGACGCCTAATGACTGAGCCACCCAGGCGCCCCAAGATATGGGATCTTGACACCTTTCTTCCCAGGAGGCTTCATGGCCCCTCTGCAAATTTACATACCTCCTCCCCAGCAAGCAGCTCCACAAACCAAGGAATCTGGGGAGAGGTGGCCTTTGTCAAACCACAAGACGTCCTCTTGCACCCTTACCCTGGGACAATGATTGCACCTGCCCTACATTTACTAGAAGGCCCTTGCAAGTGATTGTTCCCAGAACAAGGAAGACCGACTCCGAAGTGACTTGCTGGGAAACAGTCATGCGGCACTCTCTTCCCCCAGTGTTTCCCAAACCCAAGTCCAGCAGCACCGAGAAGAGGTCCCAGAGACACGGGATGGATGGGGGCGTCCTATGCAGGCACAGCCTCCTACTCATCCCTGACAACAAAGTCTATATGCCAGTCCCATCGATGCTATGATGCTACCATAGCTGGCGACCAATACCCTTTCGAAACACACAACATGAAGCACCCTGACTTCTGGCAGCCCATGACCTAGTCAACATTCGACACTACACAGAGGCACATTTTTGGCTACAGCAAGAAAAAAAGGCTGAAGCAGCTCAATAGAGCTACCCCACGGACCTTCAATCGCCAAGTATTCCCAGGGGACCATTCCCTTATGTTCCTCACCGTGTCTCTCCCAACATGGTCATAGCATAACAATTATGGAAGTCAACGCCTTCATGAGAATGGGCCACTTTCTTCCTTCAGCTGGGCCACTTTCTGCCCCAGTCATCTCTACTTTTCTTCAGAGACAGAGGTGTTGCACCTCCACAGATAGCCTAACCCTGTAGCGTCTGACTGGGGACCCCTTTTTGCGAGAACGTTCTAGAGAGCACTCCTCTAACACACCAGGTCCAAATCCACCTGTCCCCTGCCCACCACAAGCTACCTGGACAACAGCCAGAAAGAACACATAACCCAGATTTTGGAGGAGGTTTCTGGTTACCACATACCTTCTACCAACAAGATGACTGAGCCACACACATCCCCAAAGCCAAATTCGCTATGACACTGTGCCCATCTCCTAGAACACCTCCTTTTCCCAGTAATCCCGGCGTTCTGCCTCATACCAAACAGCTGCCTCACAATCCTTTGCCTTCAGTCAATAAATGTCAGTTACCTACTATGCACCAGGCACTGTGCTGGATGTAAGAGTCCTGGCTTCCCATAGGTCATATGGTACCCTTGAGAAAATTTGATAAACGGCACTCCTCCATACAGACATCCCTGTCCCAGGGTGCATGACTTGTGAGTATAGTGAAGGCTGAATTTCAGTCCCCACAGGCCTTCTTGGCCAGATCCCCTTTGTGCAGTGAACAATCTGCACAACTGTACACAGCAGGCCTACAGAGATTCAACAGTAAAAAGGAGCTTCGTCACTTACTAGAAGCATTCTAGGTTCCCCCAAGAAGTCCCATGGGACGTCTACATCTGCCAACGATCTTATCTGGCTCTCCTCCTACAGTCTCAGCTCACCTGGCCCCATTACAGATTTAGGGCCATTCCCTGGGCCCAATCACATTCCCAGAGATTATAAGCCCTGTCACCTTCACGTCCATGTGTATCCACCTTGACTTTCAGAGAGGGACAAATTCCTTTGACTCCCAACACCAGCTGGTCTCAACCCAAGCCAACACCCCACTCTGCACCCGACACCCTTGGGATTCAGTATTGCAAAATGTTGTCCACAGACATCATTTAGGAAATGTTGGAGCAAGCCACTACCTCCAGTACTCATCTTACTTCGCCCCATTTAGCAGATAGTGAAAGGAAGAGCAGGGCACATCCAACCCCACTCTTCCTTAGGCTGATCAAATCACCCCCAAACAGATGGCCAGCATCTGTTGACTGTGGTCTCCAGATCCCTCTGCCTTGGCCAAAGACTGTGTTCTTTTCACCTTATCCTTAGATCCGGCCAGCTGAAGCAAGACGCAGTGAAGACAACTTTAGCGTCACTAAATAGAACACATAAAACCTCAATCCAAAGCATCTGCGTTTCCCTTTGCCCCCAGCATTTAAGGCTTCTCCCAAGAGCACTGCCAGGTGCATGACTAATACATGCATGACTAAGAGGGCTCAGGGAAGTGGTCTCTCCCGGAGAAAGGGCAGGTTTACCCCAAGATGATTCCAGATCCTCTGCTTTGAGCCACAGGAAGAAATGCTAAAACAAAAACAACTAAACCCCAGCAGTGTCTCATGTGCTGTAAATCTAGGCAGTTTTAGAAGTGTGCCCATGTTGAGAATACTCCTTCAGGGCCTCATCTGGTCATTGAAAGCAATGCCGAGCAGGAATTCCCAAGCCAGTCCTTGGTGTAGGTAAGTAACTGCTCTTACCGGGACCTTAAGATACTGGGAGCTCCTGGGGCGCCTGGCTGGTTCAGTGGGTAGAGCTTGCGACTCTTGATCTCGGGGCCATAAGTTTGAGCCCCACACTGGGCATAGAGCCTCTTTTTAAAAATTTAATTTAATTTAATTTAAAGAAAAGGTACTGGAAGCTCAGGCTCCTGAGTTGAGCTGTCTGGGTTCGACTCTTGCCTCCACCACTGACAATCAGAACTACAAAAGAGCCATCTGGAGTCACAGAAAGCACAGAGAGGGTCTGGACACCGGACTGCCCAGCTTTAAATCCCTGCTCTCCGGCTCACCAGGGATCACCAGTCTTTTCAGCAGGGACTGCTTGTTTCCTCATCTTTGAGGTGAGAAATGGAATCTTGCCCTCACAGGGTTGTCGTGGAGCCTCTGGGAGAACACGCACGGCCTGGCCCATAGTAAGCGCCCGCTAACTCTCGGACACTGCGGTTATTACTCCTCGATGTGTCCATTTCTCATGCCCTGAAAACGGGAAAGTAAATAAAGGCAAAAGGGCACTTGTCTGCATAATCGTGTGAGCACCGCCTTCTCTGTGAGCTGTGGAAGCGAGGGACAAATTTCTTTTCTTCCATATGGATTCAGGCTGCACTAAAGCCCTGAGAACCTGTGGTTTACCCGAAAGAGATTTATGTATGGATTTATGTTTCACCCAACTGATACCAATTGCATACCGGGCAAAACAGGACAGTGTGTGTCTCTCCACGACTCCCACTGAGGGGGAGCTCTGGATGGGGATGACTTTTGGCGTGCCACAGCCCGGCCCGGCCCGGCCCGGCCTGCTGGAAACCCCAGAGCCGCACGCTGGGCCGCGGAACTCAGACTTGGGCCAACGTGCCACCAGGGGAAGGAGATTATCCAGTCAGTTTTATCCATGGTTTTCTTCCACTGCCTCTAGCTTTTGAATCAGGGTTAAAGAGCCTTTCTTTATGGCAAGGATAAAGGGGAATGTGCTCAGGGAGCCTGGCCAACTCAGTCAGAGGAGAGTGTGGCTCTTGATCTTGGGGTCGTGAGTTCGAGCCCCGTTGTTGGGCATAGAGATTACTTAAAATGAATAAATGTTTTAAAAAGGGGAGGGGGAACGTGCCCATGTTTTCTTTAATATTTGTAAGGTTTCATATCTTACATTTGGATCTTCGATTCAGTGAGAGTTTATTCCTGTGTATGGTGTGAAGGTTGGATCTCACTTTGTATTTTTCCAGATAGCTAGTCCATATATCCAGAATTATTTATTTAAAAAAATCCATTTTTGGGGCGCCTGGGTGGCTCAGATGGTTAAGCGTCTGCCTTCGCCTCAGGTCATGATCTCAGCGTCCTGGGATCGAGCCCCATGTCAGGCTCCCTGCTCAGCGGGGAGTCTGCTTCTCCCTCTGCCTCTCCCCCTGCTTGTGCTCTCTCTCTCAAATAAATAAAATCTTTAAATAAATAAATAAATAAAATAAAAAATCCATTTTTGCCCCCATAACATGTTTCTTTTTTTTTTTTTAAGTAAACTCTACACCCAACGTGGGGTTCAAACTGATAACCCTGAGATCAAGAATCACATGATCTATCAACTGAACCAGCCAGGCATCCCATATGTTTATTCTTTAAAAATTCTAGTGATAAGTAAAATGTTAAGGAAGAAAACAAAACAAAAAATCAGCACCAGGCGCCTGGGTGGCTCAGTTGGTTAAGCGTCTACCTTCAGCTCAGGTCATGATCCTGTGGTCCTGGGATCGAGCCCCCATCAGGCTCCTTGCTCAGTGGGGAGCCTGCTTCTCCCTCTCCCTCGGCCCGCTGCTTCCCCCTGCTTGTGTTCTCTCTCTCTCTAATAAATAAATAAAATCTTTTTTAAAAATTAAAAAAAATAAACTCTTCTGTGCTGTTTGAATTTTTACCATGAACAACTATCAATTTTATTTAAAACAAAATATATCAGTGCCTGGACCTTCCTGAGTACTCTGCTCAATGCCCCATGAATTATGAGTTTTTCCAGTCGGCTTGGTGGGAACAAGCATTATCTCCCTCTAATCGTTCCAGATGGTTCTTTCCCCAGCCTCGGGTAGTGTCCTCACACGTGTGTGCTGCTCGGTGGAGCTTCTCTCTGCGCAGTGCAGCTCTTTGCTCTCCAGCATCCTGCCCTTCCTTCGTCTCCCTGGACTCTCGGCTCCATCTCCTTAACTCAGGGGGTCCACCCAGCTCCGCCTCAGCTCTCTCCCCTACATCATAGCCTGAAGCTCTTGCAAGGAAATAGGCTAAGGCGAGCCTCGGGCTCCCCTTGTTTGCTTCCCATCTCCCTGGGATCACTGTCCTTCAGCATCTAATGTTCAGTGTCTGGAAAACCATTGTCTCATGTATTTTTGTCTGTATTTCTTGCTTCATGCACGAGGGCCAATCTGGACCCTGTTATCCCATCCTGACTCTAGACACATAAATCCCCCATTATTTTTTCAGAGCAGCTAACTGGCTTGCCCAAGTTCCTGCTAGGAAACGGAGGAGCCAGAACTAGAACCGAGATCTCCTGACCTTGGATCTGAAGTTGAGACAGAACTGTTTCTTGTCCATCCAGCTCTGGGGGCAAACTTGACAAAGGCAGGTGAATTTACCAGCCGCAGACAAAGTGAGTGGCCATGACCCGGGGGTCTCAGCAAGGTTCAGACCAGCTGGCCCCGCCCATCCCTGATGAACCAGCAAATATTTCCTGCACACCTAAGTGTGATGCTTTGTCTGGGACACTGCTGGAGACAGAGGAGTGGGTGCCCCTGTCTCTGGCCACAAGGCTCCAGTCTAGTTGGGAGAAACACTGCGGGTGAAGCATTTGTATCTTTGATACTCTCATATATTGACTCATTCAACTGTGCAGCACAGTGAGTCAGGAGGCCTCACAATTGTGGGCTTTTCTCAGAAAAGGCTTCCCAGAGGAGGGAGGACTTGGATTCAAAAGATGGGCATGATGTCCTGACTGAAAAGGACAGTAAAGGCAGGACATGATCTCCACATGGCCCTTGTTGAAATGCACTCACAACCTCGGAGGGTTCTGGGCTATAAGAAGAGCCTGAGCCTCGGGGTACGGGAAAGGAAACAGATGTTGCTCCTGGCCAGGGGGCAGACCTAGATGACCTTCCATGTGACCGAAGCGCCGAGGTGAGGAGGGTGTCGAATAGGACAATCCCATTTCCTACCACATGCTCTGACCAGGGCTGCCCCTACTCTTCCTTAGCAAAACAAAGCTCCCAGGTAGATGGTTTTTCATATGAAATCAGAGTATTTCTGCTTTCTTTACCTCCTTCCTGTCTCTATCCATTCTTTTTTCAAAACTTTCAACAGGATCATCACTATTCACTTTAGAGAAGATAGCATGTTACCAAAAACAAAAACAACACAAAACAAAAACCATACAGGTGTCTTCCCAGGTCGTGAAAAGCTGGGCTGTCCACTTGAAGCTACAGGACAAACACTCCAGACCCTAGTTATTCAGTCCTTCACTGAGCAAGTATTAAGTACCTACTGTCTACCTGGAATTATGTTAGGGGCTGGGGACTCACAGGTACCTAAGACCCATGGCTTGTCCTAGTTCACGGTCTAGAGGGTCAGACAGACACTTGGATGATGGTGACACAACATCCAACAGGGGTGGGCACCAAGAGCTATGGGAACATGGGCAAGAGAAGGGTTAGAGGGGGCAGGGGGAGGCGAGGGAGGTGGGTTGGCTCCCGGGAAGGTGCTCAAGAGAAGGCATTTCAGCCTTCTTCAGGGTCCTGAAGGATCACTGGGAGCTTGCCTGACCATGAGGAAGGGGAGGGGGAGGCCCTTGCAAGTAAAGGAATCAGCATGAGCAGGGACAGAGAGGGGTGTGTGGCTGTGTACCTATCTGGGGAACGAAATGGCAGGAGCATAGGACAAGAGTGTCAGATGGGCCTGCAAAGCAGACTGGGGCCATGAAAACCACACTAAGGGGTTTTTCCTTTACCTGAAGAAGTAGATCGTCTGCCTCCTGACCAGATAGTACTTTCTGTCACAACCACCCTCATCCCCACTTGCCTGGCCAGTGCCCTCCCATCTTCTTCCCCTCCTCCACAAACTGATCAACCGTACTTCATGAAATCACGCATTTACACACATGCCAAGTTCCTAGGGAGCCTTCCAATGTAGCAGCGCCACAGCTCCTTAGATCGCTCATTTGTCCCTGTTGCTTGTTGATGCGTGAAACCCAAAGATGGTGAAACTGTGCGTGGTCACCACCCTCATGCCTTCCCACCATCACCCCCGTGCCTTCTGGGCTCTGGCCAAGACCACTGGAAGTCAGGCCCTCCCAAATGCCCACAGTGCTGGTGTTCTGACGTATTTGCCAAGACTTTAGTTCATACTCAACACCATGTTTCTCACGCATTCTTTTTCGTTTTGGAAAATATAGTTATTGTCATTAAGCTTTGTTATTCATATTAACATGCAATAAATTTGTTATTTTCTAATTTCACCATTTAAATTTCTAATACAGTAAATATCAATAGGTATAACTCACATAAACAAAAGTTCTTTAGGTTCCTCAATAATTTTTATACATGTGAAGAAGTCCCAAGACCGAGAAATTTTGAGAACTGCTGTAGAGCAATGAAAATGAGCAAATATTGCTACGCACATTTATAAATTTCACAAACTCAGAGCAAAAGAAGCCAGACACAAAAGCATATATACCGTCTCTTCCATTTATATAAAGTCCCAGAACAGGAAAAGCTAGTTGATGACATTAGAAATCAGGATGGTGGGGGGGGCCTGGGCGGCTCAGTCAGTGAAGCGTCCGACTCTTAGTTTCGGCTGGGGTGGTGATCTTGGGGTCGTGGGATCGAGCCCTGCATCGGGCTCTCAGCGCAGAGTCTGCTTGGGATTTTCTCTCTCCCCCTCTCCCTCTTGCCCTTCCCCCCGCATGCGTGTTCTCTCTCTCTAAAATAAATAAATAAATCTTAAAAAAAAAAATAAAGAAACCGGGAGGGCGGCTACTCTGGGGGAAGGAGGGTAGTGGTTTAGCGAGAATCATGAGGAATAGTAGGATGCTGTCCCCTTGGCCTGAGTGTTAGTAACGTGTGTGTGTTCAACTGGTGATAATTCACTGGTGTTTTACACACCTTGCTGTATGTGTGTTTTGCTTTGTTGTTTTTTTTTAAGGTTTGCTTATTTATTTGAGAGGTGGGGAGGGGCAGAGGGAGAGGGAGAGAAATCCTGAAGCAGACTCCCGCTGAGCACGGAGCCCAAGGCGGGGCTCGATCCCACGACCCCGAGATCACGACGACCGGGACGAGGAGGAGACACTGAGCAGAGCTGTGACCGATGAGCAGGAGCAGGCCGAGAAAGGAAGGGTGAGGACTGTCCTGTGACAGCCCTGCTGGGCTAATAGGCATCTTCCACGTAACACGGGCTAGCCCACCTCCGGATCTCCCCCCTCCCCTCCCTCCTGCAGTCTTCACCGTGTCGGAGACGGTGACGTCCTCCTTCTGCTCCCCCAGGCCCCAAACTTCGGACGCCTCCTGCAGGCCTCTCTTCCTGTCACAGCGCATATCCACTGCCAGCTCTACTTGAAACTCATGCAGTTTTAGCTTCGGGGCCCCTCATATTCCAAGGCCCTGGAAAAATCATCAGGAATATGTTCACTCCCGCTTGCCTCCCACCGCATCTGTCCTCATGTTGAGTGGTATTGGAGTGACCACGGACTTTGGGGGAATCCTGCTTAGGAAAAGTTGAGTTGGGGATCCATTTAGCTGAGCTTTGAGGAGATACACTTCCTGGTGTTGGGACAGACCAGTGGAGGACCAGAAGTCATATCACGATAGGAATCTGTCCCATGGTACTTGGCCCTGGAAGCATAGAGGGTAGTTAAGGTGACGCAAGGTTTGAAATGTTCGTGGTCAGAAGCCACTCTGTGGAAAATTCTTCCAAAGTATAGAATTGCATGCAGAGGATTTGGTTCTTATGGATGCCTGAATAAAAAAGGACTTTCTCACTTGTTAAAAATATACTGGGTAATGCAGCATACACAATGATAAGTGCAGCCTACTCTTTTTTTCTCTTTTTTTGATGGAAATCCCATTAAGTAGAATTGACCAGAATCCCTATGTTTATAGGGCACAGCCCTGTTGCCGTAGGACAAGCACTGAGTACGTGTGTGACGTCACATGTTTGTTTGACGTATCCCAGCATACCAAATCATGTCTTCGAATAGCCGACCCATCTTGTCCTCGCAACGTCTGCCTGATCATTGTGACATTTTTTTCTCTCCCTTTAAATGCATACTCACTTTTGTACTTACAATAGTGTCCCCTTGGGACACATTCCAAGAGCCCCAGTGGATGCCTGAAATCGCGGATAGTACTGAACCCTATTTTTACTGTTTTTCCCAGATGTACATGCGTATGGTAAAGTTTAATTTATAAGGTAGGCACAGTAAGACGTTAACAACATAGCTAATACTGAAGTAGAACAATTATAACAATATACTGTAATAGAAGTTATGTGAATGCGGTCTCTCTCGAATTATCTGACTGTATTGTACTCACCCTTCTTGTGAGGATGGGAGATGATAAAATGCAGTGAGGGGAAGGACGTCAGCGTGGTGACGTAGCGTTAGGCTACTAGTGACCTTCCGACGACGTGTCAGATAGAGGAGCATCTGCTTCTGGGCCTCGGTTGACCGCGGGTAACTGAAACCGTGGATAAGGCGGTGGGGAGGGGGCTGCTGTAATTTTGTATTTTTTGTTAAAAACAAGGCCCCACAAGCTTCAGGCCCTACATGTAGATGTGGCCCTGCTCACACTCTATATCCAACCAGCAAGTCAGCTGTGCTGTCAAAATATAGTCATCATCCAGCCCCTTCTCGCCACCTGGACGACTACGACTCCAGCTCAAACAGCTGCCACCTCGATAGCCCCCTGACCGGCCCCCTACTTCCTCCCCATCATTTCCCCTCCCGACAGTCTAGTCCCAACAAAGCCGAGAGATCTTCTAATGCAATTATTTAGATTATGTAAGTATTCTGCTCCAAACCCCCCAATGGCTTCACATCCTGCTCACCACAAACTCTGAAAAGCAGCCTACACCCCACTTTGTGATCTGGCCTCCAG
This sequence comes from Halichoerus grypus, assembly GCF_964656455.1. NCBI lineage: Eukaryota > Metazoa > Chordata > Mammalia > Carnivora > Phocidae > Halichoerus > Halichoerus grypus. Next base: position 30,770,464 of record NC_135727.1, on the reverse strand, counting down.
CCACACCATCCTCCTTGCTGTTCCTCAAACACACTCCACAAAATTTCCCCTCGTAGGTTTGCACTGGCTTCTTCCTCCCCCTAGAAAGTTCTCCCTTTGGACATCCCCCATGGCCTTTTCTCTTATCTCCCTCAAGTCTTTGCTTAAGCACCACCCTCTCAATGAGGCTTACCTTGACGTCCCCATTAAAAATTTCACCCACCCACCTCCCACTTACCTTGCTCTCTACTTTTTCTTTTTTTCCATAGCACTTATCACTTTCTAAAACACTGGACAGTTGGCTTATTTATTATATTTATCATGTTCATCTCTCCTCCTTCTAGAATGCGAGCTCACAGGCACAGGAGTCTTCATTTTACTCACTGCTGTATCCTCAGTACTTAGAATAGTGGGCACTCAATAAATATTTGCTGAAAGAATGAATCAATGAATCAGGAGTGGTCGGGGCAGAGGAAGAGTGTGTGCAAAGATCCAGAGATGAAAACGGGTGTGGCTTATTCAAGGAACTCAAAGAAGTCTTAAGGAGAAAGATCAAAAAAGGAGAGTGGCTCCAGATGAGCCAGGCAAGGCAGACAGGAACCAGAGGGTGAAGGACTCTGTAAACCAGAATAAGGATATTGAACTTCAGAGCAAGGAAAATCCATTGAGGAGTTATTAACCAAGGGAGTGGTGTGATCATAGTTGGGCGCCATCGTTGGTGGTCGTATAGGAAATGGATCGCTGTGGCAGTGGGGTGGGAGCGGGGGTGAGGGTTGAGGACCGGAGGCAGAGACACCAGTTAAGAGGCTTTGGGAGCAGTCCAGGTAAGAGGTGATGATCTCAGACTAATCTGGGCAGTGACAGTGGATATGGAGAAAGAGAGAGAGCGAAGTGGAAGGATCTTTTGTTCAGGAAGCAGACTCGGGAAGCTCTGATGATGAACCAACGGTAGAAGGGGTTTTGATGAGAAGAGTGTGGTCATTTGTGCTGACTGTTGCTAGGAGGTCAGGCTGCCGAGGACTGAAAAGTGTCTGTTGGAATTAGTGACAGGGCAGGAGCTGGCAATCTTGTCAGGAGCATTTCCACGAAATGGAAATGGTGCAAATCCGCCAGTCCACACAAGTGACAAGTGAACGGGGTCTGAGGAAGCGGAGGCTCCTTACATGTCCACAAAGCACCTGACACCTAGTAGGCCCTCAGTGCTTTCCTCCCTGCTTTCCCTGGATTCTTTTTTTATTTAAGTAATCTCCGCACCCAGCGTGGGGCTCGAACTCATAACCCCGAGATCGAGAGTCGCACGCTCTCCCGACCGAGCCGGCCAGGCGCCCCCTCCTTTCCCTGTATTAATGGTGTTGCACATCTGCAATAGTTTTTGCCGATTAAACTCTAGGTAAAGAAAAAATGTCAAATTAAAATAATACCATAGGTAGTCAAATATTTACTATTCCTTTGGTACCAGGTTTCCTAAGGTAAAATATTAAATTCAAATATTAATGAGAAAAACAGCTGGTACTGAATATTCAAGCTCCCAGAGGACCACATTAATGAATCATTTTTAAAGCTGGACAGGTTCACACTTAATCTGTTCAAGGAATAGGAACACAGTCTTTTCTCAATTATTGTTTTATAAAATGAATATAAATTCCCGATTAGTCTGTTCCTGAAATGGAAACAGCCTTTTAGCATTATAATAATAAATGTTTGTTATAGGAAATTCAGGCATTAACCTAGTGCATGAAGAAGAAAGGGGATACAGAGTTTCAGCTTTGCAAGATGAAAAACGTTCTGTGGGTGGACGGTGGTGATAGTTGTATAGAAATATGAATGCACTTAATGCCAATCAACGGCACACGTAAAAATCGTAAAAATGGCAAATTGTATGTTATGTATATTTTACAATTTAAAAAATAAAGCATTAAAAGAAGGAGAAGGAGAAGAAGAAGGAGAAGAAGAAGCAGAAGAAGAAGAAGAAGAAGAAGAAGAAAAAGAAGAAAAAGAAGAAGAAAGGGGAAGGTTACCAGGGGGGAGGTGGGTGGAGGGATGGGTGAAATAGGGGATGGGGATTCAGGAGGGCACTTGTCGTGATGAGCACTGGGTGATGTATGGAAGCATTGAATCAGCCTATTGTAAACCTGAAACTAACAATACACTCTATGTTAACCCACTGGAATGAAAATAAACTTTAAAAAAAAGAAGAAGAAGAAAGGGAAGATCACCCCCTACTCCCACTGTGTAAGTTATCATAGAGGATTCATTCATTATTCAGTCAGTCAGTCATTCAGCAGAGATTTACTGAATGCTGGCTATATGCCAAGCACATGTCTAGGTGCTGAGAATACATTAGTGAACAAAACAATGTCCTTTCCCACACGCGGAGCTTACTTCCAATGGGGGAGAAAGCAAACAAACAGGGGAGTGTGTATTATGCCGGAAGGTGATAAATGATATAAAGAAAAATAAGGCAGAGAAGGGAGAAACTGAGTGATGAAGAGGTTGTAATTTTATACAAGGCAGGCCTCACTGATTAGGTGACATCTGAGCAAGGATCTGAAAGAAGAGCATTCCAGGCAGCAGGAAGAGCCAAGGCCAAGATCCCAAGGCAGAAGCAGGTTTGGCGCGTTCAAGGAACAACAAAAAAGCCATCGTGGCTGGAGTAGAGTCAATGTGGGGAGAGGAGTAGGAAAGGAAGTCAGAGAGGCTTGGAGAGGCACCGGTCATGTGGGTCTCCGAAGGCCACTAAAGGACTCTGGACTTTACTTGGAGGGAGGATGGAAATCACGCGAGAGTTTGAGCAGAGGCGGGACCTGATATTAATTCGGTTTAAAAAAAAATCACTCTGGCTGCTGCGTTGAGATTGGACCGAAGGAGGGCAAGGCAAGAAGTGAGGAGAAAAATTAGGCTATTGTAGTAATCCAGGTGGAAGAGACGGTGGCTGAGACAAGGATGGTGGCCGTGAAGACGGTGAGAAGTGCTCAGACTCTGGAGATACCTGGAAGGCAGAGCCAACAGCACTTGCAGGACTAGATACAGGCAGGGGGAGATGTAGGCTTTGTGTGGCCTAAAGCTTATATAACTTGGTGGGGCATGCTCTGTTAACAAGAAGGTACAAAAGTAGGTACAAAAGTGACTATTTCAAATGAGAAAAGAAATCCCAATATATTACAGATTTTTAAAAGCTGACAAGGGGGGCCTGGGTGATGCAGTCGGTTAAGCGACGGACTCTTGGTTTCAGCTCAGGTCGTGATCTCAGGGTCATGAGATCGAGCCCCTCATAGGGCTCTGTGCTTAGTACGGAGTCTGTTTGGGACTCTGTCTCCCTCTCCCTCTGCTCCTCCCCACTGCTCTCTCTCTAAAATAAATAAATAAATCTTTTTTTAAAAAAAGCTGACAAATACGACAAACATCAGAAAACGTGGAAAATAATATTAACTTCCTGCCACACCCCTATGAGGTCTTTTTCCTATATTGCCGGTTGCGTACCATTTATTCACCTGTCCCTATGGTGATTTTACAATCTTGTCTATAAAAGAATAGGATAATTCTCTCCTCTAGCATAGTTGATCAAAATTTGTATTTTATTGCTGATACTTCAATTTCATTTTTATTATTGACAGAGTACTTAATTTTCATTGTGATAGGCTAGTCTTCCTCTCAGTCTACAGATTTTGCTTCCTTCCTATCATATTTAAATTCTTGTGCATTAAAAATTGCCAAAAACATACAAAACTGATCTGAAAATAAGGCATTTATACAGGCAATTAGAATGCGTTTAAAAATTTGGGGTGCCCGGCTGGCTCAGTCAGTGAAGTGTGGGACTCAACCTCGGGGTTGGGGGGTTTGAGCCCCATGCCGACTGTGGAGATTACTTAAACATAAAAGCTTTAAAAAAAATTGGCCCTGCATTGTATTGAGTTATGTAATTGTATAGTTAAATACTCTTAATATTGCATACATTGATTTATTGATTAATATGTTTAGGCTTTGGGGCACCTGGGTGGCTCAGTGGGTTAAGCATCTGCCTTTAGCTCAGGTCATGATCCCAGGGTCCGGGGATCGAGTCCCACGTCGGGCTTCCTGCTCGGTAGGGAGTCTGCTTCTCCCTCTCCCTCCAACCCTCCCCCTGTTTGTGCGCTCTCTATCTCTTTCTCTCTCAAATGAATAAATAAAATCTTTAAATATATATATATGTTTAGGCTTTGTCACTAGAACACTCATTTCGTCAGGCTAGTTCGCTGTGTCCATGACACGAGCGTGCCATTTCATCTGAAACTACAAGGCTTCATCAAAACAGGTTAGTCAGATACACCAAAACATGATCCGATATATTGAAGCATAAAACATGCAAATTCATACATGGAGAAAAATCACAATCTGTGTTCTGCAGACATGGGATTTTTGATAAATTCTAGTTCATAAGATTCCCATAAAAATGTGCTATAGCCACTATGGAAAACAGTATGGCGTTTCCTCAAAACCTTAAAAATGGAACTACCACAGGCTCTAGCAATCCCACTTCTAGGAGTACATCCAAAAGCATTGAAATCAGGAGCTCCAAGAAATCTCTGTACTCTCATGTTCATCGCTGCCTTATTCACAATAGCCAAGATATGGAAACAACCTAAATGTCCACAGATGGGCGGATAAACAAAATGTGATATAGACGCGCAATGGAATATTATTCAGCCTTGAAGAAGGAACGCCTTCATGGGCTACAACAGGCAAGAACCTTGAGGACCTTAGGCCAAGTGAAATAAATCAATCACAAAAAGACAAATACAGCATGTTTCAACGTATATGAGGCATCTAAAATAGTCAAACTTAGAAGCAGAGAGTCAAATGGTGGTTGCCAGGGGCTGGGAGAGGGGGTCATGGGGTGTTACTCTTCGAAGGGTATAAAGTTTCAGTTATACAGGACAGCTCAATTCTAGAGACCTTCCATAGGACATAGTGCCCATGGTCAACAAAAATGCGTTGTACACTTAAAATTCTATGAAGAGGGTAGAGCCTCATAGTAAGCGTTCTTACCACAATGTAGAAACTGGATGGTGCATTTATAGTTGCGAAAGCTGTGTTACTGAGTATATTAGTGACAGATGAGAATTCCCATTTTGATGAGGCAGTGCTGAATCCTCTATATGTAGTTTTACATGTCTGGTGAATGGCAGAATTTTTCACAAGCTAGTTTCTGGCTCTGTACATTCCAAACCTCATTTCTCCTCAACCATCCATATTTTCAATACCAGGTGCTGTAGGGATCCATTAGTCCCAAGATAAGACCTGTGGCCCTACACCATTAGTCAGCATCATGTGAGATAAGAGTATTCCTAGAAACCATTCCTATGCTGGGATGACCTAGAAGTGACTGCAAGCCACGTAAATACATCTGATCAAACCCAAAATATATGTAAACCTCGTTCAACTTCCCCCTTTGTATGACCTCAAAATATCCACAGCCACCCAATGCCAACCTGGCCACGGAGGCAAGAATGACAGAGGCTAAGTAGGAGTGGAAAGAGACAGCTGTCTGAACTGATTGCAATTAATTATTATCATTAAGTTTAAAAATATTTCACTCTGGCAAATTTTACAAAAGCACGTAGTCATGTTATCCCACTGTTAGGGCCTTGTGCGAAGCTGCCACAGATGAGGTGCTCTGATGCTTAAGCTTCATTAACTTTGTGGTGAATGTGGGACTGGATGGGGAGCATGCAAGAAAGAGAAGAGTCGGGGATGATGCCTGGGTTTGGGGCCTAAGCCAACTGGGGGAGTGGAGTGGCTGGTTACTGAGATACAGAAGATGAAGAGAAGTTCTCGGGGTGAAAATCAGAAGTTTGGTTTGGGACAGGAGAAGTTGAAGATGTCCATTAGCCAGCAAAGAAGAGCCAGCACACAGGCAGAGATGGGAGTCCGGAGTTCGAGGGAGAGGTAGATTAGGGAGACAACAGCACCGGACTGTATTTGAAGCCGTGAGATGGCATATGGAGTGGGAAAAGAGAGAGAGAGACCAGAGGTGGACCAGGACAGAGCCCTGGGAAACTCCAGCATTGGGGACATTGATGAATATGGAGACTGAGAAAGAAGCCAGTGGGGTGGAGAGAAACCAGGAGACTGTGGGGTCCTAGAAGCCAAGTGAAAACAGTGTTTCAAAGTAGGAGTGTTCAGATCTTTCAAGTCGTGGGAGGACTGAGAATGGAACATTAGACCGGAGGTTGAATGTTCGCATCAATGAGGTCAAAGATGATGGAGCATTTACCAAGAGTTGCCCGGAATGAGTCAAGAAAATGGAAGGAGCAGAATTACAGACATCAGTCATACTTGGTGTTCGAAGACCTGCTCTTGCGATTGTTCCCTATCAGCACATACAGATCTCCTTGATTTTTAAACTGGTAAGAACAGATTTTTAAAAGTTGTTTAGTGCAGGGGCGCCTAGATGGCTCAGTCCGTGGAGCAAGAGACTCTTGATCTCGGGGTTGTGAGTTCGAATCTCATGCTGGGTATAGAGATAACTTAAAAAAAATTTTTTTTAAATCTTAAAAAATGTTGTTTAGTGTAAGGATTACTATATTTGTCCGGTTTCCCTTTGATGGACATTTAGACTGTTCATCTTGGTGATTATAAATAAAGCTGCAGTGAATCTCTTTGAACATAACATTTTTCTGCACGTGCAAAATATGCCTCTAAAATAGATTTCTGAATTCTGAAATCGCTAAATAAAGAGTGTGCACATTTCCAGTTTTGATGCATGCTGTCAAATTGCCCTCAATTGACCTTCTCATCAGTAATATATGAGAACTGCCCTTTCCCCACACCTTCTAAAGCACTGGATACTAATAACCTTTCCAACTTGCCACTCTGATAGGTTTTTAAAATAGCAATGTTATTTTATTTTGCATGTCTTTAATCACCAGTAAAGTAGAACAGCTTTTTGTGTTTATTTCCATTTGTATTTCTTCTTTTGTGTCACAGTGGAGACCTTTGTCCATTTTTCTATTTGAGCATGTGTCCTCTTTTTATTCTAATCCATTTGTTAGAAACATGTCATATATGTTGCAAATATTTTCCCCAAAATGTTGTTTGACTTGCGATGTTATTTATGGGGTTTTTATAGCGTTTGGGTTTCTTCTATGTGGTCTAATCTTTCATTGTTTTCTTTTAATGGTTTCTGCTTTCCATATCACAGCTGATCGTTTTTTAACAAGAGCCACAGAAATAGATTTTAAGATTATTAACCCAAAGCTTAGAGAGAACACGTTCTCTTTTCATAGCTAATCAGACATCTGCAATGGGAACAAAATTGCCCCTCCCAACCCCCAACTTTAATCAAGATGTTTCTCTTTATATTATTGGCAAAAACTACCACCTAATTGAGACTTCTGCATACTGGATGAATGCGTCTATGTATTTGGCCTCACAATGCCCAGGGGCTAATAGGACCATGTGCTTTCTCTAACAAACATGAGAACAGACATGAGTAAGACAGCCTATTATGGGCTTTTTCAGCCCTTTTGTAAAATATAACATTTGCAGCATGCAAATTACATAAAATGGCAATAATGCAGTTTTCTAGGTTTGAATGCGTTTCAGTTCATTCCATTTATAAAGCAGACTTGAAATAAAATAATTCCATTCCAAAATATTTTTTAAAGATTTTATTTCATTTATTTTACAGAGAAAGAGTGTACAAGCGGGGGAAGGAGCAGAGGGAAAGACTCTCAAGCAGGACACGGGGTTCTATCTCACGACCCTGAGATTATGACCTGAGCCAAAACCAAGAGTTGAATGCTTAACTGACTGAGCCACCCAGGTGCCCCCAAAATACTTTTTAAGCACGAGTTTCTTTAAAGCTCTTTAGGTAAGATGTTTTTGCCTTACATAAGTTGGAAACCACCACTGGTCCATTAAATGAAGTGGCTTCCACATACATGAATATTGCAAGTTGAACTTTATTTTTTAATTTATTTTTTAAATTTCAAGTTTTTATTTAAATTCTAGTTAGTTAACATATAGTATAATATTGGTTTCAGGTGTAGAACTTAGTGATTCATCACTTACATATAATGCCCAGTGCTCATCACAAGTGCCCTCCTTAATACTCATGATCCATTTAGCCCATCCCCCAGCCCACCACCCCTCCATCAACCCTCACCTGGCCCGATGCAGGACTCGATCCCAGGACCCCAGGATCATGTCCTGAGCTGAAGGCAGATGCTTAACCGACTGAGCCACCCAGGTGCCCCTGTTTTATTTCTTAAATTCCACATAAGAGTGAAACCGTATGGTATTCGTCTTTCTCTGACTGACTTATTTTGCTTAGCATAATACCTTCTAGTTCCATCCACATCACTGCAAACGCCAAGATTTCATTCCTTTTGATGGCTGAGGAATATTCCATTGTATATATCTACACCACCTCTTCATTATCCATTCATCAGTCAATGGACATTTGGGCTCTTTCCATACTTTGGCTATTGTTGATAATGCTGCTGTAAACATCGGGGTGCATGTGCCCCTTCGAATCTCTATTTTTGTATCCTTTGGGTAAATACCTAGTAGCGCAGTTGCTGGGTCCTAGTGTAGTCCTATCTTTAGCAAGTTGAACTTTCTTTAAACCTGAAAGCTGACAAAAAGTTTCAGTATGAACTAAATTGTTACAGCAATTTTCTTAATGATTAACAGATCAACCCCCCAAAAATGCTGTCAGCTACACACAGAATAAAGATATCTCAATCTTGTTTCTTTCCCAAGGTATCCCAAGTGTTTTAGAGGTAAATTTTGAATTCAGTAAGTGTCCAAAGTAAGAAAAACTAAATAGAGCACCTGGACTTCAATTACTACCAAAAAAAAACTTACAGAATCTTTAAGATCACCAGAAACTGTGAAGCTTTTAAAATATCAGAATGCAGAAACAGACACTTCAAACACTCCTGTCAGAGGAACAAAAGCAGGAAAAAGAACATTCTCTATTTTAAATGTTTCCCTCAGACTTATCCAAGATGGTTGCTTATGAGATTATCATATAAAATCAATAATCAGTTAGACTTTATCATAGAAGAAGTTATCCCACAGTAGTAATAAAACCCATACAATATCTAGGACTAAATAAAAAATGAGCAGGAAGACCTCTAGAAAGTAAACTATAAAACTCTTGTAGGACATAAAATAAGACTTCGTTAAACGGAGACACATTTTACCCTTAAATAGAAAGACTCAACATTATAACAATGTCAGGTCTCCATAAATTAATCTAGAAATCTAACACTCATATAATGAAAATTCTAGAAAGAAATTCACTCAAGGGAAAGATGGGGAACTTGACAAAATTATCCATAAAATACGTTAAAATCTGGAAAAGGAGGGTAATAAGTAGGGATCAATCCTACCAGACAGTAAAGGATATTATAAAGCCACACTAATTAAAGGAGTGTGATACAGAAATTGACAGGAACTGGCAGTTTATAGGATCAGAATGGAGTAGAGAAATAGACTCAAATATATGGGAGAACGTAGTACTACATGATAAAGTTGACATTCATCCATTCATTCAACAAATATTCATTGAGCCATATGTGATGTAGACATGCAGCACTCAAAATTTCTGTCTTAAGTGGATTTAAATTCCCATGGAGAAGAAAAAAATGCAATAAATAAAATATATAGGACAGCAGACACTCATCAGTCCTATAGAGCAAAGCCAGGCAGGAAAGAGAGATGGGAGTTGGAGAGATTGTGATTTTAAACAGTGTTCATCTCTGAGAAGGTGACATTTCAGCAAAGACCAAGAGGTGAAGTCAGGGGCCATGTAGGTATCTGGAGAAAGAGTAGACCGGGCTTTCTCAACCTGGGCAATATTGACAGTCTGGGCGAGATAATTCTCGGCTGTAGGGAAGGCTGTCCTGTGCATTGTAGCATGTTTGGCAGCATCCCCTAGCCTCTACCCACTGGATGCCAGGTGCATCCTCCCCCAGGTTGTGACCATCAAAAATGTCTCCAGGGGCACCTGGCTGGCTCAGTCGCAGGAGCGTGTGACTCTTGATCTCAGGATCATGAGTTTGAGCCCCACATTGGGTGTAGAGCCTACTTAAAAAAAAATTTTTTTAAAAAAAGGTCTCCAAACATCGCCAAATGTCACGTGGGGAGGAAAATGGCCCCCAAATGAGAACCTCTGAATTGGAGAGAACAGTGAGGGCAAAGGTTCCGAGTGGCTGAGGAGGGTGGCTGGCCTGTTAAAGGAACGGCAAGGGAGCTATTGTGACTGGAGTGGAGTGAGCGTGGGTCAGGGATCCAGGTAGGGAGGGATGCTGGGAGGAGAACCGGAAGAATATGAGGTACTATATTTCCAGGGTAGCAGTCTGTGGCAGATCCCACGGGACCTTGTAAGACACTGTGATGACTTGATCTTTTATGCAGGAGAGATGAAAAAACCATGGGACGATTTCATGCAGAGAAATGATTTGATATTTTATATTTGCAAAGAACCACTGACTGTGTGCTGTGTTGAGAATATATTACAGGGAGCAAGGGGCGATTCAGGAATACCAAGTATCGTGATAAGCCAGAGAAGAGGTGATGGTGACTTCCAAAAAGCTTAGACTAGGGTCATCGTAGTGGACAAGGGGAGAAGTGGTAGATTCTAGATCTATTTTGATGGTAGAGTCAACAGGATTTGCCAACAGATGCGAATAAAAGAGGGCCATCAAGAATGAGCCCTAAGAGGGCGCCTGGGTGGCTCAGATGGTTAAGCGTCTGCCTTCGGCTCAGGTCATGATCCCAGGGTCCTGGGATCGAGTCCCGCATCGGGCTCTCTGCTCCTTGGGAGCCTGCTTCTCCCTCTGCATCTCTCTCTCTCTGTCTCTCATGAATAAATAAATAAAATCTTTCAAAAAAAAAAAAAAAAAAAAAAGAATGAGCCCTAAGATGTTAGCTTAAGCAACTGAGAGGTAGAGTTGACATTTACTGTTATGGAGAAAACTTCAGGGCTTGCAAATTTTGAGAGAAGATTGGGAGTTGGGTTTTGGACCTGTTGAACTTGAGTGACCTTTTGTACATCAGAGTGGAGGGGATGTGGTCAGTGGATGTGTGGCTCTGAATTTCATGAGAGGTAGGGCTGGAAATATAAATTTGAGGTTATTAGCATATGGGTGGTATTTAAAGCCTTGAGAGCAGATGATTCTCTCTCTCCCTCTCACCCTCCCCCCATTCTCTCTCTCTCTCAAAATAAATAAATCTTTTTTTAAAAAAATTGAAGTGGTGTAATGCAAACGTTCGGTGGGGGGGGATACTCTTAGCTTTATGCCATTTCGGTTTAAGAAAGATTTCAAGCTGACACTCTGCTTTTGGATAGTGGGGGAAACCTGAATTAGGATGTTTACTGTAAGACAGTTTCTTTTTTTTTTAAGATTTTATTTATTTATTTGAGAGAGAGAGAGTGAGCAAGAGAGAGAGCATAAGCCAGGGGGAGAGGCAGAGGGAGAAGCAGACTCCCCGCTGAGCAGGGAGCCCGACGCAGGGCTCGATCCCGGGACTCCGGGATCATGACCTGAGCCGAAGGCAGACGTCTAACCGACTGAGCCACCTAGGTGCCCTGAACGTTTGAATCTTTTAGGATGAGACGTATTCGTGTTACCTGTGTAAATTAAAAAAAAAATTTTTTTTTGTTTCAAGAAGGCTCCATGCCCAGCGTGTGGCTTGAACTCAGACCCTGAGATTAAGAGTCGCACGTTCTACCAACTGAGCCAGCCAGGTGCTCCCTACCTGTGTAACCATTTTAAAAGTAGCTCATCACTTTACTGCAAGAGCAGTTACAACCTGCTTTCTTGTAAATGTTTGGACAAACTAGACCACAAGCAGTTTACTAATGAGTCGACAGTGATTCATTCAGTCACATGCTCATTTCTTCATTCATTCATTCAACAAATACGTCTGAAGTTCCTGCTAGGTGCCAGACACTTGGTGCCCTTGGTGATTACAGACACGGCCCTGAGGCAGCTCACTCAGGGGGTGGTTGCTGAAGCCCGCAGTCAGCCTGAAGGGACTGAACTGCCGGAGCAGTTACTAGGGCCTTAATCAATTGTGTATGATTAACAGCTACTAATAAAATAAGAAGTGAAGGCCTATCTCAAGAATGTCCAAGAGTGAAAGAGAACAGGACAGAAGTTGAAATATTTTTTTAAGTTTTTTTTATTTATTTAAGTCATCTCTACACC